>NC_048435.1:6437544-6811569 GCF_004353265.1 Vitis riparia | reverse complement strand
GCTCCTGGAATTAATTGGATGGCATGGTCAATATCACAACTCGGTGGTAACTCTTATCATCAGCCCAAAAACTTGTTGATGTTGAGCTAGCACTTCTTTAACTGCTTTTAGGACCTCATGTACTCCTTCACTTGAACCTGAATTGGTGGAAATCTGACAGAGTTCACCCACACCCCTTGGCCATGGTGCTGCAATGCTCTAACAATTGCCTTAAGAGACACCTTAGTCCGATTGAGGCTCAAGTCTCCCTTTAACAATTCACTACCTTCCCCATTTTGGTCTTCATTGTTAGCATCTCCCAGTTTACCTCTATGTCTCCTAAAGTCCCTAACCAAGGCATTCCTAAAATTACATCAGTGCTACCTAATTCGAGTGGAAGAAAATCTTCCACTACAATGAGCCCCTGCATTGAAATACAAACTCCCTTATAAATGCCCTTCCTTTTCACGGATATCCCAGTTTCCATCACCACCCAGTAATTGGTTGTTGTAGTCAATGGAAGTGCTAATCGTTGAACCAAATCAAGGGATAAAAAATTGTGGGTAGCCCTATTGTCTACAAGGATGATTGTCTCCTTCAACCAGATTGTCCCCTTGATCTTCATAGTCCCCGACGTAGTTAAACTGACCACAAAATTTAGAGATAATTCCACAACATCTTTTAGCTTAATGAGTGAAGGTTCCACGATTGCTCCACTGTCAAACTGATTATCCTCCTCCTTCTGATCTTTGTGCACTAGCAAAACCCTTAATTCCTTCTTATAACGATGGTCAGGTGAGAACTTCTCATCACACTTAGCCCCTTCTCTCTATGGGCTTGGAGCTCTGATTCCATCAATCTCTTCATTAGAATCTCGCGTCGCTGGTTCGTCGTCTTCTCGCTAACAACCATTGCCTTAGTCTGAAAATTTTCCCCAATCTTTCAGTCCTCTCAATTTGCAATGACAATATTTTGGTGTTCTTTGGGTCCCTCTGTTCACAGGTTGCTCGCAGGGTTAAATTTATGTCTTTGACCCATTGGGCCATTTTCATCATGTGGCCTAGCGCATATGGTTGCAGAAGATGTATCTTAGCCCGAATCTTAGGAAGCAGCCCATTCACAAACGTGCTCTCCATTACCTCATAAATCCCTTTCAAGAGAGTAGCTAGAATCTTGAACTCTCGCTGGTAAGCCACCACCGTCCCTTCCTGACGCACTGCAAGAAACTGCTCATAAAGGGTCCCTTCTTGAGTCAGAAGAAAGTGAAGCAACAACCGCTTCTTCAAATTTTCCCAACTCCCAAACGCCTTTGTCAAATCAGTCCACTGGTACCAAGAAAGTGTGTTCCCATCTAGACTCATCATGGCAGGAACTAATTTCTCCTCTTCCATGAGTTTATTCATTACGAAGTATCGATTGGCTCGGAAGATCCAGCCGTCTGGGTTTTCTCTCGTAAATATGGGCATCTCCAAGCTCCGTCTGCCGCGCCATTCCCCGTTTCCGCCTCGTCTCGTCTCATCCATCGCTATCCAACCCCCACTGGTTTCCCCAACTCCAAGGATCCGTTTTGCATGGTCTTCTCGTTGAGAAGTAGTCGTTGTGACCCGCCCCGATGACTACGCCGCCACCTCCTTCTGTGTCTTCTCCAGTGACGGTTGAACTCGCGTTATGTTCTGGTCGAGGTCCATCACTGTCTTTTCCATTCCCAATAGGTCCTGCATCTCCTCTTTGATTTCTCCCACTTCCTTCTCTAGAGAATCCACCCGACCATCATTATTTTTCTGAGCCATCTGGATTGATGCTTTGATACCAAATTGATAGGTATCTAATGGAGAAAAAATTATTAGGGCTATTATTGAATTTCAAGAATTTCAAGAAAAGGGCCGAACTGATACAAGGTAGCTATTCGAGAGGCTACCACTTTCCTACCAGACTCACAGAACAACCAACTCTAACCAATTCCATCTTTTTTCCTATTTAAGCTATTCAGCCTGTGCCAAGACTGTTACATAGGCTGTCCTAAGACTGTTACAACTAACTGCCAGGTGGCAGTACACTTCTCTTCCCTTTTTTGGAATACACATAACATATAGGAGGCCTATTAGATGGATTTGTCGCTTTTTTCTTCTTCTTTTTCTTTCCTTTTTTGTTTCATTTTGAAATTTAAGTTTTTTCTGGTTGCATATTTTGTTTATGGATCTCTAAGTAATATAGTGGACTTAACTGATTTTTCCATTATGATGATGATGATTGCCATTACTAATGCTGTTACTTTTTCTGTTACTGTTGCTATTATAATGGGTTATCATTTTTATTTATTTCTAAAAATTTGTGCTTGACTTTTTCTTTTGTTTGTTTGTTGGTGATTTCATTTGCATATATTTCTGCACTTTACTCTTTCAGGATATATCAAGATGCCTTCTTTGGACTCAAAGGCATCATCAAACATGGCCACCGATTCGTACTGACGCATTGACAAAGCCCATAGATTTATTGATGCTTAACAAACTCAAAGAATCCTATTGTCAGATTAAAGTGAGTTCTCCTAATTTCTTTTGCCATAGCTGATAATCTTTTATCTTCAATTCCCTTGATTAGCAAATAGGCATAATTTCTTTGTAGAAAGCAATTTATATTCATCCTAGATGTCATTTATTGGTGTCTGTTTGCTTTCTTGAATTGAAACATTCTGCTTTTGTTGATCTATATCTGCAACTTGGGAAATTTTCTTCAATTCAAATAAGTCCCCATCTCGTTTTAGTCTTGAATAAACAGTTGTCTTGTATGTTTGAAATTTGAACTAGATTCTGAAACACCTGTCCAAATTTTATAGCAGCATTTTTGGTTGTGTATAACTGGGAAATACCATCTATCTATCCATCTATCTATATGCTTGCACTCATATAGCCTTTAGGAACAAACTATCTATCTATCTATCTATCCATATGAATGCACTCATATAGCATTTAGGAACAAAAGACTTGATGTTTGTAATGTAATGACAGGCTGTCTCCTATTGTTGCGTGGTTTCTGGCTTCTTGTTAGCTAATGTGTTAAACCTAAAATAGTTACATATTGTGGAAACTCATTAGGATTAACCTGATGGACAGTCCCTTTTTTATGTTGTCCAATTGCTTAATCTTTTACTTTTGTTTTCAAAGTAAAATATTGGAAATGATCTTCTTGAGCTAATTATTGGGTTTGTTGGGCTGCAATTTTTATTTGGTGATAAGATATTGTGGCAGAACAGGGGAGCCCATTTGGTTCTTCCAATTTAGCTGCTATGTGTAATCTGTGTAACACATATCTTGGAACACAGAGAAATATATGGGGTTCTTATGCTATAAATTGTGCGTGATACTGAAGTGGTGGGGCTACTTAGCTGCTTTGTGTAATCTGTGTAACACATATCTTGGAACACATAGAAATATATGGGGTTCTTATGCTATAAATTGTGCATGATACTGAAGTGGTGGGGCTGTGGAGTTCCAGCTATCACGTGACCACCATTTGGCAAGCTCTATTTTGATGGACCATACTTAGGCTTCAACACTGAAAGTTCAATAGTAAGTCCAAATATATGGAAATGTGTGATGTTATTATGAGGCGATTGTGCATGTTGTTAGTCAAGATTGTCACTCAAAGTGGATAAATTTGTTTGATACATCTAACCTTTAGTGGTAGAAAACCCATATCCTAGTTTGATACTGGGCTAAATTGTCATAACATTTCCCTAACATTGCCCTTTTCCATTAGCAAAACTGGAGCATTTGATTGCTAAAGTATTGTCCAGGGATTAAAATATCGTGTTTCGGTGAACCTAACATGATATATAGGACAAAAATATCGAGGTACCGATATTTCGGTAATTTATCGGGAATTTCACCGATTTTTCGGAATTTATCGACATTTTATCGATTTTTCTCAATATTTTGGAACGCGAGTCACATAGTCAAAGTTAAAAAATGTGCTGATTTTTCTACCGTTAAGAGGACTTGAACCCCAACCAAAAGGTTCAACATGCACCTGAGCCAACCATTGGGGCAAGCTTGCCACTTGTTATATGCATTGCACCAAATATAAATAGACTAAAACTTATCATATAACATAATATTAAAAGAATATTTTAATGAAAAATTTTCATTTAATTGATTACCAAAAATTTTAAAATTATCATGATAATTGTCTTCATAGTGTTTTTAATATCATTAATATATTAATTAAATATTAAAAATTATATATATATATATATATATATATATATATATATCATTATTTATTTTATATCATTTAATACAATTGAACTAAATGGATTATAATTTTAATATTAAATATATTTTTAAATTATACGTATTATAATCAAATATCACAATATTATTATCGAATAATATTTGATATAATTTAATAATAAATGTACACTTATGAAATTTATATTTTTTATTGACTCATATAATATTATTATGAAATATGATAAATTATATCATACATATATCAATTTATTGAAAAAAACAACTTTAAAATATCTATTATACTTCTAATTTCATTTTAAGAGTTTTTTCCTATATTTCTATAAGTTTTGATCAATTTTAGGTCTATCGATATTTTATGTGAAAACATTCACCGATATATTTATGTCAAAATATTCACCGATATATTTATGATATATTTGTAAAATTGAAGTACCAAATATATCTGTAATTACCGATATTTTCATATTTGGTATTGTCCAGTTCAAGAACTTAACTATCAATATGGTCATTTACAAGGTCAGAGAAGTGCCAACTCCATGTACGGAAGGCTTTGAGCAGTTAATTCTCCTTAAACTTATATTCTTACTTGTTTTGCCCATCTCTTGGTTCATTTATTCGAACTTTGATTTTATAAATGTACTTGAAGAATGTGTTTTTGGATATCCAACATTTTCTTTATGTTAGTGACAAGAGCTATGACTATTTGACCTATCTAGAACGACGACTGTTAATTTTGTTGACTCTCCCTTTGTCAAAATAAATTGCTGATTCCCATAGTACATAATAAGTTAAATGTTATTAATGCAGTTTCTTTGGAAAAAGCATAAATTGATATATGTTAATTATGCTCAATTTGGTGCAGGAGGGAGAATTAGATGTTGTTGCTGTAGTTCATTCTTATGAGAATGGCACACCAGCTGGATCTCACAAGACAAGACTAACTGCTCTCAACGTATGCTTCTTGAGATGAAAATCTTCTGCAGTTACTTTGTCTTCTTGAAATATATTCAGCTTGATAGTGTTGTACACTGGCTTTGCATTGATGACCTACCCATTTCTGCTGAGTTGGAGAACAAAACTAGGCACATAACTTCCTTTCGTTGCATTGGACTATACTCATATGCGGCTGAGATGCATGTGACAATATATTAAGAACTTGATATAGTTCATGTAATTGTACATTCTTTTCACACTAGTGCATCATCACATCATCATGATCATCATTGTCTGGCCCTGTGGTATGCACTACATATGTTACTAACTTTTCAAGCTGTTATTTTGTATTTTTTGTTACTGTGCACATCTCATGGGCTACTACTTCTGGGAATTTATGGTCAAATACTGGTCATGTGTCTTGATTTTCTTTATCATTATCATCAGCTGCTTTGGACTGTGTTCTATGTATTGTGGCTTCCATTGTTTTTCTCTCTTACCTTTTGTGGTATGCAGTGTATTTGTCACTAACTGTTGAGCCCTATTGATAGAGGACAACCCTAAAATAGTTGTCTACAATCAAATAGGAAGGCTAGGGCTTCAATCTTTTAGGATTTAAAGAGAGGAGTAAGGAATTAAAATTATGGCTGTGGGGAAAAGTAAAATAAAATATAGAAAAAGAAAAATAAAGAAGAAAAGATAGAAACCTTAAGAGTCTCTTTAAGGCCTTTTAGAAGTCTCAATTGGAAAAAAAGTAATAGCTTCTCACCTTCAAAAATTTTAAGGTATGCAAAAGAAAACCTTAATATTATTGATCATCAGCCATTTATCCAATTTCATATCAATTAGTTTTATTTATAGGCTGTATAAAACACTAAAACCTGAATAAAATTATGAAAAAGTAAACTTACTGCATATATTTACTTATTAGGACTTTCCCCAAACTATTAAATCTTCTAGAAAAAAGTTAAAAGAAATTAAAAACTTTCTTTTTAGAATTAGAAACGTCTTGTAATAAAAGTTTTTGATGAGGAAGATTTTTAGATTCTAAGAACTCAAATACAAACTTTTAAGAAAAAAGATTAATTAAAAAAAATAGAAAGCTTAAAAACTATTTTAAGGAGAATTCTAAAACTTTCCAAATTCCTAATAAAACTCAACCAATTACTACTAATTATGATTCTAGAGAGCTATAAGATTACAAAATTACCTAAATATCCTTGATAAAGTAATTTAGGATTTTTTTTTTTTTTTATTTCTTTTGAGTAGATCATGGAAATTTATCCCCAACTTGAGATATAGTGACTTTTCATGGTCAATTGAAATCCCAAGCAGTGCCTTCTACCCTTTCGTTCTTCATTGACCTTCACAAATCAATTTATAATGCATAACATTGAAGTCTTCTTTAGACCTTTGTAAACTTGTTACTAGATGCAACCACCATTTGAGAAGTGTTCTTCAAGCTTATTATTTTGTTAATACATCAAAGGATTTCAAAATCTCTTTGAATGAAACACGATGTTGGAACTTGGCAATCTTTTTTCAAAACATGACTATCAAGTCTTCTATCAAATAAAAAAATTGTAGATGTAGTCCTTCCAATGTTCAGTATGACACTAGTATAAGATTTTGGAATTTTCAAATCAGTTGTAACAATCTTTCACTTTGAAAATTCAAGCATTAGGTTTCCTTGTGCTCACATGAATCCCAAATAACCATCAATAAGCATATAAGCTATTTGTATGTACTCTTCAATATTAATCAAAACCTAGTTGAGATTGGCATAAACTTGCTTAGTGCATTGATTAATCCAAAGATCATGATCAACCATTCATACAAGTCATCCTTCCTAGGAGGAAGTAAAGAAACTCCATAAATACTCAAGTTTTCTTGAACAAAGTTTTTAGCAGTCAACTTATTGACTTGTTTTGTAAAGTCCATTTGCTCCTTGTGAAGTGTTTGTTGTTGTTTGGCGAATAAATTTGGGAAAGAAGAATTTGGAAGTAAATTAATAGCATCCTATAGGTTTTGCATAGGTAATGATTCACTCTTTATTACCATAGAAATTGGATTACTAAAATCAACCAACAACAACTATTGTGGTTCTATTAGCTCTCTTACAGGTTGTTTTAGGATAGGTTCGATTACATCTCATATTTAAGATTCATCATTGAAAACTCCTTTCTTCTTCCTCACAATTTCAAATTACTTCTTGATGGGAGTATTTGATGGTTCTTTATGTTTCAAGGATGTTGATTTCTCCCTTGGTTGCTTAGATGATGGAATTTCCTTAATTTTTATGGAGAATCTTTTTATGCCTATTGCACACAATTGTATAAGTGTTTTCATAGCTATCATGTTGGACTCTTTCATCAAAAAGTCATGATCTTCCTAGTACAATATGAACAACTTTTATTGGAAAAACATCACATTATACCGATAGCTCAAAATTATTACAAAAATGAAATATTATTAGACAAGGAGAGCTCATCAAAATAGGGTTGTCATCTATCCATACTATCTAATAGGGATTTAGATGTTTCTCCATCTTTAGATTAAGCTTCTCAACTAGTTCTTGTGAAGTTATGTTGGAACTACTATCTACCTCAATAATCATATTGCATAGTCTCCCTTGGCAAGCAACATGAGTTTGGAAGATGCTACTACATCATCAATCCTCCTCTTCATTTGCCGTCAGCATGTTCACCAATGGTTATATAAAAAAAAAAATTGTAGCCTTCAATCATGGTCACATAAGTTGTTCTGTTTCGTAAGTAGTAGCTTTAAGTCAAGAACTTTTGCTCTGATACCAAAACTGATGTTGGACAACTCTAGGATGATCGTCTATAATTAAATAAGTAGGCTAGTGCTTCAGTCTTTTAGGGTTTAAGGAGGGGAACGATGAATAAAAACTATGATAGTAAGGAAAGGTAAAATAAAAGATAGGAAAAGAAAGATAAAGAAGAAAACAAAGTCAGTCACAGATGAAGCTCTCGTCGCCGAAGCCAATAGGTTCCAAGGCATGGATCCTAGGGTTTATTCTATGGGGAGAGGGTGTTCTTCTTTTTCTTGTCCTTTCTCGGTGGCGGAGCCCCAAGATGAAAGACTGTTGGATCTCATGGGGAATGAAGAGAAGGATCCTTTGGGTAAGGGGTTTGTGGGTAGGGCTGAGGAGATGGAGGTCAAAAAAGCATTGGGGGCCCACAAAGGGTTGGAGGGGGAGGAGCTTAGCTTTGCAATTATACCTAATAAGTTTGCCAAATTTTTCTGGGGTTGCTGGTGGTGGGGTTTGAAAAGGAGATTACTGTTCTTTCGAGGAAAATGGAGTCAAAGAAAGGAAGTGGGATTAAGGTCTCAAGGGGAAGTAGGAAATCTTTGTCTTCTCGTCTTGAAAGGGAAATTCGAAAGCGTGAAATGTTTGGTGAATTACAATTGCTCTCCTCTCTCAGTCAGGGGGGAAAAGGGAGCAATGGGGATTCAATTCTTTTACTTTGAGGTCACGGTCTTCTTCCTTAGTTTGCATGGTGGCTTGCGCTTTTAGAAGGGCTTTGGGTGGCTTGTCATCCTTCTTAGGGTTTAACTAGTTTTCTAGCGGGTTGGGTTAGGTTGTTGTATGGGTGGTTTATATCAGCTTTGCCCCTTTTTCTCTTGCTAGCCTTTGGGCCTTTTTTGTATACTCCATGTGTACTTGGCTGCGCTTTTTGCTAGTGCTATTTAATATATTTTCCTATTTACATATCAAAAAAAAAAAAAGTAAAAACCTTAGAGTTGCACTAAGACCTTTTAGGAGCATCACTAGCTTCCCAACTGTAGTAGAAGTGACTACACCGTGTTATCTCACATGTTTATGCCATGGCCTTGGATTTTTGCATGTGCACTTGGCCCAGCAGTGATGCTGTGTTTCAACTTTTTCATGCTTCTGAGTTGTTTCCCAAAAAAATATGATACTCTGCATGATTATGATTGTGTGTCAGTATTGAGAGTAATATTTTTGGTTAACTGGAAGGTTTTAAGTACAGGATATCTCAGGATATTACACATTGTCTTACTTTGCTGATGATGAAGGTTCATAACTGACTAATTTCTCCCAATGTGAAAGTAAACTTTTATTTTAGTTTTGATGTGTCTTCTTTGGTAGCATTTATTTGTAAGCATGTATATGTAAATATTACCATAAACTAATTTCAGACTAATAGGACTTAAACCTGCAACAATCTAAATCTGACTTTAATTCCTTATGTTACCCTTAACAAAGACCCATCACCTTTCTGTATAGGTAGAATGAGTTACCCTAATTAACCTGACTATTGGCTTTTCATGTTGGTTCTATTTGAAACTACAATATATCTGGTTTTGCAGAGACAGAGCAAAATTGGAACCTTATTCAGTATCTTTGGAGCTTCTTTTACATGGAGAGCGCCCCTATTTCATAGTCTTTATTATTTTCTTCTAAGTAATTAAAACACTTTGTTTATTTTTTGATCTCTGATTTGTTGTAAACTGTGCTGCCTTCATGTTACCATCTACGTACACGAACTTATGCTGAAGAGTAATATTGTTACACTAGAAACTTATAATGCATATTTGAAGTTTCATTTTTCTTTGAAGTAAAAAAAGAATAGGGTTCTAGAATGCAATTGATTCCTGATAGTTTTATATAATAGGTTCCCCCTATGGGTCTGTTCTACCCAATGCTCTTGGTTCCAGATGTTTATCCTCCGCCACCCCGTTCATGGTGAGTGACCACCCTCATCAACTTTTGCTGCTTTTAGCTGTTAAAATAGGTATGATGAATTACTTCCTTCCAAAATGATTATACTTCACCAGGTTTCATGACTATGAGGATATGCCGGAAGATACATGGCATATAGAATTTCCCAGAAGAACTGACATGTCAGATGGTTTATTTGCTGGTGTCAATGGTGGATTATCAATGTGGGACAATTTCCCAGTTTTTCCAACTAAACCAAAGAGAGAAGAAAAGGTTGGCCTTGCTGAAGCTATCACAAGTAGCATTCTTTCAACTGGTAGGTCTCCATATATTTACTCTTCCTTGATATGGTAAAGTTTGATGTGATACCATAGTTACCAGAGTAGGGAGTGATAAATGTGGTTCAAAAAAATGTGGGAGGCAGGAAAGACAGGTTATTTAGAATAAAAAAGAGAGAGAGAATGAGAGAGGCACCACTTACACATTTGTCACAAGCATTCTTAAGAAAGCTCTTGAAAGTTTCCCAAGAATTTTTAAAAGTTTTCAAGAGGTTTCCCCTAATCTTCCACTAGTTTCATTCTAGTGAGGTTATACCACTTATACTCCTCTTAAGACAAGACACTCACACATTTGTCAGGAATGTTCTTAGAAAAAGCTCCTAAAAGTTCCACAAGGATTTTTAGAATATTTTCAAGAAGTTTCCTAGTGGTTTTCCCTGATCTTCCACATGTCTCATTCTAGCTTTGGCATTGGACTTTCAGAAAGTGGGTTTCCAACCTAAGACTTAAGTTTCCACGAAACTATTTATGATTCTAATTAAACTGTCTGGTACTGTGTTGACAGGGCGTATAGACCTCCAGAGAAAATTATTTTGTAGCATGCAACTGGTGAGTTTGGAAGCTATGATAAATTGTTATATTCCAATATTAAATATTCCTTTATCTCTGAAAAACTGATGTAATTCTCTGCTTTAGATTGGTGGAGTTGCTTTGACTAGTGGTCTTATTTCTGCAGTGGAGGAGAGGTTTGTTCAACTTCTTGCTTTTAGCATTAAAAAATATAATTATATGAGTAAGATATACTCTTTGTTATGATATTTCATGTGAAAAAAGGGGGTGAAGAGGTATGTAATCTGGGTCCCAACAAGGAGAACACATTAGAATGAACACTCACTGTGTCCATTTGGAGTGTTGCTTTATTGAATGAGAAGATTACTTATTTCAGGATAAATTGTCGGTGTAACTCCCATAAAATAAAAGAAAGGAAGTCGTTGGTTTGTTGGTCTTACTTTGGCAACCAGTTTGCTAGGTTGCATGTATGGCAATGCAAATCCATGGAGTTGATTGACTATGATTGTGACGTTGTGTGAGTCCATGGACCAACCAAGCTGATTTATAGGTTTTACCCATGGAAAAAGTGTTGCCAGGATGGTGTAATTGGAGTTCTGTTCTGCAATGAATTGACCAACATGAGTACTTCATGCCATTGAGATTATAAACCCTGAAGTGTCCCATTGTTAGATTCTAATAAAAACTACATTGAGGAAATCCATGGCAAAAGCAAATGGAAGTTGTAATTCATAACTTGGCTATGTCATCTCATGTTCACAAGTAGATGCTGTGTTTTTTTACTTGTAGCAATTAGGAACATTTTGTTGCTGTATCTTGATGCAGCTGGCTCAACTTCAATGTGGACTTGTCACCACTCATGTGAAGTAAAATATAAATCTTAATTGTAGTTATACCATGTTTGTTAGAAATGGTTCCATAAAGATATCGAAGCTCTCAGAAATCCTATGAAGATTGGATTCCTTCAACTTGTTTTAATTCCATTCCCATGCTTTTGGGAGAAAAGAAAAAATGAATTCATATATTAGAATCTTAAAATGCTACTGAAGGACACTTTAGACTCCTCCATTCCTATTTAAAATACATTGGACATGTTCAATTTCAGGGGAGCTTCAAATGCCCTGAAAGGTTTTTTTGCGGATAAGTCATATTGATCACTTTTTATTGCAGAGTTTTACATGCAATTCCTTCAAATGAAGCAATTGATACCGTTGAGGTTAGTTTTTCATGTCTAATTTTCTTATTTTAAATAGCAGCATATGATTGTGATCTTATGTCAATGTGGTAATTTTTTAAGTTTGTGCTTATTATGTCAATATGGCACCTTTGCAATATTTATACATGTGTGTGTGCATGCTTGTGTGCATTTCTCATCCTTCTTATAAATTGAGTTGTAAATTGAAGTGGTTCTGTTAGTTCATGGTGTTCTTCATCTGTATGTTATTCATTTATTAATATGGGAATTGGTTGTCATATTTAGAATTAAACTTTTTCTAAACCTCTAAAAGAAACTTTTTGATGAGAAAACCCCCCCATAGAAGTATAAATCATAGTCTTACAGATGGGATGCATAGAACATTCTTGATTTGATATGAATAAGTTCATAAGCTGAACGTATCACAGCCTTTCTGCCTATGGTGATTCCACTTGTATCTTAGATATTATTCTATTTTGTCCTTATTCAACGTGTGGTTTCTGATTTTGATATTAGCTAACCTTAATGTATGTTAATAGGTTTTACAATCAAGAACAAATCCGACCTTTGTGTCATGGAAAGGTGGAGCAGTAAGTCAAGCACTCTACTACCATATTGTTAATTGTTATTTGTCGTCATATTTCATTTTTCCTGTAAATGTTCTGTTAAAGTTGAATCTGATTTTTGAATTACCATAATAACTTGAATCTGACTTTTGAAATACTACCACTGACTGCATTAAGTGTTCATTTTGTGTGTTGGTGAAAATTTCCTTTATACATTTAATCTAAGTTTTCTTAGGAAACTAATCTTCTTTGTGCCACTTTATCCAAAATGTGGTTGTGAATATGAACATTATGATAAAGATTCATGATCTGTTTGTGATGTGAGACAATTAATAAAGAGATAAGTCATCAATACTTCTAGTCACAATTGATTTTAGGAAATTTATTGTAATCTAGTTTCATGTAACATCATGTACCCACCTTAGGGGTGGCATAAAGATGTGCATTGTCGTTTCACAGTGATTGGGCATCTTGATCAAACTGACTTGTTATTAAAATTAGGGATATCCAGTGGAAACACTTGTTTTCTTTTTTTGAGTTCTATTTCTTGTCAGTTTATCTTAATACCCCACAAAGGCTGCTCTTAGAAAGGATCAGTTTTTAAAAGGTTATTGAGGCTTATGCCTTGAGGCTTGCCGTAAGGTGAGGCTATGCAAATTAGCCTTGAGGCGAGGCTATGTAAATTAACCTTGAGGCAAGGCTATGCAAATTAGCCTTGAGGCTATAGCTTGAATGGAGGGTAATCGAGGCTTAAGCCTCACTTAATTGAGCCTTATTGTCTTAAGGTTATAGCCTTGAGGCTATTGAGGCTTAAGCCTCAAATATTCAAAACGTTTTAATGGGTTTAGGGCCTTTATGGGCTTTTTGTATACATTTGTTAAGAGGTTTAAGCCTCAATATTCATTGGTTGTAATGACTCGTGCTTCTATAGGGTTTTGATATTGAATTATAAGTTTAGTGTTGCATCCAATATTAAGGTTAAAAAATAAGGGCTTAGTTAGCTACCAATTAACTCTTGAAATGGAAATGAAAGGGAGAGATTGGGAAGAAGAAATAAACAATTGTTAGTCACTATAGTGACAAAGATTATATGTAATCATTATGTTATTATCGATGGAGAGAGAAAAAAAAATCACTGTAATTAATGGATAAAAAGGAAATATGAGTTGACATTAACATTGATGGAGAGGATGTTACAACAATTGAATATAATTATGATTCATTGGAGGATCCTACTAGTGATAGTGATGGTAGTTTTGAAGATTATTTGATAAATGTATGATAGGGAGTTGGATTTTAGAAGAGAGAAAAAAAACTTAATTAAAAGCTATTGAAAATGAAATACAATTAATTTTATTATTATGCAATTTATGGTTTTCTTAGTATTTAATTTTCATGTTATTTTATTAGTATTTTTTAAAAAAAAATATTTTTTTATTTTTATTATCATTATTGTTTTTAAGTTGATGCTTACGCCTTGTTTCGCGTCGAGGCTGATGCTTCGCCTTATTTGGGCAAAACACCTTGGGACCGCCTTAAGCCTTTTAAAACATTGAAAAGGATCCATTTAAACTTTGAACTTTGAAGTAGTTAAAGGTTAAAACCAGCATTCTCTATTACAATGTGGAGACATCATCAAATGTGGGTTTTTTCACTGTCAGTTTTATTCTTCGTTATTGGCCATAAATAATTGGATGTTACATATTAGCTAGCTTCTTTTCATCCTGTTTCTTAGGCTATGGTGGTGCGACCATTAGAGACATGCTTGCACTTTTCACCTGTGGTTGAGTCCACATAGCATTGATGGGAAGCTTCCTCTTCTTGCACTCACCAAATTTTTTATTTAATTGAAAATATAATATTTCTTATAACTGATTATTTAACAATGCTGTCCTATATATATAAAAATGGAAAATTCATTGTTCTCCTAGGTTATAAAGATGATATAAGGTCTGTCATTTTCATTGGTGGCATGAAGGTATGACACAGTACTAGTCAATTCAATTAATGTGATCCCTAGTTATGTAACTTGTGGTGTTCTGAATGAACATTAACCACTTACGGAAACTTAATAATTTTTCTACAAACAAAGATAAATGAATGCAAAAGTTTTTTTTTTTTTTTTTTTGATCTGAAATGCAAAAGTTGCCTTTAATGTTATAAATAATTTGAACTTTATATACTGATGAATCTGTTTTATTTTTGAAAAAAGAAAGACGTTTGTTGAGTTGGTTTGGGCAATGGTGACTGGTTGGAACTTTAATATGTTTGAATTGAGTGCTGCTACCTTTTTGAGTGATAAAAACCCTTGATTCACCACAAGTCAGTATTTATCTGTTCTGACTTTCCATATTTTCCTGATGACCACATCCTCTTTCTCATGACAGATTCTTGGCATTCTTGATTTTGGTCGTGATGCTTGGATACATAGGGAGGACTGGATTCGCAGGGGGATTCATGTTGGAAGTGGCAGAAAGTATAAGGACTCCTATTATCTTCAAGCACAGGCAATGTGTTACATAAATTCCTAAAAAAGGGTGATGGATACCACACCTGTATTATAATTAAAGTTTTGACTCATTACAAAATAAGAAGGGAGGACATGAAAAAGGAGAAAGTAGTAGAACTTGATCTAGTTGCTTTTGAATACGACACCACATAATTAGAGAGAACTATTAGTCTTCATGATCAGTATTTGATTTTGAAATTTTTATTTTTAAATTGATTGGCAGATTGGTTCTTTTTCATGTGTTTCCTCTAAACATGATACTGGTGAAGGTTCAAATTATAGAGCATCACACACATGACTAGTTGTGTCTTAAATACTTTAGTGAAAATCAGACTTACATCAAATTGAAACAATACTTAACTTGATAGTAAATTTTCTAGATGGTACCCCCTATTTTTTAGAACAAAGGGGGAAGAATTATGGTTTCTTACTCAAATTGTATGCTAGGTTATTTCTTAATTGGTCATTGTCACAGATTTAGGTTTTTTCTAAGATTATGTGCTATACTTCGACAACTCCAGTCACTTGACGTTGCTAAGTGAACTTGAACCATTCTTAACTTGTTATGCTAGTAATGTTACATGACTTGAAAGTTAGATGTGTAACGAAGACAACACTCAGAAAGGGAGTTTTATATTGCATAAAAACTTTTTATAAAGGGAGTTTTATATTGCACAAAAACTTTTTATGATGCTAAAAGCCTTTCAACTGTTTGATGTTTTGGTATGAGATCATTTCCTATTTATGCAAATTCAAAAACTCTTTCGAATCCACTAAAGTTTCCTATATCTCTAGAATTCTTTAGAAACCCTTACACAAAATGTGTTAAATATATGCTAAAGAGTTCTTTGGAAATCCTTAGAATACTACACACATTTTCCCTTTATTTTTCATTCTTGTGTAGAGACTATGGGCATTTTTAAACTTCTTTAGAATTTTTCAAACTTCTCAATTAATATGTCTATAGGATTCCAAAAGCTTTTTGCTTTTATTCTTTTAAAGCTTTTTGCTTTTAAAGCTTTAAGACGGGTCATTTGGGAGTAGGGATGGTAACGGGGTGGGTTTGGGATAAGGCACCCCTATCCCATTCCCGTCCCAAACTCGAGTTGGGGCATGTTGATAAGTACCTATCCCCGTTCACATAAAAAATGAAAAAACAATCCCACATGTCGCAACTCATATATGTATTTTTGTTTTGATGGGATATTCCCAAAACCAACAATATTACATCAATCCACAAAATCCTCAATTTTCATAATTTTTATGCCTATACACTTTTATGAAAAACAAAAAAACACAAAATCCTCAATTTCACAATTTTCATGCCTATACACTTTTATGAAAAAAAAAAAATACCTCAAATATTTTGAGATATTACAATGGCTTTTAGAAAGAAAATATTGGGAAAAAAAATGAATGAGTTTGAGACAGATTCACACTTGGAGCAATACGAGATGAAGTTGATTATCAAACCAAAGCTCAATTTAGGAAGGAAAGAAGATCCAAAATTTCCAAAAAAAATCAAATATTTTTACACAATTCAATTGAACAAAACCCTAAAATATAACTAGAGTTGAAAGCCCAATCAAAACAACTTGAGAAGATGAGAGGGCTTGGTATGTAGGTTGAAGGCTTTGGCACTTAATGAATGTTGAAGTTGTCATTATTACAATGGAGCCGATTCCATTTCTATTTGAACGTTTCTCAATGTTGTTGCTCTTCTTGGATTCATCCTTGAAGATGGATTTCTGAAGGTTGAATTAGAAAGGGGCAATATGCTGAGACAAAGGAGAGCGATGAGAATAGAGAAGCCACTGATCTATTATCACGCAAAACTGTCATTGGGAATATAACCTTTTAACAATAATAATAATTGTTCTCAGGTTTTCTTATAAATAAATTTTCTTATTAATCTATAAGTAAATAATCAAAATCATAGATTTATATGAAAAATAGGAATAGGTTATTTTTAGGAGAATTTAAATATATAAATTTGACGATTATTTCTTCTTCAATTGGAATTAAACAAACCATCTGTTGGAACTCAACAATGGCAGAATTGGGGGTGCAGCAGTACAGGAGTACACTTAATTTATACGGATATAAGATCAGACAGATGCCACAGATGTTCACGACCTTCGCAGCGAACGATCATCAAACCGAGGCGATGCTGAACAATTTAAGACAGTTTTTGATAATATTTATGGTTTAATAACAAAGCAAGGAAATGACTTTGATTTCTCAAAGCCGTGGCGCCACAACGGCCCTATGAGACAATCCCAGCAGTCCGCATACTTCGGGATGCATCGCTTTCCTGATCTCAGCATACACCTCGCCGTTCCATTTACGACCGCTCAACTGCTCCGCCAGAAGCACCGCAGCCTTCACCGTGCTCTCCGCGCTATCGTGCGCCGAATCCACAATCCCCATCCTCACTGCCTCCTCCGCTTTCACCTTTTTTGCTCTCAACATCACATCGCGTCTTGCAGCCGGATCGCTGATCTTGGACTTCATCATCGCCATGAAGTAGTCGGGGAAGGTCAGGCCAATGTCCAGCTCGCTCATATACAGCACGCTTCTGTCGTTCTTCATGAGAACGTAGTCGTGGCTGATGGCGAGCATAAATCCGGCGGCGGCGGCGTGACCGGAGACGGCGGCTATTGTGGGCATCGGGAGTGAGAGCAAATCAGCGACGATCGGCTTGAAGCAGTCGAGCAAGTGGCTGAGACGGTCTCGGAAACTGGAGGATCCGGCGGCTTGGGCCCAGGCGAGGTCCAAGCCGTTGGAGAAGAATTTTCCCTGGGCGGTGGTGATGAGAGCAGAGCCAGGAGTGGCTTGGGATTTAACCTGAGCAAGAGCGGATCTGATGGAGTCGAAGAGCGTGGGGCCTAGTCGGTGTTCATTGTCGCCGGTTAGGGTTAGGAAGAAGAGATTGCCCCGCTGCTCTAAGGTGCACATGGTGGTCGTGGTCAGCGTAGTACCTCTTGGGATTTGCAATGTTTCCTCCTTATCGCAATCTCAAATAAGAGTTCTCCCGGAGGTCAACGGGAGAAAAAATTGAAATTTACGCCCGTGTCCAGGTTAAGGGTATTTTAATAATTAATGATAGATAATAACCTTCAATTTAATTTTATATTTTATTTAAATTTTAGATTTAAATATACGAATCTTTAACCAATTTTTGAGCCAATGGCCCAAAACACAATTCTCCAAGTAGTTATCCGAGGGAGTGAAAAATTAAATCATATGGAAGCTATGGTACAAAAGGCTAAAGAATTCCAAAGGGGACTTGGCTGAATATGATTGGGTAATTAAGGCAAGAGGTACGTCAGAGACAAAGAAAATATTGGTGGCCATCCCAAATTGTTGATTACGGGTGTGACCTAAGCACGTAAATTGTTGCAGAGTTGAACTACCCATTTTTAATAAACATACAGGCCACAGGTAACTACAAACAAAAACTCATTTCCTGTCCGACCAAGAGAAAATCTATGAAAATCCTATGTAAGTAGTCGTATGAGTCACGGGAATTGGGGTTTTGATTATTTAATTTTCCAAATTATTGAGAGAGAAAAACCTGGAGGTTATTTGAGATATTTTATTCTTTGTTTTAGGTTCAAAGAATCAAAACTAATTTCTTCAATAAAAAATAATTTTTGAGAATTTATGTTAAAAATAGAGTATTTTTTCTAATATATTTTAAGTTATGTTAAAAAATATAGATGAACAAAATTTAATTTTAAAAATATAAAAATGGAATTACAATATTTGAAGTTCTTAAATAAATTTTTTATTTTAAAAAAATCATAAATCTGTTTTTAAAAATTATTTTAGAAAACGTTTCAAACAAAACTTGAATTTTCCTTAACTTTCTTAGCAATGGGGGGATTGATCAGACTTCGCACCAACACGACGTGCTGTCCTTCCCTACCGCTAGTGTTGACCATGCAACTCACGATCTTCTACGGCCATTCCACCTCCCAACAAAATCCAAGTAAAAATCGTCAGATCACAATTTCTATTTTTTTAAAAAAAAAAAAATGCTAAAATCACCTCCGGAAAAGAGAAGATTTCTTTAAAAAAAAAAATCAATGGGAGATATGGTCACTTGAAAAAACGATTTCAAAAAATTAATTTTAAAGAAACAAATATTTTCATGGTACATATTTTCTTATTTTTAAAAATAAAATTATTATAAATATATGTATTATAAAATTAATTCATTTTATATACTAATTCAATTCATAGAATTAATTATAATTATTATTGATATATTATTTATTATTATAATATTTAGAAAAATATAAATGATATTTATCATCTCATATGATTATAACATATTTTTACCTTTATCTCTAATTTTATCTTTTAATTAATTTAATTAAGTATTATGAAAAAAAATAATTTAATTTAATTTTATACTCTTTTTCTTTCTACTATAAATAATAAATATTTTAATTTTTAAATTTTATTTATTATTTGTTGTTTCTTTCACTTAAACATTACTTCCTAATATTGTTTTTAGTTAAAACTTTTAATTGAATCACAATTATTTTCAATCAATTTAAAGTATTGAAGATAAATAAAATTCTAATAGTACGGAAATTACTTTTTGAAGAAACAATTTTTAAATGACGTAGTACCGTATTACCAATTAAAAATAACAAAACATATGGCATTTATATGATAATTCATTTATTATTAATATATTATGTATTATAAAATTAATTAATTTTATATACTAAATTAGATAAATAAAATAATTATAATTACTGTGAATATATTATTTATCAATAGTAATACTTATAAAATATAAATTATATTTAACATAATACTATCTTATATTAAGTTTAGATATTGATTAAAAAATATTATGATCTTTACCTTTAATTTTATCTTTAATTTTATCTTTAAATTAAATTAATTAATTATAATTATAGATAGAAACTAATTTAATTATATTTTTATTTATAAGATAAATAATAAATATTTTAAATTTTGTCTATCATTCTCTTATTTGTTTCACTTTGAGATTAAAAAAGAAAACAAAAACTATTATCAATTTTGTGTGAAATTTGAGTTTATAAAAAATGAATTTATTATCAATTTCTTTTTTTGAATTTATTAAATAATTTGTTTGGTTTTAATTTCTAAACTAATTTTATTGGAGAAACTTTAAAATTAAAAATATCATTCTTTTATTTAAAATTTAATTGGAATAAAATATAGAAAAATAAATTAAGAGATATATGACATATTGGTTCTTTTTATGTGCAGTTAAGGGTTTGTTGATAATAATTTTAGGAAACATTTTTAACTCATTTTTATTGATGAAAAAATAGTTTTGAAAAAGTTGGAGTCACCACTTATTTTATTTTATTATAAAAAGGAAAGCAAAATAAGAAGAAGAAAAAATCCTAAAGACGTGACTTCATAGTTTAGGAAAAGCAAGTCTTGAAAAACTGAGTCTTGGTTTGAGAATCAGGTTACTTATTAGAAAGGTACCTCTAAGAGGTAACACTTCTCTAAGCCCTAAAGAGGCCTCTAATGACTAAGTCGAAGAAAAAGTGACAATTAATCAATCGATTAAAGGTACCTAGATAGGTTAAGGTGATTTCAAAACTAGTATACTAAAAAAAAAATCACATCACAATCACGCACAAAAATATAGCACACGACATGTATTTAATTAGAGTAAATTGAACAGACATCTAGGCACCCAAGGATGGATCAAACATAAATAAGGTTCACAACAACATGCATGTTCATAGAATTCCAAAAAGTAAGTGATAGAGAGCATACTTGGATAGCACGCACAATTTATAAGATTCCTTAAAAAACGCTAGAGTGGTTAGGATAAGTATATATTATATAATATTTTTATTATGTCTAATATATAGTACCAAAGCCAAAATTGAGCCAAGGTAAGTTGAATGACTCCAAAAAATAAATAACAAATTCAAGCAAAGTACAAGATCATCAACATGCAATTAGAAAAGAGAGCATCAAAAAATAATTTCTAAAAAAATGTCTTGGAGTGGAATTTAATTATGAAAATTTTCAGGAAACAACATCTATACATCTAGAATAACATACCAAAAGCCAAACACTCATTCAAATGACAGATTGCAGCAAAGACATCTCAAAAGTTCTATAAAGTCCAGGTTAGGTAAAAAAAGTGGTATGCATAAACAAATTTTTTAAAAATAATAAGAGATCACATAAAATCATACAAAAAGTCACACACATTTTTCTAAGTGTCTATATCACATAAAAAATGAATCCAATCTCAGATAGTACTCACAAATATTTTTAAAATACTATAACTAATCATTTGTTAAGATTCTATCATGTACAATAAATAAGAAAAATCAAATCTCCCTCAAAAATGATATTTTTAAATATTTTATATGTGTAATATAAATTTCAAGAAGTCTAGAATTAAGGAAAAATGTCAAATCAAATTTAAAAAGTCATCTATTATTTTATTTTGGGAAAAAAGATTTTGGGTGTCCAAAACTGGGTGAAAACAAAGCCCTCCTAAACACTCATTTATATCTTCTATCCCAGAATTGCTTTTTAACTCAAACAAAATTTTAAATTCAAGTTCAAGAAGTGAGGAAAATCATACAAGTTTTGGAATTTTTTTTAAAATATTCTGAAGTTGCTAAAATGAATTTTAAATCTAAATGGTCAGTGGTTGAGTGAAAACTGACAGCAAGAAAGAGTTTTGAAAATTTTTCTTATGTAGGAGTTGCATCAAGTCCCCATTCAATTTCCGTAAGTTTTACCTGTGTATCCCCATTAGTTTGGGAGCACAAGTCCAAACCTATGTGAATCAAAACCAAATTTTTGAAAAACCAACAAAAGAGACATGCAACTTAAATGAAATGAGTTGCATAATTTTAATAGAAACTGTGTTCTTTGCCTAAAGCTAGAATGAATGTTTTTCTAAAACCTTTTATTGGCGATTTGAATGCTTTTGAAAATGACTTTAAGGGAAGTAAAAAAAAAAAAAAAAGGACTCAATGATCATAGAGATTTTTTTTTTTTATAACTTAAAAGGGTTTTGAAAATAAGAGAAAAGCTAAATGGGATCCCATTTTTTACTACCTTTCATTTGGGATCAAGAAGCCAAACTTATGATGGAAAAATTCATTTTTGAAAAAAGAAAGTTTAACTCAACTCAAAATATCAATTTACAAAAAAAAAAACCATTTTCTAAAAGAAAGTTCAGACTTAAGAATTCCCTAAGGTGCCTATAAAATAAGTATCAAAGATAAAGAAAAATAACAATTCAGTCACATATAACATCACATATAACATCCCATATAATGCTCAATGAATTTTTTAAGAGGTATCTACCATGTGAATATAATCAAACCGAAACTCAATAATTTTTTAAGAGTCATCTAGCATGTGAATTTAAACAAATGGATGCTCAATAAGTTTTTAAAAGGCATCAAACATGTAAACTTAAAGAAACTAATATTCAATAAAAATTTTAAAACTCAAACTCAAACTAACCTCATTATTTATCAAAAACTAAAATCTAAATTAGCATCAACAATTATTCATCAAAACCAATACAGCAAACTACGTCCTACTTATCGAAACTAAAATCCAATCATCAGAGCTAATACCGCGAATACATCCGTACTTATCAAAACTAAAATCCAAACTAATTAAAATGGATGAAAATAGGTTTAAAAAATAAAAAGTTTAGCATAAAAGCAATTTTACCAATGGATTGAAATAACAAGAAATAAAAAAAATCTAAATCGAAACTAAAATAAAATGAGTTTAAGAATGTGAACTTACCTTTCAGATCAATGCATGGGGGTTGTTTCGAAGTCCAAAGGTACAAGCTATTTTCTTCTCCAAAGTGGCGTGCTGCTAGAGATGTGTGGAGTCTTCCCACTCCCTAAAAATCTAATATTCCATAAATATATATATAGTTGTGTTGATGTGAGTGGTGCGATTGTTCTTTTATGTGGGTTGTGCGTGTTCCTTAGAGAGAATCCAAAGTGGTGCGACTCTATATGCCTTTATGCTCTCAAAGTGACCACCGATCCCATGCATGATGGAGAAAAAAAATCCCATGGTGCAGTTGCGGTGTGCTCATTTTCAATTGTGCGTGATGCCTTGTGGAGTCTTCAAAGTGGCAGCCTTTTTTATTTATGCGGGTTGCACCTCCTTTAAGATAGGTTTGTGCGCTTTGTGGCTGTCTCCAAAGTGACAGTTTGCTGTTGACGAAAATTGGATACAATGGAGAAAAGAAATACTCTCAAAGTTGCAAATAAGACAAGAAGANTTTATTTCTTCTCCTCCACTCTCCAAACTTTGTCAAAAGTACATTGCATGTATCTATTCAATTTTCCTGGGAGATTTGAACGACTGTCTGCAATAAATGTTCATTTTATATGAAATTAATCCTCTTTGTGCCACTCTAACTAAGATGTGATTGTGAATATGAACGTTATGGTAAAGATGCATAATGTAATATCATGTCCCCAAATTAGGAGATATCAAGTGGAAACCATTTGTTTCTTTTGTGAGTTCTATTTCTTGACGGTTAGTCTTAACACCCCACAAATGCTGCTCTTAGAAAGGATCTATTTAAAGTTTGATGTAGTTGAAGGATAGAAACTAGCATTTTTCACTGCAAATTATATAATTAGAAATTTGGATGTTACATCTTAGCTAGCTTCACAGACATGCCTACACTTTGCACTTGTAGTTGAGTTGCGTTTTTGATTAGTTTGTATAGTTTTTGCCTATTAGAAAAAAGAGATTGGATTTGAAGCAAAACTATCTCTTGAAGATAATTTTTTTTATTTTTTTTTAAATTATAGGTAAAATTCATTTCTTGAATATACGGTTTCTAAAAATTCTTTTTTTAAAATAAGGCAAAAATCATATAAAGACAATTTTTAAAAATTCTTTAAAATAAAATTAGAGGCTATTTAATTATTTTTTTTTAAATATATATAAACATAAATTATCTCTTGAAGAGACTATTCTAATTTATTTTTTTTAAAACAAAAAATTCCAAGCAAGTCTATTTATTTTATTTTATTTTTAAATTATAGGCTAAAATTGTTTCTTAAAGAGATGATTCCTTTAAAAAAAAATCCATGGGGAGAAATCTTCTTTTGAATAGACATTTCAAAAAAATAATTTGAAAGAAAAAAATGTTTTCATGCTACATGTTTTTCTTTTTCTTTTTTTAAATAATATTTTAACTAATAACATGTTTTAAGAATAAAATTATTGGAAATATATGTATTGCAAAATTAATTGATTTTATTTACTAAATTTAATTCATAAAAATAATTATAATTATTTTTGATACATTATTTATAATTATAATATTTATAAAAGTATAAATTATGTTTATCATCTCATGTTATTGATTATAAAATATTTAGTCTTTATCTCAGATTTTATCTCTCAATTAATTTAAAAAGAATATAAATTAATTTAATTCTATATTCTTTTTTCTTTCTATTATAAATAATAAATATTTTAATTTTTAAATTTTATTTATTATTTTTTGTTTCTTTTTACTTCCACGTTACTTTTTAATATTGTTTTTAAGTAGTAATTTTTAATTAGATCACAATTATTTTCAATCAATTTAAAATATTGAGGATAAATAAAATTTTAATTTTAAGGAAATCTCTCCTTCAAGGAATGATTTTTAAGTAAAGTAACAGTATTCTTGGTTAAAAATATAATTAAAAATAAGAAAATAGGTAGCAATTATATGATAATATAATTATTATAAATATATGTATTATAAAATTAATAGAATGAAAATTAATATTGAATGATAAAAACTCATAGAAATGTTGAAACAATTCCAACAAACGATAAAAACGAGTAAAAATACATATACTATAATTATTTTATGAAAAAGAACAATATATGCATCATAAAATTTATAATGTCAATAAGAAATATGCATTTTGAAAATATATACTAATAGCATCAATCATAAATTAATATTAATGTATATAGAAATTTTATTTCATTGAAAATATGTTATATTTTAATATTAAAAATTAAAACATATTATATTTATAAAATAGTTGAAATTTTAACTAAAACTATCTATATTAAAAAATCTAATTTGAAATTATTGAGATTGTTATTACTCAATTTATATTTAGCTAATTTTCTATTAAAATTATCTTAAATTATTTTAATATATTTATATTCATTTATTTGGGAAACTTAAAAATGCCCAATAAAATTATAAATTTTACTAAAATATTTTTATTGCATTTTGAAAAAAAAAATCATTCATTTTTAAATAAGATTTCATATAAAATATTTTATTTGAAATTTTATTTATAAAGTTTTGTAACAAATTTTTTTGACATCTTTTGTGGTGAATATATTTAAATTATAAAAATTATTGCATTTATCTTATAAAAATAATTTTTATGCAATATTTGTATTTTATGAAATACTAAAAAAATTATTTTTATTAATTTTTTTAATATTTTAGTGATTTTTTATTACTGTATCATGGATTTTTAAAAAGAAATGGACCAATAAATATATAAGGTCTAGATTTATAAATCATCTTTAAATTCCTCAAATGAATGTTAAGATAACCTTTCGAAATTATGAATTACAAAAAGAGATCTATATGGAATCACCTAAAGGGTTTATTACTCCTGGATAAGAGAAAAAGGCATGCAAGTATGTTTATAACAAACTTGTTAAATATTTTTATGGATTATAACAAGCACAAAAATAGTAATATTGGAAATTTGACAATATTATGATGTCAAATGTCTTAAAGATGAATGAATATGATAAATGTATTTAAAAGCACACAAAGTAATTATGTAATAGTATGTACATGGATGATACGAAAAATTTAGGTAATAATAATGATATCATTAAAGCTATCAAGAAAATGTTGATCAATCAATTTAATATGAATGATATGAGTATAGAAAACATCACATTAGGATTTAAAATCTCTAAGATGTTTGGGGTTCTAGTGTTATCTCAATTACATTGAGAAAGTACTTAAAAAAATATAATAAGCATGAAGATAGTCGAGAAAAAAGACACCAAAGAATTTAAATATGCACTTAGGTCATTTTTTTTTAACTTACTTCTAATAAAACTTAATTGTGCTTGGTAATATTAAGAATTAAGTTATTTATTTATTTAATATTTTATTCTATTAAGTATTAAAAAGCAAAGAAAAATTAACATGTTTCTTTTAACATTTAGAAAAAGCTAAATATTTTGATTTTTTCTATTCAATAAAAAAAAAGTAATAAGTCAACAAAAAGTAAAAAAAAAAAAAACAAACAAATAATCTAAAATTTAAAAGTAAGTTGTTTTTAGCAAAAAGCTAAAAATAAAAAATAATAAAATAAAATAAAATAAAATAAAAACACCACCTCGAGAAAAGATTATTGAAAGACATAAATATTGAGTTCTTATATACCTAAGATACACTCTAAATTATTGACTGCATTATAGAAAATATCCAACTACACTTGAAAGACTTTTAGTGATGCAAATTGGAAATTTGATACAAAGGACCACAAATCCACCAATGGATATGTAAGGAGGTGTTGCATTACAAAATCCTTAAAATAAATATGTATTGCCAAACTCACAATGGAATATGAATCTAGAGGTATAGACAAAGCAAAAGAAGAAACATGATGGTTTCACGATTATTTATAAGACAAATTACATACCGACTAGAACCAAGTCTTTGTAATTGAAATTAATTTGAAACATCAAACATGTGGTAACAAGGAATGACAATGGGACAAGTTTGGGATGGAGCACCCCTATCCCAATCTTATCCCAATTATATAATTATTTCTCATCTCTATCCCAAACCTAAGGTGAGTAAATGAACCGTCATTCCCATTTATAAAAAAAGATAGTAATTGTGTCACCACCTTGTCCCTTCTAATTATACCTTTAACTCTCATGGGTCAAGTTCCTTATGCAACATTAATTCCTAAAGCCCTTATGCTAGTCTCGTCATTGCCATTATTCCTCTCATTAACATCGTTTGCATTGGTGTCACTTCCAAAGTAGTTGTTTCCCGCTTCATCAAACTCACCAGCTTTGTTATCAAATTTGTCACATTCAAAAACTAAGGCTCCAGCATTGGTGAAGGCACTTGAGATATTTTCTACACTTATGCATTCATCTAAATAGCCTCGGATGCCTTCAAAGTTGTTGTTGCCAACTCCAATATTGTCAAAATCTCTAGTGCCATGAAATTCACCATTTTTTGTTGTCTCCAATACCATAGAAAGGTGCTAATTGCAGAAAGCATAAGAGTTAATCCTAACAAGGACTAGGGCAAGTGTTTGAAGGTGAAAGAATTTTTGGGGATTTTCTAATATATTCGAGGGGTAGGGACAAGGTAGCGCAAGGCGAAGTCCATAACCACCTCGAACTCAACTCCAAGTTTTGAAATTCTCCTCAAACTCATTCACTTTCCCATACTCATCACAATAGGGTTGAGGCCATATGCCACCATTAATTTTATCGATGATGAATCTCCAATAATGGTTAAATTGATCATTAGAACTAGGATTTTACTCAGATTAAGCAAGAAACGTCTAAGGAAATGGTGATTGGTAAGTAATAATCAATAAGTGAGTGTTTGATAAATCAATTTAATGACTTAATATGATTTAATAATCTAATTTAAGTTATTAAGTAGAATAAGTATTATCAATAACATAACTTAATAGACTTTTTTGGCAAAATAGTCATTTTATAAAAACAAATGTAAGGTTTAACCATTTTACAAAACTTCTGTTCAAACTAGGCCCTTTATTACCATGTAAGAGCAATGTCATATATATTCAAAAATTTAAGTTGAAGCCTCAATTGCTAACTCAGACTTCATTTTTAAACTAAATCCGTAATTAGTAATTGAAACTTCATTTTTGAACTAAAGTCTCAATTGTCAACTAAGACTTCATTTTTAAAATAAATTTGTAATTAACAATTGATGCTTCATTTTTAAATTGAAACCTCAATTGTCAATTAAGACTTTATTTTAACAATATTAAATTACAAATTATTATTGAAATTTAAAATATAGACTTTAATATTAAAAATTTTATATATTTAAACTTAAACTTAAATATCTAGCATTACTTCAATAAAGATAAATTGATAAATATAATAATAAAATGAATATTTTATTTATCAGTAAATTAATAATCTTAAAATAATAAAGTTATATGACATATAAATAAGATATAAAATTATATAATTTATTAATTTAAAATATTTAATTTGTTGTATTTTTAAGATTTTTTTTTTTTGTATTTTGACAAATTTATCTTTATTAAAATAATAGTATACTCTTAAATTTTCATATACAGATTTTTTTTATTATTTTAAATCATATTGTGGACCCCACATTTTCGGCTCATGCATTTCCCACTTGATGGCGAGCTCGATTTTTATTTCGAAAAATTGATTTTTATTTGATTAAGAAAATGACTTGGAGTCGCCACTTATTTTTGTTTTATTTTTAAAGGGTAAACAAAATAAGAAAGAAAAACCCTAAGTGTGACTCCTTGTTTTGAAAAATATGGTCTGTGAAAAACCGGATCGGGTTCGGGGGTTAGGTTACTTATCGGGAAGGTACGGTACAAACCGTAGCACCCCTTTAAGTCCCTAAAGTCGGGTCTCTACTAATAAAATGAAACAATCATGGCAATTGACGAGGTAATCAATGAATACTCAGAGTGATCATGTACACATGAGAATCTAAACATGCATACCGAAAATGACCAGAGCGGAATAGATACGTACCTGGGTGACGAGCCACAATGTGTTTATCAAAAAGTGAGGTTAGTGCACAATTAAAGAATAATTTCAAGCATGTCATAGGGCAGAATAGAAACAATCATGCATGGCAACTAAATCAATCAATTATAAAGTCACATATGTCAGGTTCCCACCAAAAACCCATTTATTTTGCATGAATTAATATCACAGATTCCATTATTCCGGAATTATGAAAAAAACATTCATGCCTATTAAAATCAAGAGGAGCGAAAGATTGCGGGTGGAAATGGATCTGGCGAATCGCGAGTGTCTAACGAGCCAAGCTATCCGGGGAATCTGAATTGTCGACTGGATGCTCTCCGGGTAAATGCTATCAGAGGATCCGGACATGTCTGAACGGGGAAGTTGAATCGCCTTCCTCTCCCATCCAGCGTCAGACGTCGGATGTGAGATATCCAGAGAAGGTGGAACGTCGGCGGACAGAATTCCGGATGTGAGACATCCGGAGAAGGTGGGATGTCGGCCGACAGAATTTCGGATGTGAGACATCCGGAGAAGGGGGGACATCGGCAGGACAGAATTCCGGATGTGAGACATCCGGAGAAGGTGGGACGTCGACCGGACAGAATTCCGGATGTGAGACATCCGGAGAAGGTAGGACATCGGCCAGACATAATTCACATCCGGAGAAGGTGGGATGTCGGCCGGACAGAATTCCGGATGTGAGACATCCGGAGAAGGTGGGACATCGGCCGAACATAATTCCAGATGTGAGGTATCCGGAGAAGGTTGAACGTCGGTCGGACAGAATTCCTCCCTGGGTGGAATGATAAATAAATAAAAAAGAAATGCAGGCACGGCCCCACAAATCAAAAACATGTTATGAATCTTCTCTCAAAATTTCCCAGAACAGATAGAATGAGTAAGTATACTCCAAGCATCGAGGATAACCCGCAAACAATCAAGAAACAGAGAAGAGCAGTTTAAAATAGTCGGTGTAAACAAGTTGAAAGCCGAGTTAGAAATCAAGCACAACATGGAGGCAAACGAACCTAGATTCCATAAGAACATAATAAAATCCCCAATGCTCGCATCCAAACACCAAAAATAGAATCTTATCGATATCCAAAAATAAAATAGAGAAGATAATGAACAGGGTCTATACCTGAAAAGCTTCCTCGCAGATGGAAGCTCACCTGACTTCGAGCCCTGTTTTATGATCCCTCCTTGAAGATGCCCAGATCAAGACCTTTTTTCCAAAGGCTACTCTTCGAACTCTCATCTCCTCTCCTCGTAAACCCTTCCTCTCCTTTTGGTCCAAACTCCTCCCCTTCTCTTTTTTCCTCTTTGCAAGTCACTCTTCTGCCCTCCTATTCACCGGTCAGCCAACATGGCTTTTCCAACCACCCCCTTCAGCTGCACGCCTCAATGCAGCTGGCCCCCTGCTCTCAGTTGGGGGTCCCCTACCTCTACAGTCTGCAGCTTTCCAAATCCCCTTTACAGGTGTCGAATTCTGATAGCTCCTCAAAGCACTAACCTGATTCTCTGTTAGCCTCTCCAAAGACGCCACATGGTCTCCCGGGATCGTGCCACCTGGCCAAATAACCTGCATGAAAGGTGAGAAAGAAAGTGCCCCAAAATGGGGGTCTACACATATATTTATAATTTTGCGTAAAAGAATTATTATTTGTATACACACAACATATATGTCTTGAAGATATATTTCAAAATTAGTTAATGAAATTAATTAAAAAAAATGTACGACAAAATGTTATTTTTAGTAGTTTCATCAAAGTCACAAAAAATATCCATTAAACATTTATATAGTAGAAAAAAAAAGTATATAATCCAACATGCCTCCACAAGAGAGAACTTGTGTATAATTGATACTCTCCTTTTTGGTCCCCTCTCTATTTAATTTTATATCTTATTTCTATGTCATATAACTTTATTATTTTAAATTTATTAATTTATTGATAAATAAAATATTAATTTATTATTATATTTATCAATTTATCTTTATTGAAGTAATATTAGATCTTTAAGTTTAAATATATAATTTTATTATTATTAAAACATATATTTTTAATTTCAACAATAATTTGTAATTAATTTTAAAGTAAAAAAATAGTAATAATAACCGAAACCTCAATTGTCAATTGAGATTTCAATTAAAAAAATGAAACCTTAGTTGACAATTGAGATTTCTATTGAAAAATAAAACCTCACTTATCAATTAAGGCTTCATTTAACAAATGAAGCCATAATTGACAATTGTGACTTCAACTTAAATTTAGAAAGAAAAAAAAAACTATGTTTTATGATATTACTCTTGCATGACAATAAAGGGATTAGTTTAAATATAAGTTTTATAAAAGTGTTAAATCTTATATTTTTTTTCTATAAAAGGGCTATTTTGAAAACCCCAACTTAATATCCTAACTTAAAGTAAAAAGTAGCTTTAAATATTAAATCAAAATAATTTATTTATTCTTTTCCCCAAATATCTTTTACTTCATAGCTTTAAATATTAAATCAAAATAATTTATTTATTCCTTTTCCCAAATATCTTTTACGTCATATGTCCATACTTAAACAAACATCACTTTACATCTAAACTCATTTTCTATTCTATATATATTTTTATCTTATACATCTATAATATATATTTCACAAATAAATTTATTACTTAAAATTAGTCAAAGTAAATATGAATTAAAATTAATGAAGGTAAATATATTACTTTAATGATTTATAATAAATTTTAAATAAATTTTATCTAACAACTTTAATACTTAAAGTAAACTTTAGGAAAAAAGTTCAATAAAAATTAAGAAATTAAGTTTAAATTAATAACTCAAAAATACTTTAATTTAAATCATTAAGTAAAAAGTATTAACCTACATCTCACACTCAAAGCTTGGCATAGGCAGAAATGATTTGAGTCCATTGCTAATTTCTAAATGGCACTGTTTTCTACTCTCTTTTAAGTCTTACCCCCTTCTTTTTGCTTATTTCGCGCCAGAATGTTAATAAAATCCGTAAAATAAAATGAAGAAACCGCCAAATTGAATGAGATTAAAGCTTTCGCGCCAAACACCCAAATCCCTCAACATATATTGATCTATCTGACACAAAGACCTCAAATCTTTTCTGTTTTTTCTCTCCAATTTCTCACTTTCTTAATCAATCTTTTGGTTTCAATCGTACTCCAGTGTTTGGTTTTTTCCTTGATTACAAGATGGATTGCAATGCATCCGAAGACGATGGCAACATCCGAAAGATTAGATCTGTTTCAGGGTCCGATTCGCTCGAATCCGATAGCCTTCAAGCGTTTCGGCAATGCAACAACGACCCAGATGCCGCCCTAAATTTCGACCGTGATGCCCCTCCGGTAACGGTTAAACGGACCATTACAAGTACTGGAGCCAGGATTCTTACTCAGATTAAGCAAGAGAAGTCTGACGAAGTGGAAGGAGCGGAGTTCCTTCATGGGTTGAAAACGAAGATCAAAGTAAAAGAAGAACCCGATTTGAATGTTGACGGGATTTTTGAAAAGGAGGTGGGTTCAAACCCGCCCCAGGTGGATCGGCCTTGGGCGTTGGTGCCTCATAAGGAAATCATGAAAATGTCCTTCGATGAGTTCCTTCGAGCTACGGGTGCCCACGTTGAACGAAAGGACCTTGAACGATCAGAAGAGGCTCAAGGGCATCATGGGTTGAAGGACAAGATCAAAGTAAAGGAAGAACTTGATGTGGGGTTACTCGGTTCAGATAGCATTCGATCATTGGTCAAAAGACCGCCTGATGGATTTCTCGAATCCTATGATGATTTTGTCAAGCCAAAACGTACCAAAGATGAACATCGCAAAGAAAACTCACAATGGCATCCTGGGTTAAAGGAGAAGATCCAAATAAAGGAAGAACTTGATGCGACGTTACTGGGTTCGGATTCTGCCAGAAATGTGAACTCAGGAATGCGGGGTGATAGCTTTGTCCAATCAAGGAACGGAAAAGTTATATCTGATGGCAACGGCCGCAATACTCAAAGTGTTCCTTATCACAATCCTCAGAAACCCTTTAATGTGAAGAAAGAGACAGCTCAATTTCTTCCTTATGGCAATCCTCAGAAAAACTTCAATGTGAAGCAAGGGAAAATTGAGGATAGACCAGTTACTTCTGTTTTGGTGGAGGATGGGGATTTTCCAGAAGAACCAGATTGGTTTTTGGTGGGGAGGACCCCCATTATAGGTCTTTCCACCACCAAAGGGAGGAAATTGGTAGACAATGAGATAGTCCATTTTTCTTTTCCTTCTGCTGATTTGAGAAATAAATGTAACTCAAAATGGGTTGCGAAGGCTGCTTCTGCAGCGTCTGCTATAGTTCGCTTCTCAACCAAACGTTCTGGAGAGGTTTTCTCTTATTCCATTTTCTGTGCCACTTCATTTTTTCTTGTTCATTCTTGAATACATTTTATATCCTCTTGGAGATTGCAGTTTACTTATGTTTTTGCTTTGCCGTGCTTTCAGTGTTCAGTCAAATATATCCTGGGTTTTTACTACATCCATTTGTTTGAAATTCTAGTGTAATGCTCCTAATGCTTAATTTCATTTCCAGGTTGGTAGGCTGCCAATGGAGTGGACAAAGTGCATTATTCCACTGGTAAATTCTTCAAAGGTTAAGGTACTTGGTCGATGTGTAGCTGCACCAATAATTCTTCGATTGATGCAAGAAATAGTGTTGTATGTTAGGTAAATTTTAAATTTGGCTATCTGAATATTTTGTTTTTGAAATTTACATACATTTTTTTTTTCTCTAAGTGGATTTGATTGTTTGATTCAACTAGCTTTTGCTAAAATTTTGTGGGTGTCTTCTTCTGTTTGGCAGCTTTTATATTCACCAGTCAGTCTTCACTGAGGGGAATAAGTCTTCATGGAGGCTAGATGCGGCCCCAAACATTGACTCCACAGTTTACCCTCTCCCAACTCTGTTCAAACTGCTGAAAATTAAACCATTTCAGGAGGTACACTCATGATCTGTCTTTCTATTGGTCCTGCGGAAGTTTAAAATAAGTCTTATTGTTGTTGGTTTCTAATGTTAAATGTATATTGTCTATGTTCTGCTTTAAACAGGCTGAATTCACCCCAGAGGAACTTGATTCAAGGAAACGTAAACTAAATCTAGAGGTACACATGGTTGTTTTCATGTTCATTTTCTGTTGTGTGATCCCAGCTCCCAAAGTCGTAGGTCATGAGCTGCTGCTACCTTATAGTTTCTGTTAGTGATCTTTGAGTGATGGTGTATTCATGCGTGTTTTACAAGAAAATTTTCTTCTGATGAGCAAAACAGGGTGATACAGATGAAGCTCCATCAATGTTGCCTATAGTGAAACAAAAAAAGGGGTGCCAACAGTATCCTGAACAAAACCATGATGAACAGGCTATCTCAGAATCATCTCTAAATAAGCTTGTTGGGGCTGCAGATCAATATAACTTGGAGGTATAACTGAGTAAATGCTTATAATTTGATTTTAGGAATTTGAATGAGTTTGGTCCTTAATATCCATATCTAATTCTCTCATCTCTCTCTCAATTACATAGGAGATGGAGTCCCCAAGTACACTCATGTGTGATTTAAGGCCCTATCAGAAACAAGCTCTCTACTGGATGTCTGAGTTGGAGAAGGGAAGTGATGCTGAGCAAGAACCAAAAACTCTTCATCCATGCTGGGCTGCCTATCAAATATGTGATGAGTATGCTTTCATTTCCTTTTTTTTTTTGTCTTTATTATTTTGGCAATTTAGAGTATGGCACATTGGTTTTGGTGAAATAGCCTTAACCATGCTACATGGCAGGAGGGCTTCTGCAATCTATGTGAACATCTTCTCAGGAGAAGCAACTACACAACTACCCACAGCAATACATATGGCAAGAGGAGGAGTATGTCTGTCCTGTGCCCCTTTATTTTCATTTCAGTTTGACTTGCATTCTGAGATGATTTGATTGTAATTGCTTCACCATCTTTTTGGAATAACAGTACCATGTGGTCATTCTATGACACCTCTTTGGTACCATACTGCAATTAAATATAAGACCATTAAGTTTGAAGAAGGTACTTGACAGTTTCAATGGAATTAGTATCAGCAAATGATATATATATATATATATATATATATATATATATATATATATATATATATATATATATATATATTGTTTTTTTGTTACTTTATTGCTTACTATTTGGTAACTTTGGACATGGACTTCTATGATTGGTTGCATTTGAGAGCTATGGTACCCATCTGGTACCAGTGTGTTTTCCTATAGCATATGCTCTCCTAACTTGGTAATTGTATATGTAGATTTTAGCAGATGCAATGGGGCTAGGGAAGACTGTGATGACAATTGCCCTAATACTGGCAAGGCCAGGCAGGAGAAGCTCTGGTGTCCATAAACTCCTCACTGAAGCTGCAGATGATACTGAAGAAGCAGAGAAAAATACTGACTCTCACACAAAGGCCCCATTAAAAGTAAAAGGTGGAACTCTTATTGTTTGTCCCATGGCCTTGTTAAGTCAGTGGAAGGTGAGATCCTGTTTTTGTGAAGGGAAGAAAAATAGTGAAATTCTGACACTCTTAGATTCAAAATTATGAAATGCTACTATGCTTCTTTTCTTGAAAAAATATTTTATTAAGTTCAATAATACCTCAGGATGAGCTGGAAACACATTCAAAGCCAGAAAGTATTTCTATTTTTATCCATTATGGTGGAGACAGAACCAATGACCCCAAGGTGATATCAGAACATGATGTGGTCTTGACAACATATGGTGTCTTAACTTCAGCTTATAAGAATGTAAGAATTACTGTTTTTCATGATGACCATTTACTCCCATTCTTGCATCAACAAAATCCATTTATACCAATTCTTGTTTGCCTTTTTTTGCACCTAGATTGTTTGTTTATGTTCTCTATTTAATTTTTACTTTCCTTTTTACTCTTTCTAATTCAACCATGCAAAGTTTGGTACAGGATGAAAATAGCAGCATTTTCCACAGAGTTGAGTGGTATAGGGTGGTGTTAGATGAAGCCCACACTATTAAATCCTCAAAGACCCTCAGTGCTCAGGCTGCTTTTGCATTACCTTCGCATTGCAGGTGGTGCCTGACGGGTACTCCCCTTCAGGTTTGTCTTGTTCTTTCTCTTGTGTGTGGGTACTGGGTCACCATCACAGTTATGAGGACACATGGGATTGTTGAATCAAATAGTGTCTTCCATACTATATTATGCTTTTCACAGTTACTTATTAACTATTGCATTAGGATTCACTAAGCAATGCCCTTAGTTAGTCCAAAGTTGAGGAAAGAGTAGGTCTTATTGGTTGATTGTTTCATATTTATTTAGGAAAAAATTGTTTGTTCTCTATTGCTGCAGAATAATTTGGAAGATCTCTACAGCCTCCTATGCTTCTTGCATGTTGAGCCATGGTGTAACTGGGCTTGGTAAGACATTTTTTAGTGTGCAAAACAGTAGTGATTTTGAGTTGAACTTCTGGGTGTTTTGCTCATATCCTGATTTGTTATTTTATCTTGCAGGATTGAAGTATTAATATAATTTTACCTTTGTTCAGGTGGTACAAATTGATCCAAAAGCCTTATGAGTGTGGTGATCAGAGAGGGTTGAGGTTAATTAAAGCTATTCTGAGACCGCTAATGCTGAGGAGAACAAAGGACACAAAGGATAAAGAAGGAAGGTGATAATTTGCAGTTCCTTCATATCCTTTTCTTTATTTGTGCAATTATTCATTTAGTTTTCGTTGAGCAAGATCCTTTTTTTAAAAAAAAAAAATTGTATTTTGATTTTTTTTTTGCTCTTGATGTAATTTTAGGCCCATACTCGTTCTTCCTCCAACTGACATTCAAGTCATCGAGTGTGAACAATCAGAAGCTGAACATGATTTTTATGATGCCCTTTTCAAGAGATCTAAAGTGAGTTAAAGAGGATCGATTTATTATCACCTTCTCCCTAGGGCTGAGAATGAACCTGCATTTTGATGACAGTTTTGTTCTCAAAAATCTAAACATTCCCAGTTCTTTTAAAATCCATACAAAGTATAGGTCTTTTTCTTCATAGTGAAATTTATATATTGGCATGCAATTCAAACAGGTTCGGTTTGATCAATTTGTTGAACAAGGCAGAGTTCTTCACAACTATGCATCTATCCTTGAGCTACTACTTCGACTGAGGCAGTGCTGCAACCACCCATTTCTTGTTATGAGGTGGGGATGGAGTCCCTAGCTAATTATAGACATAATACTCCTTTTATTTTCCTTTGTTTTTTTAATGTGTTCAGCTTTGAGAATGTGCAGCCGAGGTGATACACAACAGTATGCAGACTTGAGTAAGCTTGCAAGAAAGTTCCTTGAAAACAATCCTTGTTCTGAAACTTCAAATCACTCCATTCCTACCCGTGCATTTGTTGAAGAGGTCGTTGGGGGAATTAGACGGGGTGAAAATACAGAGTGCCCTATATGCCTAGAGTCTGCAGATGACCCAGTGCTCACACCATGTGCACATCTGATGTGCAGGGAATGCCTACTTTCAAGCTGGAGGACCCCCTTGAGTGGGCTATGCCCAATATGTCGGAAACTGCTAAAAAAAACAGATCTCATAACATGCCCATCAGAAAACCGATTTAGAATTGATGTTGAGAAGAACTGGAAGGAGTCTTCAAAGATCTCTGAACTTTTGCATTGCTTGGAGCGTATTTCCCAGTCAAGAATTGGTGAGAAGAGCATTGTGTTTAGCCAATGGACTTCATTTTTAGATCTCTTGGAGATCCCATTGAGAAGGAGAGGAATTGGATTCTTAAGGTATGATGGAAAAGTGGTTCAGAAACAGAGGGAGAGGATTTTGAAGGAGTTCAGTGAGACTGAAGAGAAAATGGTAGGGCTTCAGACAATAGCAAAACTCAAAATTCTCTACTTAAAACAATTTTGGAGGTTTCGCTGCTTTGTTAAATAGTTAACTAAATCTTTTTCCCATTTCAGGTATTGCTAATGTCACTGAAAGCAGGTGGTGTCGGCTTGAATCTAACAGCAGCCTCCAATGTATTCCTAATGGTACATTCTTCCATCTTTTCTTCTGTTGGTTTTTTCCTTTTTTGTAATCAACATCCTTTCCCCTCCTTGATATCAATTTTGCTCCATTGAAAATGTAGGATCCCTGGTGGAACCCTGCAGTAGAGGAGCAAGCAATAATGCGAATTCACCGCATTGGACAAGAGCGAACAGTTCGTGTCAGAAGATTTATTGTGAAGGTCAGAGCTGTCAACTTCTTATTCTTGTTATCAGTCTTAATTTTAATGAAATTGAACTTTGATAATGGATATGGTAACATTGATGTTGAGAATTGGAGCAGGACACGGTGGAGGAACGAATGCAGCAAGTGCAAGCAAGGAAACAGCGCATGATCACCGGAGCCCTCACCGATGAGGAAGTCCGAACTGCCAGGATTGAGGAGCTCAAAATGCTGTTCAGATGATCCATCCATTCTTATATTTATGTAAACATATGGAGTAGAAGATTAGATAATATTATAGCAATTTATATTTCTATATATGTATGCATTAAAGGGGCTTCTCTATGTATAGACCCAAGAGCCCAAATTTTGTAAAAATGTTCTGCCTTGGCGCTGAAATTCCAACCTTTCAAAACAATTGAATCTGGTAAGGCTGAAAGGGTAAAAGCGTCTGCTGCGGGGTTGATTGTTTGAATTAAGAAAGATGACAAGTATTCCAAAATAATATTTTGACTACGTGGGATTGGTTGAGAAAATGTTGAATGTAGTTTGATATTTTATTCAATGAGGAGCCAAATAAGAGAAGGGTGAGATCCGAATATTCCAAGATAAGCCGCAGGACTCTTCCACAAGTTTGACCGCCGCATCTTTGTGATTGGTCGGTGGAGATTAGAGGAAAGATTATAAGGTTCACCACAAGTTTTCATTATTAAACGTGGGTTTGAGAGAAATTAAAGTAAAGGTGAGGGAATGGTCAAAATCCAGTGGAAGTGAAGTGAACAGAAAATGGGTTTGGGTGTGGGCGAAGCGTCAAAGACGCCATCTTTCTCAACTCTCAGCTCGTCTATTTGAGTTTCCCTGAATTGGTCTCCGGCTGAATACCCCTGGGTCGGCTCTGCTTCAGGTTGCATTTACTGTATTGTCCCTCTTTCCTCATTATACCCTCATTCACCAAAGCCTCCAGCTCCATGGTTTGGCTTCCTTGTTCGTTTGCCTCCTTTCATTATGGCAAAAATTTAAATCACTTCTGGAATTTGTTCTATCAGATTCATATACTCCAGTCAGCATTGTATTAAAGAAACTAATGAATTACTATTTTTGTTGCCCTATTTAAATAATGGAATTCGTAATATTGATATTTTAGAATGTAAAATAAGAAAATATGAAATAATGTTTCCTTAAACTTATTTTAAAAATTATTTCTAAATTAAAGAAAAAAAACAATTTTCTTTTTTGTTATTTTCTCAATTAGGTAAGTTGTAATTTTTAAATAATAAAAAATATTTAAATAAAACCTATTAAGGTTTTAAGAATTCTGTCTAAAAGTGATTCTATAAAATATTTTTAATATTTCTAATATTTGAAAATTTTTATTATTCAAGTATTATAAATACTAGAAATATTTTCTAAAATTACCTCAAATGGACTTTAAAATTAATTTTTAAATATTTTTAATTGAATATAAGATGAAATTTATGATTTTATTATAATATTAACATTTATATTCTACCAAAAACTATTTATTTTTAATTTTAAAATTATTTTTTTAATAAGGCTATAATTAAATTTAGTTGTATTAATATAAACTAAATTTATAAATTAAATAATAATATTTTGAAACTAATAATAATTAATAGTAATTTATTTAAAATGAATTTTAAAGAAAGGAAGTTCGATTTTTTTTTAAATGTAAATAAACCAAATTTTAGATCAATTTTGATTCAAGAATTTATTTTATTAATTAGATCAGTTTTTAAATTCTAAATTACTCTTACAATTGGTAAACTTGTTAATTTGTTATTTCTTGATATTAATTGGTTGAGTTTTTTAGTTTTAAATATTTTAAAATTTATTATACTCATTGATAAATTCAATGCATTAAATGTCATTTGATTTGATTTCAATTTATTTCTATTAAACTCATTAATAAATTGAACATGTTTTTTTTTATTTAATTAGGAATTTATTTGCTTAAAAATTTTCTTAAAATATAATTATGAGCATAAAAGAAGCCAATAAAGTTATTTGAGATATAAGTTTTGGTCAATAATTAATAATTAGATAGATTTTTTAATTCCAAATTATTTTTAAAAGTTAACAAATATTAGCATTAAATTTCATTTCATTTGGAATTTGTTTATGCAATAAAAAAAATTAAAGAACTCAGAAGAAAAGAAATTATATTTGAGGATTTTAGGTATCCAATTGTGGAAAAAGAGTGAAAGAGAAAGGAAATCACTTCATTATTTGTTTTTCTTGATGTTTTCCTTTTAAAATTTCTTTTGCAATTCTCTCTTCTTTTTTTTCTTCTCAAAAATAATTAAAAATAACTTCTAATTATTCTTTGAAAATTGTTCTTTTTCACTTTATTTTTGAAAACTATTTCCAAAAAATAATAGCTAAACAATATAATAATTTTAAAATGATTTATTATTTTTAAATCACATAATGAAATAAGTTCAAAGTTTTTTCCTTTTGTCTCGTATAATTATTTGCATACAAAGAATATGACCGAGACATAATTTTTGAAAAATTATTGAATCTTTATATAAAATATTTAAAATAAATAAAATGAGTTTAAAGTAATATATATAAATAATTTATTAATTTTAAATTTATTTTTTATTTTCTCATAATTTTTACTCTTATTTTCCTTTTCCCACATTTTCCCCAAAATTTCCGAGAATCAAATATAATCTTACATCTTTAGTCTTAAAAAATAATGATTTCAAAAAATTGAGGCATCAAACAAATTTTATTAACTCAAATTTAAAATTTTAAAAATATAAATTTAAAGATATAAAGTAAATTTATCTTCTCTATCTCTTTTGCCTATGGGAAAGGAATAATCAGAGGAAACCTACCTGAAATTAATGATTTGTATGTTATTTTGTTTGGAATCGACCGTGTTAGAACTTAGAAGAATATAGGGACAATTTGGTGAACTAACAAAAAATAATTGAAAAGGTTGAGCAATCTTTCTCAAGAAGCTGGAGATGGGGTTGTCTAAAAGGCCAGCCCTTTGACTACTATGCCCCCTTTGACCATTATTGGACCAGCTAAACGTGTAAACCACACGAACCTTTAACCTATCCTCTCTATATATACCCACCACATTTCTGTTCGCCCTAAGCCAACCTACTCTGCGGACTTCTCTCTCCTGTCCTCTTCTACGCCTCTAAAATCTTATCTCCTTCTATTCTAAGTCCATGGCCGAGACATCTCAAACCAGACCCAGCGCTGGAATCAACCGCCGTCCTCCCAGCAGGCTCCAACGCAGAGCTCCCTCCTCTTTGCAGATCAGTCCGGCAGCCGATTGGAAAGTTGCGATACCGCTATTGTCGCCGCTGGCCACATCGCCGTCCTCGCCGAAACTGATTGATCGGACGGCGGAGGTGAAGCCTAAAGAGGAGCCACGGCAGATGAAGGAGGGGGAGAAGCCAGTGTTCAAGAAGTGGCAGCATCCAGCGGCTCCGTTCTGCTATGAGCCGGCGTCGTTTGTACGGTCGTTCGTGCCGGTGTAGATCAATTGGCGCTGGTTATTATCAGATCTTATCGGTGTGGTGGTTAACAACTCTGATCAGCGGCACTCAGTTTTTACATTTTCCTACAATTGATCTTATCCTTGTGCATATAAACCTAATTTGGCACATACCTTTTTTATTCTTCCTTTCCAATTTTCATGTATGACATATTACTAACAAATTTGACAAATTCTTCATTTATTCTTCGGAATTTCATTAAACTTACCCTTCACAGCTACAAGGTGGGAGAAGCAAAATGAAATTCCAGAAAATGACAAGTTCCATTCCATCTGTGTTTCTGAATTTTAAGTGGCTGGGAAATCATTGAGATTGGAAAGGTGATTTCTCTGGTAATTGGAATAATCTGAATGTTGAGTAGGGTGAATTTTCACACAAACGTATCAATCTAATTAAGGCAATTGAGTTGTTGTGTTTACTGTCCATTTGACTATCTCGGACTCAAATTTTGTTAGCACAAATAAGAACTTTTGTTTTACAAATATTGAAGAGAAAAAGTAGAAGTCACTTGAGAATATATCTACATCTTATTCACGAAAAATAAATAAATAAATAAATGTACAAGAAAATTTTAGGTGAATTTAGGTTTATCCAATATATGAAAAAACTTTTTATACGGGTAAAAATAGGATTTGTAATATTTTCCTAATTTTTTTATTAAGTTTTTTTTTTTAAAAAAATTGATAATAAACTTTTCTAATAAAATTAGACTCAAACATCAAGATGCCAATAAAATTAATCAAATAAATATAGAAATTTTTATTAAACTTAAGATAAGATCTTTTATTTTTTAAAAGTTTAGAAGAGTAAAGTATAAATCGATAAGATCTAAATACTTGATTAAATTTTTTGATGGGTATGTTTTCGTTATTATAACATAAACAATATATTAAAGAAAAATTCTAAACCATCGAATGAGAGATTTAGGCTGTTGAAATAAATGAAATTAAGATACGATAAAAAAAAAAAGTCAAAATATACATGAGATAAAAAATTGGATACATGACATCATCTGATTGATGATTCATAGTGAGTAAGAACCAAAATATACATAATGAGAAAAAAAATTGAATTCATAACATCACCGTATGATGATTCATTTTCAGTAAGAACCTAAAAAGTAGCATTTTATACTGTAGTAAATCCCTATATTGAAAGAAGAGGCATGACCAAGTCTAATATGAAAACTCGGGCCGTAATTTCAAAATATGGAAAGGAGCATGCTAAGTCTAATCTGAAAACTTGATAAGTTGTTTTATTATAAGAAATGATTGATCGAGGAGGAATATGACGAAAGAAGGGGTATGCTAAGTCTAATCTGAAAACTTGGTAAATTGTTTTATTATGATAAATGATTGATCACGGAGGATCCATTTTCTTTCTCCTCCCCAATTATTAAAAATAAATAATACAACAGGGACTATAATCGCAGACTATACGTTCCCTGTCACTTTCAGCACCGCCCAGATGGCTATTATCTAGCAATTAGTTGATGTGATCCAATTGAATGGTCAGACCCCGACAAAGCACAAAAGGGCTCGCAACAAGAAGGGATTCAAAGTAAAAAGTACTACAAAAATAACAAGAAAATATTATGTTTATGGAAGGCATATAAGAGCTGCGATGCTTCCATTGGAAAAAAGACATAGCACACGGATTTGAATGATGAGTGGCCCTCAGTCAATCATTTGTTATTCCTTCATTTCTTTTTCCCATTGTAAGAAAGGTATTTACATAAAGCAGGCAATTGAAAATTACTCTCCTAACCTCTCGCCAGGGGAAGCCAGATGGCTCCACCTCCTATGGTTCCCACTGAAAACCAAATCCAAAGTAGTCCGAAAGAAAAGATTTTGTGATGGGTAATTCTTTAGGACCATATTGGGAACGAGAGGTGTAAGGTCGCCCAAGGAAAGCATAGGATTCGGGGACAAGGTTTGACCAGATTCCCATCCCCTCATTGTCAGCGTGTGGTGGCAGGTATTAATCAATAACGTCACTCCGTGAAAACATGGTGGGAATTCGTGGGTAGATTCTAGAGTAATTACTCTAATTTTATATGCTTCCCAGATTTTCTTCAAACTTTTCTCACATTTATTTGGATCTAGTGGAAGCTGGCAAAAAACAAAGTCTCTCCATCCACATGTATGACCCCTTCAGTGTGGCACCCAGCTGGTCCCATAACTGGCATTGTCAATCTGGCAAATTCTAGAACCATCGCTTTAGACCAAACATCTAGCACAAGCAACCAGAGTCTGAAAAGTATCTTCCTCACCCTTCTCTCTTCTGGATCCGGGAACGAAAACCTAGAATTCAAGGTCTGGTCAACTATTTACCCTCCTCATATGCCAGCTCAGTGTTGAGTACCAAATGAAGGAGGGCGTATGGAAGGGTTTAATGCGATTCGGTAGAAAAAGTATTGGTATAACAACTCCACCTACTCTGAGAGAAAGGCATCAATATTTTGCAGAAGACTGAGGATGAGTATATGTACAAAACCTGAGGATGCTCTCCAACTCAGGGTCTCTGCATCATCCAAAGGATCAACAACAGATTCTCTAATAGTTGCAAAGGGGGATCATCCTGTCCACTTTTAACACCATTGTAAATACATTAAAGCACCAGTTCAAATTTCATTCGACAACACCCATAAGATATATCATGTCTATAAAATTTATTATTTAGGGACTTACAATTTTTGTTTTTATTTTTACCTAAAATCTTTCTAAAAATAAATTTTATAAAAAAATCATATCAATAAAAACACTAATAGATAAAATTTAAAATGAGTGGTGATTAAGTATGTTTACACCAAAGGGAATAAAATTAAACCTATAAATATATAACATCATAAACTGATGAGTTGGGCATTTTTTTCCTTCATTCTCTAGAACTTTCTTGACATTAGAGACACTGGGATTTTCTAAAGATATTTTCTTTGCACCTTAGTGCAAAGATGACTTATAATTCTACTGTATCATAAACTCATGAGTTGGGCATTTTTTTCCTTCATTCTCTAGAACTTTCACTAGGATTTTCTAAAGATATAAGGTTCAAAGATGACTTATTATTCTACTGCATCTGTAGCGTCATTGACCTTAATTAGCTGCTCTATTATCCACTCAAACTTCAATTCATAATTCTCTTCGATCGACCTTTATAAGTAACAAACATATATACCTATAAAATTAGACCAGATGAATTATATTATTTCTCATTCATAGATTGGAAAATGTGATTTACGCTAATGGATGTGAAGAATTTGTAGAAGGGTTGAAGCCCTTCTAAGATAGATGGATTTGGTGTGATTAATATGAAATTCATAATTCGGAGGAGATTTGATCGTATGATCCTTAGTTGCATCCATTTATCACTCACTCATGGGATTATAGCATAGAACATGGGACACAACCTAACATTTTGCTTGGAGTGCAATGGAGATTTTCTTTTTAGCCTCCTTTAACTATGATTGCAATTTTGAACATTGAAGAAAACATCTTTGTCTATGGTAGAGAACATTTCGAAAATAAAGAGTATTACTGATAATCTTACAACTATTTCCAAACCTGTAATGAAGTGTAACCATGTACTACAACTTTTGGAGGATTAGGTCTTGACTATAATTCTTTGGTTGTTTTTATCACAATAGAGTTGATGAAGTTAGTATTAATTGAATTCACAACATGCTTTTGACACATGAACAATGCCTAAAGCAATAGAATTCAGTTGAGGAAAATGTTGTTGTCTCAACTAATCTAGCATCTACTCAAGGCAAATGCTTCAACAAAAGAGTTCAGAAGAGTGGACATATCTTTAATAAATCCTAAGGTCCAAGTCAAATCCAGATCACACAATCCATATTTGCTACCATAATTTTGATATTAAGTACCAAGGGAAAAATCATCATCCTTGTTGATACCCTTAAAGTTATCTAATTAGATAATTGTAACCACCAAATAACAATATAGTATTTGTTTTCTTAAACAACCAAAAGGATGCCATGTGTGGAAAGCCTAAAATATCATGTTCATCTAGTTGAAGTAGTGACATAGAAGTAAGTTAAGGTCATGTTTGGTTTGTTAGGTATAACATGGGTTATCCCATTATCAACCAAACATGGAACAAGATATATTATATTTCTCTTATCTTATTTCATATTATCCCTATCACTTATCTAATATTTGCACTTAACAAGAGAGTTGATAGCCTTAACGAGAGAGATAAAATATACATATCTCATAAATCATAAATCCCTTTTTTTCATCTAGTTTTTCCATCTTTTTTTTTTCTTGCTAATTACTCTTTGGAACAAAATAATAATAATAATAATTGAAAATTAATGTTCGTGCAAATATACTTCCTATTTTCTATTTTTAAAATCATAAGTAGTAATAACTTTTAAAGAAGACATAAGAACTTTTAAAGACTTATATTGAAAAATTAATGGTTTTAAAAACAATTTTAAAAAATTGAGGTATAAAAAATTTTTTACTTCCACAAATTTTAGAATTTCTAAAAATGATTTTTTAAGACATAAGCTAAAGTTATACTTTTTCTACAAGATGTTTTACTTGTATATAGAAGTTTTTAATTTTAAAAACAAAAATAGGGAATGTATCCACATGGACACAACTTTAGGTTTGAAAAAGAAAAGGAATAAAAAAATTTATATGTTGGTGATGATAAGGTTTAGTTAGTAATTTTGTTCCATTTTTTACATATTACATGTGACTTACTTCAATGGAGTCTTATCGGTCTTAAGATGACTTCAGATTTTATCAAACTTAAGTTAAATTCGAGGTAAGTAAACATTTATGAATTAGTTAAGCTTTTGGAATGACCATCGCATGGATTAAGAATGAAATAACGTAAATAGAGAGAGAAAAAGGGATTGGTATTCAAAATTATGATTAGCTCGGCCATTAGTCTTATGATATCTTGCTCTATCTATTGGAGTTTAGGAGTGTTAGGATCAAAATTATGATTAGGCTCAATTGGTACACCTTCTAGTTTGCTTCCAAGCATGTTTGTTTCTTTCAATAAATTTATAGCATACTTTCGTTGAGAGATAAAATCCCACATTTCGATTTTGTCACTTCAATTTCCAAAAAACACCTCAAGTTGTCAATATTTTTAATTTCAAATTTAGCAACCAACTTGGAAAATATCATTCTAAGGTAGAATTGTACCATCTACATACACAATGAGAATAGTAACCCTCCCATCTCTTTTTGTGTTTGTAGAACATTGTATGATCCTTGGGATTTGTTCATAGTGCAACCATGAAAGTTATGAATTTGTCACTAGGCTCTTGCAGACTACTTGAGGTTGTAGAGTCACTTCTTTAATCTACAAACATTTCCTTCTCCCATAGATGCTTCAAACCTCAATGGGCACTACATAAAAACCTTTTCTTTAAGATCTCCATGAAAAAGACATTCTTTACATCAAGTTGTTGCATCAACCATTCATAATTTGTTGCGATTGAGCACAAATATTTCCTGATAATCAATCTCATATATTTGAATGAATCCCTTTGCTACAAGCTTGACCTTGTATCCCTTTACAAGCTTGTATCTCTCTACAAGCAAAACCCTCATAAGTCACTATGCATAAGAGCAAAAGGACTGGATTTTTCATAAACTTGTAATGGAAAAAAGACATAATGATGTTTAGAAATCTCATAGGTTTCACACTGAAAATTAACGATCTTTTTATTCTTGAATAGAGTTGGAAACATTAACTTTAGGTAGGCAAAACTAGGGTGACCTAACCCACAATTTCACATTTGAATATCTTCTTCATTGGACACATAAACTTGTGGTTGCCTCCCTTAAGCCTTCTCATTTTCTTTCTTAAATTCCTCTCCTAGGATATAATAGGCATTCACCTCTATAGCATTGTCGATCCTCTTTCCCATACATTGGTCTTGGAACTCATAATATATAGGAAAAAAATTCACCACACAATTTAGATCATGGCTTAATTTACCCATAGATAGAAAGTTATATGATAGATTAGAGACATGTAATATAGAATTTAGAACCAATTTATTTGAGATTTTAACAAACCTTTCACCAGTAATGGAAGACAATGTTTCATCTATTATCATAACTTTTTGATACTGAAACATGGCATATAAGAAAGATATAAAGAGATAGGATAGACCTCTCATATGATTCATAGCCCATAAATTAATGATCTAAGGGTTGAATTTTGAGGTATGGAGAGTAAACTGAGCAATAATGAGAAAATTAGTAGTTTGGGCTAGATGTGATGAAGAGGAAGGTTGTTTTTGAGGTTGACTCATGAACCTGTAAAGTTGCTCTAGTTGTTCCTTTTAGTTCATACAATTGTGCTTCATTCCCCTTATCTAAGTATGTAAGCATCATGACCTCCCAAATTTATTATGGTGTGGTGTAGAACATGTACCCTTGACTAATGATTAGCTCCATGGAGTTAACCAACTAAGACATCATCATAAAATTCTTGGCATCCCATACTCTAAAATTGAGGTTTCAATACTTAGGCATCAATTTGGATCCATCAGGGAGTCCCATATTTCCCTTACCTTGAACAAAAGTTTCACTAATTGGGACCATTGCAAAAAATTAGCGTCGTTCAATTTTTGAGTGGTGATTTGTAGAGAATGGTTGTCATTTAAAACCATCTCCTTCTTAGTTTATTTTCCATTGTTTCCTAACGTAAGCTCAGATGTGGTTTTTTATGGGAGAACTAGTAGCAAGCTGGTTAACAAAAGTTGACTATGGTAGTTAAGAGGAAAAGAAGGCATAGAACCTTAAAAGGGCTATGATTTACATGAGAAAATTCTAAATTATTTCCATTGATTTTTTAATGGTGATGATTACATGTTTATGTAATTACAGAGTCTAATCTAAACTAAGAAAGAAAACCAAGTGCGTTTGTATAATTGGGTTCTTCCTAAGAAAGGGAAGTCAACAATCTAATTATATACATAATTCTATGGGGAAAAAAAGAAAGAGAAGTATCTAGAAAATAATATTTTGTAATTAAAAAACTCATTCATGTAATTTTGGTCCTCGACTTTTTTCAACAATTAGGTTGAAAAAGAGAAGAGAGTATCTTCGATGTAATTTGGATCATACCTTGCTATTGTTTGTATTTACTCTCTTCTCATTTTGGATTGTGTGTGTGTGTGTGTGTTTTTTTTTGTAGCTCCTATTTATGTGTTTACAATGTAGATCTTTGATATTTAATTATTCTTCTATGCATATGTATGTCTTATGTTTATTATTTATCATTTTTGTGACAAAAAGGAGTAAAAGGCATTGTTTAAATTTCTTTTACTATTTTTGTTACACTTCACATTTCATGGGCTTGTTGTTTAAGTGTGTGTCAATTACAAGGAGATGAGTTGAGTGTGTGAGGAATGGTTAAGACTAGGTTTAGTTTTAAGTTCAATGAGGTTTTTGTGAGAGTTATGGGGCCTCGTTGTAACTACATATTTTGTCACAAAATTGTTAAAAGAGGAAATTATTAATGTATTAGGTTTAGTTGGCTTACTATTAGATGTGAATTACTTCCTTAGATATTATCAACCCCTACATGACTTCAAATTTTATCAAACTTGAGCTCAAATCACTTCAAAGTCATCAAATTCAAGGTAAATATGCATTTATGATTTCGTAAAGCTTTTAGAATGACTATCACAAGGATTGAGAATGAAATAGTGTAAAAAGATAGGTTGAAAATTACATAAATGGAGAGAGAAAATTGGATTGGTGATCAAATGTCCCCTCAAGCATTCAAATATTCATTGATTTTTTTGTCTTTTCTAATATGTTTTTCACCACATTTTTAATTCCAAAAATTGTTTGGTAAGTTTTAAAACATGTTTATCTCTAAAATTCACATTTGATTCAAAATAGGATATTTGGAATATTTTAAAATTAGGAAACTCTCCATACATAAATGTTAGGGTTTTCAACTACAAATAACGTGTTTTATTGAAAAGTTGTGAACTTTTATAAGCCATAAGAGAGCATAGTTAACCATCAAAAGTTTGAACCTTTCATTTATAAAAACTTTTGAGAATATCTTCAAAGTATCCTTAGCTTTGAAAAGGTCTGGACTCAAACTTCAAATCAGATAGTATTCCTAAAGCGCACATTACAAAAGGGAATCCAAATGAGTCAAACTGAGGTTATGCCTGAAACTCTAGGGGCATTGCTCTCTAAGCTGTCATATGATTTTGTTTTATTTGATAGAAAAAGTAAAAACTGTACTAAATAACACCATTTGAGGCCATAGAAACTCGAGTGAACAATCCTTTCTACTACCCGAAACTCCTTAAGGCTTCACTTTCTCATGAGCTTGTACATTATTGAAGCCATAAAAACTCAAGTGAATAATCCTTTTAAATCAAATCAAAACGCACTGACCTAATACAAATGTTGCCAAAAAATCTAACAAGTGAGAAGCATCTTGAAGCTAACAAACATAAATGTCAAGTTGCCACTTATAGAATTAGGACCTCATTCAATACTTTTTTCCATTTACTCTCTTTTACAGTCACTGAACTCGTATATTTTGAAAAAAACTTCCAAAATCACTCAGAAGTCGAGTGTAATTTCAATTTGTATAAATTGAATGCATTTGATCAGGATTCTAAGAACTTTTTCCCTAGATCTCAGACAATTTGACCAGTAAATTTGTTCAGGCAGAAAGTCATAGCAGATTATGAGAGAAATTAAGACACACCTTCATGAACAATATGTCCTTATCATTCAAGGGCACTATGCCATCCTAGGGAAAACACTTCCATCTGTTATAGTTACCTGCACAAATGCCAAATTTGTTACCAACAAATCGTACCACATATAAAAGAGACGCACAATGCCAATTGTTAAACAGTGATATTGTCTGATTTTACAATCAACTAATCAGTAGTATGCACCAGAAGGCATTCTCAACGATTTGACAAGAAAATATATTGTAAAACAAACACCTGCATGATCAAAACCAAAAAGAATTAAGGATTTTCTTTACTAGCACCTAGCAAAATCACACTAAGCATTTTCTGGTTTAATTGTAAATCTATCCAAATCAGCCTGGTGGCCTTGCATACCTTTTCAAATAGGGACAATACCAGAACATGCATACTGGGTTCTCGATCTCCCTTCCTCAGATCATCCCTTCCTCAGATCATCCAAATCATCATCATCATCATTCTACTCATTCAGAGGTGTTTGATAATCTTATATGGCTTAGCTTTAGGTGGCTTAAGAGTTTCCACATCATTTCCAGTGTGTGTATATCTGTAAGAAGGTAAAATATTCTATGTAAGCATCATCTTCGAGTATGCTATTTCAAAAAGCATTCAGAAGGGAGAAAACATAAAGCAAGAACCAAGAAGAAACCAACTACTACAATTTTTTTTCCCATTGCAAGAAGGTTGTTGTGGTCTTCAGCTCAGGTAATCTTTCCTCCAGATTAAACAGAAATGAGAACCATGTCAGAAAAAGTAAACTCAAATCAGCTAGAACATTTTGTCACCATTAGTTTTCTACTTACATCTTCATAAAAATCAGCAAATCCATCAGATTGTAGAATTGGTAGAAAACCCTTCTTTGTTTTAATTGTTGAAGGAATTGAAGCATCAACTTTGTCTCTTTGTTGAACTTTTAATTTGTGGAGAGACTTAGATGAGCACCAATTAACAAGTTCTTTGTCATAGGAACCAGTGAGTCAGAAGCATTTTAAATTACAAATTTAGCACCATCATCACATTTAGCATGAGCATCAATTAAAAAGTTCTTTGTTGTAGGAGTCTGCAAATCAGAAGCATTTAAAAGTACAAATTTAGCAGTACCATCACATTCCATTGCAATCAAAGCACATTAGTTGCAAAGCATTAAAAGCAGATAAAAAATAAAAAAAATAAAAAAGTTCTTACATGGTAAATACAATCCATTTATTTTCAGGCTTTCTAAATTTAAAAGGAGAGCCTATTTACCAGATTTTTTTTGAAGAAATTGTGGATGTTTGTATATTGGAAAAATGATGAGCGGTAGAGATAGAGATAGAGATCAAATTAAAAGAAAATTATGAATTTATATTATAACCTTCTAAAAACTTGAAATCATCAGACATTAAAAACCGGAAAATCCATGAAATCAGATGATCCAAGATTTTATATTTGAGGAAAGAAATGCAAGTTACTGCCTAAAAGATTGGTCAAGTATGTGAGAATGCATCAAAAGCTTGTCATGTAGAGAGAAGAGAAGGTTAATTCATTTAGTATGAAAACAAAACTATTAACTGATAATTAACTGCAGTTTCACACTTCCTGAATAATACATATTATATGAAGTTATGTTATTGCCCTCTAAAGCATAAAATAATCACACAGTCTTACACTTGCAAAGAACATGAAATCAGATGATTCAAGATTTTATAGTTGGGGAAAAAAAAGCAAGTCACTGCTCAAAAGACTGTTCAACTACATGAGAATGTGTAAAAATCATAGCACATAAGGAAAATATGGTAACAAGATTAATACTTTGTATGTCAAGCAGTTGCATACGAAGATAAAATACAGGCTAGTACAAATTTTATAATTTCAATATAATGCTTCATTACCTGGCAAAATGCAGATCATGGATTCTCAGCTCATTTTTATAAAGCAATATTGAGATACACCAATATTCATATAGCAATAACTTACTGTTAAAAATAAAGAGATTGAAGGACTACTGTGACCTTCTGAAGAAGAGGGCAGTCTGGAGAAACATTGCCTGATCCATCTTATTGAGTATATATCCCTTTGGAAGAAAAGCTGAAGGATGATCTTCCCATTTCTTTTTCCTCGGAGGAATGGTGAAAATCCTACAGAAGAAAAGCAAACTTTGAGGGATATCACATCTAATGGGAGGAAATAATGATGATAAGTTAGGATAATTAGCTAGAATTATAAGAATATTCTTTGGCCTTACTTTACAAGAAGAAAAGAAACATCTACACTTCTTATACAGAAGAAAAATAGAATTCCCCATCCATTGTCAATTCAATACTATAGGCTTTCAAGTGAAACACTTAAGTTTTTTTAGAAGCAATATGCATTTCAATTTGGTAATATCAGAAGATTTGAAATTAGAGCAATGAAGAGAATCACCTTCATAGGAGGTTGTGGTTCAGATATTCATCCTTCCTTCTCCCTTCCTTCATCATAAGCTGAGAAGAAAATAAATTCATCAAAAAAATTAAGTATTGTCAAGATTTCCATCCAAATTGAGTATACTAGGGTCAGTCTACTTGTAAAACATTTACATCAATGCCAAGAGGTTTTTGATTCATCCAAGGAGATGGCTGCAACTGCAAGGAAAATAGCATATTCCTCTAAGAAAATGCAATAAAACGAAATAGTAAGCAAGTAATGCCTCTCTGGTAATGCACAGAATGCCAGCATATCTCACAAGCATTAATTACAAAACACAAACATAAACTTATTAAGTTATTCCAACATTAATATATGTCAAGATGTCAAGGTGTCACCACTATTCTAATAATAAATGCTACAACTCAAAGACATCAGTATTTTAAAATCACAATGAGCGACTAGGCAGGAGCCAGCAGTCCATGTTTAATATCCACAACTCTATCAGTTGCTGTTGCATTTTTGCCTGGACACAGAAGTTTTGATATTGTCCTGATTTTACAGGCAAGGGAGTTTGTATAGGCGTCTCCAAAGTTGTCTGTAAATTAAATGAGTTAACAAAAAGAAGGTACAAAGTGTAAATAAAATCAATAAAAAATTATAAGGCAGAAAAATAAAATCAAAATAAGAAACTGTCAATCTTTTTTGACATATTGAAGCTCGACCCAAAAGAAACAAATAATCAAAATGTTGAAGAAAAATGACAAAGACAGATGCAAATGCACCTGTACATGAGAGAGGGTGAAGGGCTTCTGAAACATTTGAGAAAGCTTCTATGGCATAATAAAAGCTCACTTGGGATTTTTGGGTTTGACAGATCTCAATGAGGCCTTATTTGACAAATGTTTGTACAGATTCACAGATGAGCAAGAAAGTTTATAGAGGGCAGCTATAGTGGGAATATTCAGGGAGGAGGGGGGTTGGGTGCTGTAAGAGGGGTAAGGAGCATTTTAGGTAGGCCTTTGGAAAGCAATAAAAAATGGTAGCCTGCTTTTTGATCTAGAGTGATGGATGTAGGAACAAATTCTGGATGAATGCGTGGTGTGAACGGTTTCATCAACTTTATTTCCTAGTCTTGTTTTTCCTAGCTTCACAAAGAATGCCAGGATAGCAAAGTTGTAGGAGGAGGTGGAGGGTACAGGTCATTGAAATACAAGACTCCAAAGAAGTTTCAAAGATTGAGAGGTTGAGTTTGTAGTTATGCAGGTTATCCAAAATGTTGTTGCTCCTCAGGTTGGTTATGCTGACTGGATGTTATGGCAGCCTTGCAAGACTACTACCTGTTTCTATGAAGTCCTATAACAGAGCTTTAGATTCAGGAGTCTTCTCTCAGTTTTCAATTAAGGGGTTGTGAGAAATTCAGGGCCCTTCCAAAGTTGGTTTCTCTGCTGGGGAAGCAGTTTGGGGCCAGATGCCCACAAACAACCAGTTTCAAAGTTGAGTGGACTCTAGTAAGTTGGCATTGCTTATATAAGCAAGGGGAGGAATCAACAGACCATACACTCTTACATTGTGGGTGGATTTTGGGACTTTTGCTCTTTCCTCTGGGGTTTTGTAGGTCCTTTCATGGTCTATAAAGGAAAGTTTGCTCACATAGTGCAACAAATTGTGGAGATTGGTTCATCTTTGCCTGCTTGGTTACACTAAAAAAGAACGCAATGGGAGGACTTTAATGGCTCTGAATGTTCAGAATTAGGAATGAAAGACCCGTTCATCAAATTATTATTTGCTTGGTCCAGGGTTTCATGGGATCATGCCAAAGTTTCAAATTTAGATTTCATGGACAAATTAGGGAGAGTTTAGGCTGTGAGATATCCTTTTGCTTCTTTTATTTTCTTTTTGACTTCTTCAGAGTGTGAGATATCTACTTCCCATGCACTTGGGTCAACCCCTTTTGATTACAGAACCAAATAGAGAAAAAAAAAAAAAAAAAAGAAAAGAAAGATTCAGAGCTAATTTTTTTTAGGAAAGTTTAAATCTTAGTTTTTTTCAATAATGTATATAATTTTTTATATGAATAATGTACATAATTTTCAAACAACAAACCACAATATCCACAATATTAAAGTTTTAACCATATAATGACTCCAAAATCTTCCTTCTAATGAAAATATAAGCTCCTAAATTGTTGTTTTAGTGTTCTCCAGCTGATGAAATTGATTTCAAGCTGTAATTTGTGGTCATCCTAATTTCAAACTGCACTCTATACCAGTCCTAGAGTTTGAGACAATATGACATGAATATCTTCTTGAAATCCAAGACCAGCAGCTCTTCATCCCTTTCTCCATCCAGCATTATTAATCAAAATGAGACTTTCACTTGTCTTGACAGTGAGTCACTGACAAAGCCTTGCGTTTTGATGTTGAGAACACCTTTTCTCCTCACCTTTTCTGGAAGGTTCGCATTGAAACTTATCTGGATTAATCCTTTTTTCATTAAATCCCAAAATATACTTCACTTCCTCTTATCTCACTTGATTCTATCAACTCCCACCCTGCATCCTCTATCCCTGGTTTAGATAACAGTGCTGATAGTCCTGACTATCTTGCAACAGCAGTGAATGTGTTTGTACCTCAATAACTAGTCATGATAAGAAAAAGGGTTCTTCATCCATATCCAACAACATACTATACTCATCAAAATCCATCATGAAGTATTAAACCAAAACGAAGCAACAATCTTCCCTTCGAAAACCTCTGTATTAATGATACCACTAATAAAAGAAATTGGTGCAACATTAAACATGATTTTTGATCCATTCATCTAACCTGTATCAAACAAAGATCCAGATATTGCAATCACTGATTCTAGCACGAAGAAAAACATTGTCAAATTATGACAATACAGAAAAAAAAAAAAAAGAAGGTACAGACGCCTAGGCACATGAGGTTGCTATGCTTGCTTTCTCTTATTCCCTGTATATCTATTTTGTTCATAAGAGGTTTCACAAAACAAAGAAACATAACAACATCTGACATTTCTTTTAACCAAAGGCTGTATTAAAACTCTCGGATCAAATATCACTAGTTTCTAATCTCGGTCACACATCTTGAACACTCAACAACTAGCAGACAAATGGACCTACAAGCATGTGCAGAAATCTAGAGAGAAACAAGAAGCCTAACTCCAATAAAGGGTAAAATAAAAATAGAAATGAAACAACTAGGCCAATCTTGGTCATTTAACAACATTCTTAACACACTTCTTTTCTTCTCATTTTCTTTCCAATTAAGGTTTCTCCCCAAAATCTATGAAAGAAAAATATCATCTCCCGCACAAGTTGGTTTCCAAGAATTGCAAACATGATGGATCCCAGTTTCATGAACCCAAGACAATTTAGATAAAAAAAAAAAAAAAGGGCGCTTTTAAGAATGTGTTGCATAGTGATGGAGGCATCCTACGTGAAAATAGCTTCTCTAAATAAGCCAGGCAAGACATATTTTTCTGTCCTTTGATATGACAAGTTCAGTTCACTTACAGGGGTTTTTGCACAGCTATAAAGGCGTCATGAAAAATCAGGCACAACAAAACGGAAAAATTATTATCAAAAGCTATAAAAATGCATGAGGTGGTTTGTTACCCCAAGAAACCTAATCTCCATCAGAATACTCAATACTTTTCACGTCTCCAATAAACAACAACACTAATTTTCAGTACGGACAAAACGGTGATGAACTCGAAGTAGAACAAATACAAAAGAGAGTACCGCTCGAGGTTCGCAGAGGATGGACTGGTCGCGGGCCTAGGACTTGCAATTTCTGCCAACATCTTGGACGACGTGGTGATACACAGCTGCCACACTTTTCGACATTAAACGTGATCAAGATTCTAGAATTTGATTAGGGGGTGGGGGACATTAGTTTAGGGGGCGATGAGACTGAGAACGACAGGAAACAAGAGCTTCGCTCTGAAATTAGGGGGATATAAATATGTTTGCGTTGGGCTTTTCCAGATACGCTCGTTGCCTCAAAAGCTAATGATGATGATGGGCCAAGGCCCACACTAATCCTTCATAATTTTTTGGTCATATTTTGATTAAAATGTCTTTATTTTTTATTTATAAAAATAATGTTTTCTTTTAAAACTTATATGTAAATATTTGAAAAATGACATTTATATATATATATATATATATATATATATATATATATATATATATATATATATATATATATATATATATATAAAAGGTTATTCTTGAAGAAAAAACATGGAAGAAGTTGGGGCTTGTTTGGTTAGTATTTTTAAAAACTGTTTAGGAAAACAGTTTTTAAGAACAATTTCAAAGAACAGTTTTTGATGTTTTTAGAAATAAAATGGTGTTTGGTAACTAAATTCTCAAAAACAATTTTTATTCTCAAAAACAAAAAAAAAAAACTTGTTTGATTGAGTTAATAAAAAAGATATAATTGAAACTCGAGACTTAATCAGAATAATTGAAAAGAAAATACAAACTTGAGACCACTACAACACAAAAATGCCAAGACCCTCATCAAATAAGAAAGTAACAACCAAAATTCACCCAAACAAATTGATAATATGTTTTCCCTTCCATGTGTATATTTAAATTATTTGGCATATAAGACCTTAATCTAAACCGTGCATACTTTCACAAACTAAATTGGGGCTTATTACATGTTAGATTAGGACATATTATATTGATAGACTCCATGAATTTAATTTTTAAAACCAAACTATTAATTAATTCCAACAAATTAAATTGAGACTCAAAAATAAAAAGAAAAACCATAAAATGGAGGTGTCTTGGTAGGGGTTGTTGGTGTTGTGCCAACTATATATAGGTCCGTCCAACTTCATTAGAGTTAGACGAACTTCTTTCCTGCACAAAAGGATGTCTGAACAGGTGGTCTGGACACGCCCCTCCAAAGCTTAAGTCAGAATCTAATAAGAGTGAATTCAACTTTTTTGAATGGCTATGTGCGTGAATACCTTTTTCATGCCTCTAAAAGGGTTTTTTATAGAATTTATAGCACCATCGTCACAACGTTGATTGTGCATTCATGCCTTTCCTACTCTGATAAATGTCGTTGTGGCGGATACTATGCCTTAATAAGATAGTCAACGTCATTTTCTTAGCGCGAATTGAACAATCATACCAAATAAGAGTTATTGATTGGTGTCATTTGTTGTTTATCGTATAAGAATTTTAGACTATGTCGTTGACTGTGCATTTACGTTAGCTAATGCCACTGATTGCATGTAACGATTGGGTGATATTGATTTTTGGGTGTAAATGTCGTCTTGATTGTCGTTCAGGCATTAGTGGTGATTAATCATCTGTCCAATGCCTAGAATTTCCGATTGGCTTGGTTTGTTCGTCTGGAAGTCCCCAATCGGCTTGGTATATCCATTCCGTTTGGCATTAGAAAAAAAAGGAAATCTATCTTTCCTTTTGTGCCAGACAAAGCTTGTCTTAGTCTACACGGATTATATGTTTATCTTGGATGGTCAAAAGGTTTTGAGCCTATGAAAGACAACGTGGAGGAAAGCTTCCCATAGGGGTTAAACCAAATATGGCGTCTCCTTCAATTCTTTTTCATAACACTATTTTTTAATTTCACAATTTTTTTCTCATTCATTAAAACCTTAAATTCACCATTTTCAATTTCACAAACTTATTACTCCATCCATCAAATCCTACCGATTTGCATTCCCAAATTCATTGTTTGATCCAACCCCAAAAAAACCCTAATCACTAGCTCTGAAGTTGTAGATATGGATGGGAAACAACAACAATAGTGATTAGGAGACAGGGTTCACCAAACTCTACGAAGATGAGAGGATTTTGAGCACATTACGCAAACATATTCCATCATCCTTGGTCGTAGTAGTAAGAAATCAATTGTAGATGTCGACCTCTCCAGCCTCGGCAGTGGCATGAACATCTCCCATAGCAACAACATGCATGTTCTCCAGACAAATTCTCATGATTTGCATCAAAATTGGATACAAGAAAATCTATTCTCTATTGACGATGAGAAGCATTGTCAGTGGTACAAGCGGTAGCGTGTGCCACTACCACGCAATGAGCTCTCCATTTGTCATCTCCACTTCTTGCTCATATTCCAAGTCAGATTTCAATGGCAAGTGGAATTAGGGGAAAGAAAAGGAATGCGGGAACAAAATGAGGGGGTAGGGTTTTAAGTGAGTATTTTGATGATGACTATGACAAAGAGGAAGACAACGACAGTGGGAAGAAGATGAAGATAGGAAATTTGAGAACATGGAGAAGAACTTTGAGAAAACACAAAGAATAGAGATGTTTTTTTTGTTCTTTAAGCAGTAACGAAAATAAGCAAAACAAGTTTTTTTGTTCTCTAAAAATAAGCATTTTGAGAACATTGGGAACATGAAAAACAAAAATCATTTCCTTTGCCAAATAAGTTTTTAGTGTTTCTATTTTCAAGAATAGAAAACAAATCTTGAAAACACCAACCAAACTGGCACTTAAAATTATAAATGTTGATATTATTTCATCCCTTTGAATCAATTAATTCTTTTTTAAATTCTAAAAAAAATTAAATATTAAAAGCCTATTTGGTTGTGATTAAAATGCTAGAAAATTATGATCAATTACAATAAAAATGGACTTCTTGTTCATCATTGCTATAAGAAACATCTCCAACACTCATTCATATGTATCAATACATTCATCCATCAATAGCATACAACTATAGACCATGGTTTTGTGATGATGATTAACATCAACCAACAAAACTAGTGGCTTTTTATAGGTATTGGTTTGATATATTGTATCAAATGCCAACACGTTTTTGAAACACACATAAATCCAATTGAGATGTAGAATCAGTCCAAAACAAGTTTATTAGTCAACTTTCTTCATTGACATTGAATTTATAATAAAAGGAAGAATTTGTTTTTGCTTTCCTACACAAGTAAGCCAAACCCGCTTCTGCATCACCATTGTTAATTTAAATTCTACGCATTGCATTAACACGACTGTATATATTTTTTGGTGTGAAACCAACATGTTGATGTCCTTCTAATTGTTGGACCATATAGTCCATAATTTGGGTAGTTTTAATACCAACTTTACACATAACATTAATTTGAGTCTTGTTTAGATTACTTATTGCCTGAGAAGATCGAAGGAATTATGTGTCGATCACATCAATCAAAGGATGATTATGGTCTCCTCTAAACTCTTTAACAATCTACTTTTCCAGTTTTCTATTAAAACCAATATGAAAAACAACTTGACATCCAACTCTAATTATTGATCGTGGCTCACATTATTAATTCTCATTTTCAAAACACTTTGTTAATCGATGTCCTTCTCTAAAACACACCCACTTTTGAGATACTATATCTTCATTTTTGTATCGTTTCAAATCGTCTTTCTGAATACTAAATCCAGTCATTTTAGCGAACATGTTGTAAAATGTTTATGTTTCATCTATACAATTGAATTCCAATTTGCACACTTTTTCAACTGAAATACCATTCAACACATTCTCAATTAAAGTCTGTGAATTGTGGTTATAACTCCCATTAGTATATGAATTCTCATGAATTTCATCTTCAAGCTTCACTATGAATTCCTTTCTCTCTTTTTTCTCCATGTCTGATAGTTCTACCTATAAATTTCAAAATCGAAGCATATTACAATTCTCAATTTTAAATTGATGAGCTTAGAATATATTGCACCATATATTTTTATTTTATCTTTTTTTTCAATGATAAAAAATAATTGTCATACAAGGAATACAAAATACTTGTTCTCTACATCCTATGAATAGTGGTCTAGAAATGGAGTAACCAATCCTAAAATGGCGATTGACCGGTTCACTCCCATATGCTTATCATCTGCATCCAGTGAGTAGTGGTCGAGAAATAGAGTAACTGATCCCAAAATGGAGGTCGACCAGTTATGGCTAGGTGGGTCGCAATTGTGGCAATGTGTACTGGCTAAGGTACAAAAGTTGACTGGCACCATTGTAATTGATTAGTATGTTTAGTATTGTTGTTGATTTGGGATCTATTAGTGGCTACCGATTGAGGAATGATTTGATCGGTTGAGAAAATTTTCCTCAACTAGTACCCACTAGTGCTTTTGGCATTATGTAAATAAAAAAATTTAAAAAAAAAGTTGAAATTGAGGGGGAAAAAAAAACATGATTATGTCAAATTTAGTCATGCTACTTTTTTTGAGCTACTGTAAAGTTTGAAAATAAAATTTATTTGTTACAATTAGTTATTTTCCCATAATGAAGGTTGGAGGTAGTAATATAGCAAATAAATAAATATGACAAATAAATAATATGCTTTTGATTAATAGGGTGACACATTCAGTTTACCTTAAGAATCAAAATTTGAACTTTGGGGTATCTTCACTGGCACAATTTGCTATGATTTTTTGCTTTCATGACGTCCACTCCAATACTTCTTCTTTCACACTCTCTATTTCCCTTAAAAAAATTGTTTTATTGAAACTCTTACCCTATGGGGTGTTGGTTGGTGGGTGAATTAATACTAGTTTTAATTTTTTGCCATATTTAGGATATAATTTGTACACGGGTACACTTGGCTGTTGATATTTTCCACTTTTAGTATATTTGGGTAGATGACATTAAATAGGACATTAATAAAATGAGGAAATTTTTATTATTTTCATTTGTAATGGTAAATTGAAAATTTCATTAAATTAAAATTATTAGCATTTGAATTTTTAGGGAAAACTTACACAATTAATAATGAATTCAACATTAAAATAAGTTCAATTGGAACCATGGGAAATTTTAAAAAAAAATTGTAATTTGTCAATTTACACCAATACCTAATTAATTAAATTAGAAGAGAAACTATATGTAAATTAATATAAATTAATCATTTGAAGATAACAATAAGTTCAATTGGAAGTATGGGGAACATTTGATAAACTGTAATTTGTCAATTTACGCCTATGCGTAATTAATTTAATTAAAAAAGAGAAACTACATGGAAATAAATATAAATTAATCATTTGAACGTATCAATAAGCTCAATTGGAACTATATGTAATTAATTAAATTTAAAATTGAAAGTATGGATAACATGTAGATACATTAAAAATTTTCAATTAACACTTATGCCTAAATAATTTAATTATAAACTAAAACTACATCCAATTTAATCGAAATTTAACAATTTACCATTTCAATTATTTAAATTGAAAGTAATACATTAAAATTTCCAATTAATCCTTATGCCTAAATAATTTAATTATAAACTAAAACTATATCCAATTTAATAAAATTTTAGCAATTTATTTGTTAGTTATTTAAATTCAAAGTATGGGCAACATGTGGATACATTAAAATTTTTCAATTAACACTTATGTCTAATTAATATAATTATAAGCTAAAACTATATCCAATTTAATTGAAACTAAACAATTTACCATTTCAATTATTTAAATTGAAAGCATAGACAAAAGGTAGATACATTAAAATTTTCCAATTAACATTTATGGCTAATTAAGTTAATTATAAACTGAAACTATATCCAATTCAATCAAAATTAAACAATTTACCATTTCAATTATTTAAATTGAAAGCATAGGCAAAGGTAAATACATTAAAATTTCTCAATTAACACCTATGCCTAATTAATTTAATTATCAACTGAAACTATATCCAATTTAATTGAAATTAAACAATCTACCATTTCAATTATTTAAATTGAAAGCATAGGCAAAAGGTAAATACATTAAATTTTCCCATTTAACACCTATGACTAATTAATTTAATTATAAACTAAGGCATCTTTAGAAGAGGAGGATGACAATCACAATATAAAGGGAGGAGGTGCCCAAAACAAAATTGCCATTGAATTACAAAAGGGCAATATGATAGGAGCAAAGGTCGTTGTGGATGATTCCTCTCATACAGTTATGAAAGAGGTTGAGCTTTCAAATAACTTGAATGCTCAAATCAACTCCATTGGTACCTGTGATTAGAGAATATGGTGTTAATGAATGATAAATGATTGACATCTCTAGAGTGGCGAATTGATAGGTTCGATGAGGATTTCAAAGCGAGTATGCAGATTCTATGAGACCGACATGAAGAAATGAGGACATTTCTCAAAGTCCAATTCCCACCTCATGACGCAACCTAACATTGACCTTTTTCTACAACTTGGAGTGAACATATACTTATCAAATTTTGGTTTTTTCTGGACAATTTGGGAATGTAATGAATATTATGTGTTTATCACTTAGTCTTCTTACTTATTTGATCACTGATAGGCCATTGACATATATGAATGACAAATTTACCTTTACATTGGGCATAACCCCCCTTTTTTTTACTATACTTGTTAGTTTTGGATGTATGCATTTCATCAAGTCTTATTTCCATTTTTGTTTGAAAAAACCTTATTACTATGACAAAGGTCTCAATCAAGTGCTTTTTTAATTTGATTGGTCTTTACCATGAATGAAGGTCATCCTTGTTGGCCTCTATTTGTTGTTACTTGGTTATATTGTAGGACTTGTGATTTTTGTTGTTATTTGTATTAACAAAAAAGGTTTTAAATAGTGAAATTGTTCAATTGGTGTGCAGAAGATTGGTGGACTCCAGTTTACTTGGGTGTGACATAAAATATATATGATGAAAACAAATCATTTTTTTTTGTCAATGTTATCCAACTTGATATTGGCTCCTTCGAACCTTTAATGTTCCCATAGGCCATTTATGCTACTCCTTTAAAGGGGTTGTAAAGGTCCAACAATACAATACTTTGATGACCATAAAAGTTCTGGATTTGCTTAAATCAAAATCTATTCCATGCTACATACCCAAAGCTAATTGTCAATTTCTGTATATTTTAATTGCCTTAAGTGTGAATAGAGCTTTATGAAGTCTACTAATTAACTGGCAGGATTCTTCTGCAATTATAATGTAATCATTTGATAATTTAGTGCTTTTAAGAGAGGAATGCTCTTGTTCGAAACAATATTATGTTTAACAATGAGAAAGCATCCATTTCATTTTGCTTTTGTAGGTACATCTATAGTTGCCCCACACTACCAATTGTGAGCAATAGGTCCCCCGATCTTAACCCCGTTCCGTTTATTCAAAATAATTATCATCCTTATCTTATTTAAAAAATTAAATAGGGTAAGGTGGATATGATAAATTATCGCATCCGTTCTCCCCGCTTAACTTTTTTTTGAATTTTTTTTAAATTACTTTTAAAATTTTAATTATATTAAAATAAATATATTTTATAAATAATTAAATTATTATATTTTTTATAACTTATTTTTGTTAAAAATATTTTATTATTATTTATAAATTAAAAATAATAAAATAAAATTTAAATTAAATTAATTTTATATATAATCGGGGGAGAGTGGGGTAATACCTGAACCCGTCTTGGATTTTTTTTTTTAAAATCAAACCTGTCCCAAATCCGTTTATTAAAATTGAATCCCGTCCCATTAGGGACGAGTATCCGAAAAAAACCCACCCTTTTGTCGTCCTTAATAAATAACTCCATTATGGCGGTGAACAACAGGTGTGGAATTGATGTTTTATCCTTACAATGGCGCAATGGCAGCGACATGAGGTTGGGGAAAATCATCGATTTCCAAATATAGTGGCAGAGGCTTTTGATTTGTGGACTCATGATTCCCTCAAGTACATTTGTGGACTCATGATTCCCTCAAGGACAAGACCGTATTAGTCTATCCTCTTGATGAGTGAGTTGCTTTTGATCATCTTCCAAAAGAGAAGATGTCTTAATGGAAAAATCTATACCCGTGAATCCAGGCTCGGTCTGGAAAGCCCAGCCCAAACCGCCCGTTCTGCTGACATTTGACATTTTCTTCTACTTAACCCTACAGGGCTGTCTTACTTTCAGGCCCATGCTACCAAAACCCATGTATACCATAATTACACCAACTTGTATGCTTATAAGTTAAAAAAATATAGGTGGGTTTGCTATAAAGTGGTTGGGAAATTGCTGACTTTAGGATCAATGTCCGAGAATATGTGGGGAAGTTGTCTCAATTCTAAAACGCCAAAGCCTAAAACAAGGTAAACACAAGGCCACCACGAAAGGGACACCCCCCACAATTTGATTATGGGCCTTTTTAAAAAGCGAGCCTAGGATGTGATTTGTTGTGGGGCCGATTTCTCCCTACATATATATCTCCACAAAAAGAAGTCACTCCAAACGCAAACGTACATGCAAATGGGCGCCAAATTTGGTAGAGTATCCAACTGATCCTCCTTGCTTTTCCTACTTTTTGACTAGTATCTCCCTCCACTCACAATTAATTACACGTTGCTCTTTTCTTCCTTCCATTGAAAACCATGCCCATTTGGCCCATTGGATGCCAAGTCTCTTCATTAAGCTACACGTGGATATTCCATCCATATTCAATACCTCAATTATTTAAAATAAAGTAAAATAAAATAAAACTCTCATGTTAGGATGTGTTCAACCGCCTATTTTTCTAATATCTAAAACCTTTTTTTTTTTTTTTTTTATAAAAAAAATGGTAATTTAATATGGTATTTGATTTGATTGAAGCTTTTAAAAAAATTAGTAATTTAACATAATATCACACCTTGATTTGACGAGACATTTTGAGTTGCCCTTTTTTTATATTTAAATTTTTCATATTTATTTGGTGAATATAAATCCAAAAGGGATATTTTGCTTATTTATGGAAAAGATATTGAGCCCAAATTTAGTTAAGATATTTTTGTCATGTTGAAAGTTATTCTTAAATTAATAATTTATTTCTCATGTTATTTTTTAAAAATAAATGTTAGATATTTTTAATGGACTTTTATATGGTATTTTAATTAATAATTAAAAATATAAAAGAATATTTAAAATTTTATATCATGTATAAAACTTTTATGAAGAATAAATCAAGTAAAAAAATTATTTTTCACATTTGAATTTCTAATTAGAATTTTATTTTTAAAAATTATTTTTGAAAATATTTTCAAATAAGCTATTCATTTTCCTTCCTTTCAAAATTATCATTAATTTGTTTAAAAAATAAGCATTAGTTTATTTTTATGCGAAAATCACATTTACTAAATTATTTAGATCTTTTTTTTCTTTGTATCTTATTCTTATGCTTGATTTAAATAAGTCTCATTTTCCCATCTCCATTGGATACTTCAAATTTAATTGGAATTTGGGTACCTTATAATTTTCCTATTTTATAATTTATGAATAAATTTGTTTTGGAAGACAAGTGAGAAGAAACAAGAAGATATAAATATGGATCCACTAATTTGAGTAATTTCAGTGCAGCAGTGCCTCTCAGCGTCATAATAGTGACAATAAGTAGAGGATGAAGGCAAATAAATGATGGGGCCAAGGCCGAGGCCAATAGCCACATAAATGCTAGGCATAGGGAACGTGGTCCTGCACTCCTTCACCTAGAGGTCCAGGCGGTCCATTTGAACCGCACACTATTATTAGTTGAGAAATGCTTCCAAAAATAAAAAATAAAAACATTGAAAACACTTTATTAAATTGGGTTTCTTAATGGAAATTCCAAATATCTGAGAAGGGCGGCACAGTTGGAACAAATTCAAGAAGGGTACTGAGCTCATTTCAGTGGACCAAAGCCATAGCCATAAAGAATGCAAAAGGCGAAAGTGGAGTGCCTTCCATTCTATCTTTTTGTCATTCTGTGCTTTGTTTTTGGATCTCTTTTTGTTTGGGGGGACTTTTCCATGTGGGTGGTCTTAGCTCTCAAGTAACCCTCTGTCTGAATAAAAACAAACTACCAACTCCCACTACCTCCAACTTTTGACAAAATCTCCCTTCATTTGGTCAGATTTCATCTATCATGATGTTTCTTATATTCAATAACAAATCCAATACGACACCCATCTTCCAAGCTTAATAAGTTTGAAAGGGCCATTAGGGATAGGCATCATCGTCTATTATCTTCCTCCTTTCACATCTCCTCAATTATTCCAAGCCATTCGCCCTATTCTTCCTTTTTTCTATGGGTTGGTTTGTGTTGAGAATCTGAGTGTGGATGGAAGGAGAAGTTACAACTCAACCATTACAACAAACCAATTCCACATCCATCTAAACCAAAACCAAAAAGATTTGCTATATGTAATAATAACAACAAAAAAAAGACCATTCCACTACCTGCAACATTCTTCTTTCTTTAGTCTATGTTCAGATTCACATACTTGACTTGGGAATCAGAGAATAGAGGGTAGGTCGCCCACTGTTTGGTTTTGAAAATGCTTGTTTTAAACGATGAAATCTTGAAACTCAGTACACACCTCCATGAATGATGCCATCTACACTCGACCAATTGAACGGGTTGGTTGGACCGGAGTTCAAGTTTATTGACACCTTGTGAAAAAAAAAAATGGAAGCCAAGCCAGCTGATGTAAGTAAATGCTTTTATGATCTAATAATTTTGTTTCTTCTAAACATAAATTTAAGAAAAGGCCATACATTCATTGGCCACCAGCGAAAAGCAATTGAATTTAAAACCTTATGATAAAAGATTATGTCACATCCTGAGTTTAATATAGAGGACCACTTAAATAGGGGGAGAATGCATCAACCACATTAAATCTCCAAGCCACTTCATTTTAGGTCATGCATTATTATGAGTTTTGAATTCTACATCCAATGAAGAATAAATGATTCACACTTCAATGAAAATATCTGCCAATTCAAAAATTTATTTTTCCTTCTTTAATGCCACATTTCAAAATAAAGTCGAAAAGAGAAAAAAGAAGCTTCGTCGTGTTTCATTTTTTCAAAACATGGAATTTCAGTCCAAGGATTGTACATATGTACGGCCAAGCTCCACCTACAACCCCCAAAAAATGAATAATTCCGTTGAAATTTATTTGAATTCAACTTCTTCGTCACTCCAACGTTTTAATGCGATCATTTTTTCAAAATCCTTTTTTTTTAGATTTTGAGGTAGATTTCAAATATGTTTGGAAAAAAGAAAATGTGAAGTTTAAGGTCAAATAGTTTTCTAACATTGGTTTTAGAAATTATTTATTATATTATTAATTTGTAATTTAATTTTAAATATGTTTGATAATAATTTTAGATAATGTTTCTATTTGTTTTAATATTTTAAATTTTTTAATTAATTCATAATCTAATTTTAAATATATTTGATAATAATTTTAAAAAAATTTTCTAATCATTTTAATATTTTAAATTTTTATCATTTAAATATTAAAAAAATTAAAAATATTTTCTATAATCATTATAAAACATATTTTTTATCATGTTATTTAGTTTCGTATGACATTTAAAAATAGTGTTTTTTCATATGATATCAAAGATAAATAAGAACATAAAATTTTAAATTAATAATTATTTTAAAAAAAATAAAAAAAGAGGAGAAAAAAAGGAAAAAAGAAAAGAAAAAATGGACTGGGAAGAAATAGTAGAGCCTTGCCCTCTATCTGGTCCCATTGCGTAGGGGCGAAATCAAGTTAAAGAACGGGGGACCAAAATGGAGTGACAATGTCCATGGATGTAGTACTTTAAGTTGCATAAGGGACCCTCTTTTGACTTTCCAGATTAATCATTGAAATCCTCTTCCACAATTTCAACTCTCAAATATTTTGCTAAATAAATAAATCTACCTAGTATATAACCATAATTTATGAATCATAAATTTATAATATACAACTAAATGGGTAGTGGGTAATTAATTTTGTAATCATATTTTTTTATCCCATAATTAATTTTTTGAGTTTGTAAAAAAAATTATTAAATTATTTTTTTAAAAAAATATTCATCAAATTAGTACATGATTTTGAAAAATAATTTAGACTAAATTATATGATATTGGACTAAATTTTGAATTACAGAAAATATGAAATAATTCGAAATGTCATAATAATAAAAAATATTTTGGTACGTCATTGATATAAGAATCGTTGAATTGCATGTCCATGTCCCCTTCTTAGTCAAATATATTTAAGGATTTTAAAATTGATGATTATTTGAATATCCCTTATTTATCTGAAATCATTAGAATAATTACAAAAGTGGTTTGGCCTGATAATGACATGTCTATATTGTCCCATGGTTTTCCAAATTAAATTAAGAATGCGTAGCCTTAGTGCATAGAGGGGCGGTAAAAAACAAATTTTAAAGTAAAAATTGTAAAAAAAAGCGCCGAAACCAAAAGCGGAAAGTCAAGGGATAATTTTGGTAAAGCTCTGAGAAATGAGTGGTAAAGACGTCATATCTGAGACACTTGAAAGCAAGTTCAAAAAGAGCCGGACTTTCGAAAATCTCTACAAAGAACGAGAGAGCTTCACAGTGAAGCTGCTCCTCCTTCACATCCTCCTCCTCCTCCTCCTCTTACTTTTCCATTGATTTCCTCCTTTTTTTTTTTTTTTTTTTTCTTTTTCCTTATACTGTCGCATCTCCTTCATCTCCCAAATCACTCGATTGCAGGCTCCACAACTCTGCAACACATGGCCACCCATCTCAGCCTTCACGCCTCCACGCCCACGCTACCTTTCTCCAGACACCATCAGTAGGCCAAGCACTATGGCGTAGGCGCTGTGTGCTGCTACCCAGACAATCTTAGTGAGTTGAGGTCCACTGGCAGCGCCGTTTGGAATCCAAGGCACTCTGCGGTTTCAGATCCCTAAAGTGTTCTTCAGCCGAAATGGTTGCGGAGCCTTGGATTGTGAAGATGGGCAACCAGGTGAGTAGCAATCTCAAGAACGCTCTTCTTCTAGAACCTTCCAAGAGGAAAACCCCCAAAAGCTCCGACAACCGAGAGGTTATTGGGATTCTCTCTTTTGAGGTTGCCAACACTATGTCTAAAACGGTTCACCTTTACAAATCTCTTACTGATCATGAGATCTCCAAGCTCAAGACTCAGATCTTGAGCTCCGAGGGCGTCAAGAAATTGGTGTCCGAGGACGAGTCCTGTCTTCTGGAGCTGGCACTGGCGGAGAGGCTCGAGGAGCTGAACCGCGTCGCTGCTGTGGTGTCTAGGATGGGGAAGAAGTGTTGCGAGCCGGCTTTGCAAGGGTTTGAGCATGTGTATGGGGATATTGTGAGTGGAATGATTGACGTGAGAGAATTAGGGTTTTTGGTCAAGGATATGGAGGGAATGGTGAGGAAGATGGAGAGGTATGTCAACGCAACGGCCAATCTTTATGGTGAGATGGAGGTTCTGAATGAGTTGGAGCAAGCCACCAAGAAGTTTCAGCAGAATCAGCACGAGGAGAGTCGTCGTGCTTATGAGCAAAAATTGATGTGGCAGAAGCAGGACGTTAGGCATCTCAAGGAGATTTCGCTCTGGAATCAGACTTATGATAAGGTTGTGGAGCTGCTGGCGAGGACGGTGTGTACCATTTACGCAAGGCTCTGCGTGGTCTTTGGGGATTCTGGTTTGAGGCGGGAAGGTGTTGGCCTGTTTGGAGGAGGTTCTGGGATTTTGAATGATGGATGCAGGCGGATTTTGGGACAGATCGATAATTTTCAGGTGGTTTCTGAACCTTCGAAACGGATTCTGGGCAAGAGTAATGGTTATCATTCGGGGGCAATTGAGCGAGCCGCAGTAGAGAAGAAGGGGACAGTGATTAGGCCTCAGATGGGATTACAACGGAGTGAATTTGGGGCAGTTAGACCCGATGATTTTAGTTTTCCATGTGGAGCTAGCCCAGGGAGGCTTTTCATGGAATGCCTTAGTTTGAGCAGTTCAGCTTCAAAAATGGATGATGATGATGTTATTGATCATACTGACAGAGGCAGCCAAGTTTCTGATTGTTGCAGTAGTGTGAATGGTGTGAGGAGAGAGCAACCAAACAATTCGGGTTGCTTCACTCGGACCCAAATTGGCATCCCATTCAGTGGAGATCAAAGCCAATCCAGATGTAGTTTGACGAATAGCTCCCGTTTCAGCCCCAAAAGCAGGTTAGCAGTAAAGGCTCCTCCTTGTACCATTGGAGGCTCTGCTCTAGCATTGCATTATGCAAATGTTATCATTGTCATCCAGAAGCTGCTTCGGTACCCGCATTTAGTTGGTGAAGAAGCTCGTGATGATTTATACCAAATGCTACCGACAAGCTTGAGAATGGCACTGAGGACTAATCTAAAGTCTTATGTAAAAAATCTTGCAATCTATGATGCTCCCCTTGCCCATGATTGGAAGGAGAGGCTGGATGGGATACTTAGATGGCTCGCCCCACTGGCGCACAATATGATCAGATGGCAGAGTGAGCGGAATTTTGAGCAACAGCAGATTGTCACACGGACGAATGTTCTTCTGCTGCAGACCTTGTATTTCGCTGACAGGCAAAAAACAGAGTCAGCTATATGTGAGCTTCTTGTGGGGTTGAATTATATATGTCGTTATGAGCATCAACAAAATGCACTATTGGACTGTGCAAGCAGTTTCGATTTTGAAGACTGCATGGAGTGGCAAATGCAATATTCAAATTCTTATCATCAGTGAAACACCGTTGGAATTGATTATCTGATGATGGTAGTCAGGCTTTTTCCTCAACTCTTGATACTTGTATGATGATACAGATTATAGTTCAATGTGAATATCAGAGGTTTGCATAATGAAGACGTCTATCAATGTTGACTAGAGTTGATTAATCTATCTATTGCGAGGTATGGTTAGTTTTGACTCCCTAATTACATGACTCTGATTATATATGAAAAACCAAAGAGCATCTTTCTTTGTAGGATGTGTATCAGTGTATATATGTTTGTGTATAGCTACAGATTTTTACTTGTGAAAATTTCTCTACATTCTCTTACAAGTCCAGTTCTTAGCCAGTTCATTGATTGTACATGGTTATGTTAAAGATCCTTCTGGTCAGTTGATTGATTTTTGGGTCAAGTTGGCCTTCAAAATTCAGTTTCAGTACAAAGCACAAATTTAGAAACCACAATTTCAAAATGTGGTTTCAGTATCTGTTCCTTTCAGTTACTGATAAGTGTAGGTGTTAGAATGCTGTCAAGTCCACCTAATAGTAAGAACGTAAGAAAAAGGTAACTGCTGATCCTCAAACTGAAGTTTCTAATTCCTTGATGCAATGCTGGTAGTGGCTATTGTATGATTATCATTTTCTGCAAATAGAAGTTGTTGCCAATCTATAACTATGTACACTAGGTGCTTTTTATGTCAGATTATTAGACATACACCAAATTGTGAAGAAAGAGGGAAGATTTATATACACTTAGGCTAAGTTTGGTTCCCGGAAAATGCTAAGGAAAGGAAAAAAAATCATGTGGAGAATTATTTTCTTTAGTTTGGGTGACATGGAAAATACGATGGAAAAAAAATATAAATCATAATATTTTCTCTCCTATTTTCCTTAAAAAATAATGAGGAAAATAAGAGAAAAAGAGAAGGAAATTTTAACGGGGGCTCGTGGACGATCTTAAAACCCTCAACACCCGTCTCTGCATCATTGGCAGCGGTCCTGCAGCCCACACCGCCGCCATCTACGCCTCCCGAGCCCAGCTCTGTCCCATCCTCTTTGAAGGCTGGATGGCCAACGACATTGCTCCAGGCGGCCAGCTCACCACCAGCTCCGACGTTGAGAACTTCCCCGGTTTTCCTGATGGTATTAACGGTAATGAAATCATGGATCGCTGCCACGCCTAGTCCCTCTGCTTCGGCACCGAGATCTTCACTGAAATTGTCACCAGGGTCGATTTTTCCTCCACTCCCTTCAAAGTCTTCACCAATTCCAAGACCATCTTGGCCGATGCTGTCATCGTCGCCACTGGCGCTGTTGCCAAGCGCTTGCCCTTCCCCGGCTCCGGCAGCAGTTTTAGTGAAAAAATTCTTCTTTTTTTTTCCCTTGAATTTTCCATGGATAACTAAACAAGAGAAAAAAATTTATATTTCTTTCCTTACCTTTTTCTTTCCTTTCATTTTTCCTCCCAATTTTTTTCTCTTACATTTTCGGGGAACCAAACATAGCCTTAAAGAAGTGCCAAGTGAGTAGAATTTATATCTGTGGACTCATGCATCCTGCTTGCATAAGGAACTTGTGGTGCTTCTGAAGTGTGGTATACCTAGCAGCCATAAAATATGCAATTTAGGGTGCCTAGTAACTCCAGTGTATTCCTTGTAAAAGGTGTTTTCTAAGAAACACAGCATCGGGTTTACTGGGACCTCCCAGGTTATGTATTTCTTGAGTGTCTGTGTTTGATCATCCTTGTCTCATGAACGTAATGTAATGTATTGAGTCAATAAAATGGTAGGAATTATTTGAAATTTTCTTTCATAGAGGATACTGAATTACCAATTGATATGTGGATATGCCCTAGAACAATGTTTCGTTTGTAAATCTCCTTGGATGTGGATAGCTCATGAGCATTATCATCATAGGAAGGTTTTCACATATTGAACTGAAAACTACACTTCAACTGCTCCTCAACATTGACAATTCACAGGCATCTTGCCCTTGCTCTTGTCTGTTGGCACATCCATCTCAGATGCAGTCGCTGGATGGTGGATCTCTTTAGCATGCTTATTATTTTTGTAGCTAGTTTCTAATTCGATTGTGGTTGATTGTACATGTAGGGCAGTAAACAATCAATTAGGGTTTCAGCTAGAAGGGAAATTCTTTTGAACAACCTTGATCTCTAACTTGTTTAAATTAAGAGGAAAATATTCTGATCCCCAGCTCAATTGATTATGCTCAATACTTATTATTAGTATTAGGATATCCAGGTGAACACACAGAACAAGTAATCCAGCATGAGAACTTATCTTTTATCGATATTTCTTGTTGAATGGGTGTGAAGAAATGAACAGTGCTACGCTTCCTCTTCAGAACTCAAAGGGACTGTCCGACATATCTGCAGTTAGCTACAATTGACACACCAATGCCCTCTAACCCTGATCTACCATTTTAATTTAAAATAATTTCTGTATGCACATCATGAGGAGTGGAATCAGAATTGCAAACTTGAGACATTGAATGATGAAAACAGGAACGCATGGAAATTTTTTTTGTTGTTTCCCTTCTTTTGATCTACGAGCACATGGTCTGCAACAGACAATGATGGGAATGGGGTAGGCTCTTACGGAGGTTTAATGAAACATTGTACCACATGACGATGAACCAAGTCAGAGCACATGCATTTGAGATTGAATAATACAGACAAGATAAGATGCCTTTCAAATTTATTGCTCATGCTAAGTGCTCTAAATTGAATCTTCAAATTACTAGTTCCTAGTCCTTTTTATTCTTTGCATGTTATTTGACATATTTGTTGTATATTGTAAGATTTGACTGCTTCATTGGGATCACTAAGTTAGAGGCTCAGGGCATACAGCGACACGACTAATAATGTTCACTGGTTTCCGATCTGTGAGTGCACATCTTTTATTTGCAGCTTTGGATAGGAATAAACCTGCTGAAACAGCACTTTGGAAACCCGCCATTATCGCTCTTGATATGAGAGTACAAGTAGATGCCATGTAAAATATTATGGCTATATTTGGGAAATGTTTTTAAAAATTATTTTTTGTTTTTAAGAAGAAAAAACACAAAAGTATGTTTGATTTTAAGTTGCCCTCAAAGTATATTTTAAGAATATATCTTAAAAAATAAGTTATTTTTAAGGAATATTTGAAAAATTTAGAAAATAAGTTAAAAATATTTAATAGATTTATGTTTAAAAACACTAGGGAGAATTGCTTTGCAAATTGTTTTTGGAAAATTATTTTAGAAAACATTCTTTAACAGATCTTATGTTTTTATTTTTGTTTTTACGCAAATGGTGTGAAAACCTTCCAGTTTAATAACCTGGATCATTAGAGCACCCTCAAGAATCATAACCCCAAGCGCTAAAGCTTCTACGACTTCCCACTAAAATCTCTGAACAAATTTTATTAATGGCTCTTGGTTTGATGAAGCCCGGCCCCATATAGTCTTTCTGGGCTTTCCCCTAAAAGCTTGTATTTTCTTGCTTGAAGGAAAAGGTTCATAACAAATGGCTTCTAGAAGTATCCACGTTTTTTGGGTGTAAATTCTTTGTATTGACATTGCATATTATATGTTTGTCAATTTACCGAATTTTGAAGCATGGTTTCATTGGCCAATAAAAAGGCAGACCACATGAGACCCTTCTGCAATTTTCAATGATGATGAAATGGGCATGGGCGCCTTTTTCAGCTTGAGGGCAGCCGAACAGCGCAATTCGACTTTCTAGCAAAAACTCTTTATCACCCATTTTTTTATTAGCATTCTAGAGGCTTCTGGGCTAAAACTTGTTGAGCAATTAATTGACCTAGACGGCTACACCTTCACCCAGCATAGAAGGGAGGTGCTGCGTGATATAATAAAGAGCCAACTCTGGTACATGTGGGCGATTAGGATTGATTAGAAAGCAGCAGAAGGGACACCGACGCAACCTCTGATTTGACCAATCACGAATGAAATGGAGCCACGCTATGAAAATCCAACTCTCTTTCCCCAGGATTGAAGTTTTCTGGGGTTGGTTGAGTGAATCTCTCCACCATGCCAGTCGGCGGTAGCCAATAATCCTGCGAGTCCACCGCACATGGACATATCCATGATAAAGGTCTTTGAAGAATGGGTGCTCCTGAAAATTGGTAAATTTGTTCGTGAATGGGAAAGCATCAAGTGCAGGGGGCCTAATTTATTTATTCAGTTCACGCCAAGAGCTTTGACTAAACTCCATGTTAGATGATGAGTTTAGATCTCCACAAGAAACTTGAGAAATTTTGGTGGTCATTCACCTCAGTCAAGGTGGGCAGCCCATTGTTTCTCACATTTTATCAACAAATCTCACCATGCAAGTGCCTGGCTCTTGGCCATTTGCTTTTTGACCATGAGTATAAACTGAAAGTCGTATTGATCCATTTCTTGGAAACTTGCATCTACTTGGCTTTGGGGTCACCATCGACTTCCTTGTCCATCTCAACAACCTGATATTATTGAAAAATTATTTGTCATTGATCTTGATTGCTGCAAGACTTTATGGAAAAGAAACAAGTATTGTGCAATAGATTGTTATACTAATAAAAGTTTTGTTATAAACATGTTAACTTTAAAGTACAAAGATAAAATCATCTACGTAAAAGCAAACGGTCTGAGAGAAATTTATTTTATTTTATTATATTATAAAAAAAATTTAAAAACCAAAATAAAATATAATTATTCAGTTTTTAAAATATATTATATTTCTTTACTTTTTGTATTTGCATTTCATTACTAGCGTCTTTATTTCATGGACTTTTTCAAATTCTTTCTTATATCTCTCTTCGTTACAAAGATTTCATAAGTTCATCTTATCTTGTAACTTTTTTCCTTCTTGACCTAGGATATTAATGTAATTATTTTTAATAATTTGTCTTGTTTTATATAAAAAAAAATTTAACGTTATAATGATATATCAATATAATAAATATTCTATATAATACTATTTATAAAAAGAAATTCGTATCAATTAGGAATTTGAGACACTTTTCAATATTGGATCAATTTCGCTTCATTTATAATAAAATACTTCATGTTTATAGGAAAAGATTTTAATACATTGGTATATGTCAACGATTTTGCTTTAAAAATACATTGATCCAAAACTACCTAATGGAATTTTTCAGTTTCAAGAACAAGCTGAAGACTTTCGGATTTGAATCGAAGTAATGATGTTTAAATTTTGATTTTAAGTCAAATAAGAGCAAGTATACTAAGAATGCTTTCAAACATGGAAAAGTGGAAATCTAGCTAGGATGTTCCAACATCCAATTGGGATGTTCAAGTGCCTTCAAGAAATGCTCCATTTTTTTTTCTTTTTTGTATAAAAAAAGAAAAATTCTATTTTCCAATTAAAATTGTTTTTATGTTTAACAATAAAAATAGTTTTTAAAAATTTTATAAAAATAAGAGTGTTTGATAAATTATTATTATTTTTTTAAAAAAATTTGGATAAGTTGTTTATAATAATATATATATATATATATATATATATATATATATATATATATATATATATATATATATATATATATATATATATATATTGATCTTATAAAAGCAATGTAAATTTAATTTATATAATATTAATCTAATTCTTATTAAAAATAAATTAGTTTTTAATTACAAATAAATTTTAAAAAAATGAATAGTTTTTAGTAAAACTTGAATAATAATATTATAATAAAATTATAATTTATAATATTTTAATACATGTTAAAAAATATAGGTTGACATTTTTGTAAAAATATAGTTGATTTCTTTTTTGTTAATAATAATAATTTAAAAAATAATAAATTTTAGTAATATTTGATTTAAAATGAACAACAAATAAAATTTAACCTTTTTAATATGTAAATGAGTCAAAAAATTTATTATATGTACATATTAATTTAATACTCAATTAGGAACACTGGAATGTTTTGATTTAATATGTAATTAATTAGCTCAATTTTTTGAATTTTAAATTATTCTTAAAAGTTAGAAGAATTTAAATTATTAGTTATGTCTTAGTTAATTTAGAATCAATTTAACTAGTGAGAAAATTCAAACAATATAGTTGCGTATAAAAGAGAAAGAATAAAGTTGTAGCTCATAATATATGAGTTTTCATTTATTATTAATTTTTTATAACTAGATTTATTTTTTGAGTTCCAACTTATTTTAGAAAAATTTAAACCTATTAATAGATTCAATACAAAGAGTCGTTTGATTTAAAGTTCATTTATTTAATAAGAAAATTTATAAAAATATAATTATGTATAGAAAAAAATAGTCATTATGAACCATTTTTGATCCATAGATTTATAGTATTAATAAGTTTATTATTTGAGTTTCAAATTATATTTAAAAATTACTAAACTCTCTAATGAATCTAATGTATTAAATCTTATTTAATTTATATTTTATTTGCTTAGAAAAAAAGAAAATATATGATTCCATGTAAAAAGGAAATAATAGAATTGTTCTAAACTAATTTTTGTTCATAAATTTATGATATTAATTGGATTACTACTTGAGTTTTAAGTTACTTTTAAAAACTATTAAACTCATTAATAAATCCAATGCATTAAATCTTGTTTTATTTTAGGTTTATATATATATGATTTTATATATAAGAGAAACAATATAGTCATTTTAAATCAATTTTCGTTCATAAATTTGTAGTATTAATTGAATCATTATTTAACTTTCAAGTTATTTTTATAAAATTATTGGACTTGTTAGTGAATCTAACATATTTAGTCTTACTTGATTTAAAGTTTATTTGTTTAGCAAAAAAAAAAGAAAGTTACTAAAATATAATTATATGCATAAGAGAAACGAGCCAATACATTCAAAATGAATTTGGGTCTATGATTTTCCAATGTTATCGAGTTCTATAACTTTCTAGTATTAATAGAATCAATTTTTGAATTTTAAAATATTTTTAAAATTAATATATTTTATGTATAAAATATAGTTTGATTTGGAATTTTACTGATTAATGAATTTTTTTATTAAGTTAAAAAGGGAATTCATAAAAAACATGTAATTTAAATGAATATTATATTTAAAGTATCAGTATTAGATGATAAAAAAAGAAAAGGAAAATAAGAATGATGTCATCTTTAATTATTTTTACTTTTTATGATTTTTTTTTAATTCCTTTATATTTTTCTTTTGTTTTTAAAAACGGGTGAGAATAATTTTTATTTATTCTCTAAAAAATATTCTCTATTTCACCTAGTTTTTTAAATTGGTGAAAACAATTTCTACTCATTTTTTAAAAACCGTTCTTTATTCTACTTTGTTTTTAAAATTAGAAATAGAGAACAATGGTTAATCAGTCTTATAAATTTTTTAAAATAGTTTTTTTTTTAATTGCAAGACCAAATAGGCTCCAAAATTTTGTTATTTATGAAAGAATTCAATAGCGAAATCACTAAAGATTGAAGATGACACAATGGACTATTAAATTTGTGGTTATCAATAAAAATTAAAAATATAACATAGTGTCTTATGTTAATTCTATGGTTATAAGAAATTAGAAAAATTGAATTGTCTTAAGTTTATGAAAGAATTCAAATTTCATGTCTTTTGAATCACTAGATGAGTAGTTCATTGTATCATACAATATAATTTTACCATACATTTTTCTTTTCGTTCATTGCCAAAAAAGGCATGTTATCATATAATGTCTTATTTTTAAAGGATGTATTTCTCATGTTATTTGAAATCCTATCACCAATAATTCAATTAGACATGTATTCAATCGAGTAGATATTGTTTGTTCTAGGCTTAGAGGATTTTCATAACTTTAAAATGCAATTATAAGGTTAAAAAGAACTTATAATTATATAGTATGATAAACTTTCTCTTATATCCGATATAGATACACAATCACCCTTCATGCATAAACCATGTTTTCATTGTATTATAAGGGATTCTAAGATCAAACAAATAAACACATCTCACACTAATATTAGAGAAATTGGTTTTGATACTATTTTTAATGATCTGCACCCGAATATTGTCTCTCTTACATGTTGTACATATACAGGGAGTTGCTCTCTTCAATAGCTTTAATGGCATCAAGAAAGCTGGTCTCAGGGCCTCCTCCTATTCCACAAAATTGGTAAGCATTGTGATGTAAAATTATGGACAGTTTGCAAGATAAAAGTCTCATCCACCCAAAGAGGGTACCTGTACTATATTTCCTGTACTAGATTAGTTTAACTTCATTTTCATACAGATATTGGGAATGTGCTAAACCGAGGGAATCTTTGTGATTTTCTTAATCATACACCGCCTTCTTTATCTATTGGTCTGTGTTGAATAAAATGCAATTGCTGAAAATACTTCAACGGTAAAGACTCTTGGCACCAAAACTATATTGTAGGCTATGACATTTGCACAACTCCTAAATCAACTGAGAATATTCAACGTACTGATTCCAAGGATTTCTGTCTTCAATCATTGATTTTAGGTTTTGTTAGGTTTTGTTGGATTAATGGTATGGAAACAAAAAAAAATAGTCCAAAATACACAACAAAGAACAAAATGAATAAGAAAGAAAAATTTATCGGCTGACCCGTGATAAAATTGTTTTTGAAATAGATCCACCCTTATCGAAGACGAATTTGTGTACAACTCGATTCTAAAAAAATTCCTCCAGAAAGATGTATAAAAGATTCTTTGGAAAACTCTCTAAAAAATTGGTATTCGTATTTAGAGAGTAAGGGGTGACCTGATTTTATAGGCTACTAATACAACCCTAACAGGAGTCTACATGTAAGCGGAATAGGACTGAAAGTGGAACAAAATTCTACTTACAAGTGAAACGAGACTCCACTAACACAATCCTAATAAGACTCTTCCTAAAAATATAAGATGGTGATGTTTGTTTTTTTACTTAATTCTAAATAGAACCTTAATGCTTAATAGTGCTAAATATTAAGTTGTTTATTTTTGTAGTATTTTATTTCTATTAAGTATTAAAAAGTAAAAAAAATCAATATGTTATTTTTTCTATTTAGAAAAAGTTACATATTTTGGTGATGTTTGTTTTTTTTGGCTTTTTGCTGAAAACCATTTAGTTTTAGAATTTAGGTTGTTTGTTTTTTTACTTTTTTATGACTTATTATAAACTTTTTACTAAATAGAAAAAGTCAAAATATGTGGCTTTTTCTAAATAGAAAAAATAACACAATGGTTTTTTTTTTTACTTTTTAATACTTAATAGAAATAAAATACTATAAAAACAAACAACCTAATATTTAATATTATTAAGTATTAAGTTTCTATTTAGAATTAAGTAAAAAAATAAACACCACCTTTGACTTTTTCTATTTAATAAAAAGTTTATAATAAGTTATGAAAAAGTAAAAAATAAACAACCTAAATTCTAAAACTAAATTGTTTTAAGCAAAAAACCAAAAAAACAAACACCACTCAAACGGAATAAAAATTAAAATTAAAAAAATTAAAAAAATATTATTTTGAATTTTGTAAAAATGAGCCGAATTCGCTAAAACACTTTTCCATATATGGTTAAGGAAGAAAGGTGAAGCCTGCCTAGCCAAATCTCCAGTTAAGTAACCTTTGCTGATCTAAGGTGAAGCCTCCATCCTTTCCTTTTGGTGGAAACCTGACCCAGGAGGACTCATAGTTGAAGGCAGATCAGTTTTGTAGTGCCAAACCGATTGGCCAGTGCGTGCCGGTGGCAGATCATATGGTTATGGAAAGGGCTACAATGATTTGTCTGTAATACCACTTTTTTCAGGTTGCTGTAAAGGTATGTTAGGCTATGATGAAACGTCACATTTAATTGTACAGGTGTAGACAATGGACATGCTTAAGTTTGACTATGTTTTGGATGCAGAAAATTTCTTTTTCCAGGTCCCCAAACATCGTTGCTCCAATTTGGCAGAATCATTAAGTTATAACGCGGGCACGTAAGTCTCTGTTTTTCTCTGGGTAGGAAGACATTTTTGAATATTTTCCAATCCTTTAGGCTTCCCTTGCTCTTTTTCAGAACCAAATGGAAGGTTTATGGAGTTCAGACTTCATAATCAACCAATTAGAAGGTTAAACAACAAAAATTTAGTGGCAAAGCCCAAGGTAAAAACCAAAGGTCCAAAACGGGGTTCCTGCCAGGCCTAATTACACACGAGTGTTTTTCTTGTCGTGGTGTTTGAAGAGATGTAGTTTGGTGGCATCAATTGGTTGAGCAATTAATTTTATGTGCAAGATAATTCGCCCATGCGGCCAGTACTACTCCCCATCGTTGAAGTCCCGTCATTTTACCCTCATCATCATTGTCATTGCATTAAATGGAAAAGGACATGACCTTTGAAAAAACATTAAAACTTTTAATGGTAAATATTTCCATATGCTGAGATGTGCGTTTGATGGATAGATGCACCTAACGCAGCACCACTAGTTCTGGGCATGGTTTGCAACCAGTTGACCAAAATCACTGTTGTGTTGGTTAGTTGCTAAATTTGGATCTAACTGATCAGACCCCCAAAATGTATATATTAGGATTAAATCCATATGGATAAGATCAGGATGTGGACAACTTTGAATACAAGTTGGGAAGTTTGACACAAAACTGGGTCCATTATTGGTGTCATGTGATGGGAAGTTTTGACATAAAAACATATGGGCAAGTGGGTTGATTTTGGCACCAATGCGTGATTTGTCAACAGAAATGGCAGCAGGGTTTCCTTTTCATTGAAGTTATTTGTCCTCAAGTTGGAGAAGCATAAGGCTAATAAGGACTTTATCTGATATTCAAATAAGGTGGCTAAGCCCATTTTTTGACAGTTTCAATTGCAGTAAAAATTTTATACAACTGGAACATCACATTCTATTGGCAGCCATCCGGTAAAGAGGTGGTGATTTGCATCAAAGAGTCAAGATCCGACTCGGAACGCAGTTAATTAAACAATGATTAGACTGGAAACACGATTCATTAACCAAAAAAAAATGGGCATAGAGAAAATTGCATGACTATTTCCAGAAGCTTGAATTTTCCTGAAGGAAACTTAAAATAGAGGACACAATTCCCCATTCCATATGAATCAACAAAGTCAAGGGGTTGTTGGGTGTAAACTTCTTCCAAAAGTCGTATATCCAATTTCGACTAGCCAATATGAAATGACGGTATGGGACTGTCCCTTAAAACCCAAACACACAACCGCCATCAAAATGAAGATGCAAACATTTAGGAGGTTAGACTTTAGGATTGACGGTTTGAGTTCTCCCACCATTTGTTAGATATATATCAATACCATGCTCTATTTATGGGTGATGGCTTTAGACTGAGTCCTCGCACCAAATGTGGGGCGGACAAGGGTAGTGTCCTGGTAACCATCAAAGACCTTATATAGAGCAGCCATGGAACTGATTGAGAAAGGTTTCGTCAATGTATAGGCTGCCAAAAAAAAAAAAAACTGTGGCAAGTCAACCAAAGTATTCCTTGAATTGTTATTACAACTCACGAGGACAATTTTCTCATCCTTAAGTGCCCACACAGTGTCTTATTAATGCTGATTCTCTCTTATGTCTTCTCCTGGCTTTCACGTGTTACGAACCCTACAAGATCTCCACCAAATCTTTTGGACATGTCTTATTTGACACTGAATTTTCGCGGTCTAGGATCTCCAATACTATCCAAGATTACGCTAATGCCCTTGACTTGTCCTTGTCTATTCAACTTTAAGCTGCATGCCTGACCTCCGAGTGTAGAGCTTTATCAGGTCCTGGAATTTTTTCACTCCATCTCCAGCCATTTTTGGCCAAGGGGGATATACTAAATGATAAATTATAAAATAATTTTTAAATAATACTAAATATGAAAGAGGTTTCATATTTTTTTTTTAATAACAAATATTAGGATATATTGTAATTTTTATTTTAAATAAATATCAAATATTGAAATACAGTATGTTTCCCTTCAATTTTTAATTTTCATGCCTATATTTGGTTCTAAGAAGGTGTAAGAAAAAAAAATATATATATTAAGAAAAATATTCTTTTTATATTTAATTTAGTAAAAATATCAAATATAATTATAATTAATTATAAATTTGTATATTTTAAAATTATTTATATGTCTTGGCATTTTCCGTTAAATTGACTAAGAACCAAATATAATCTAAACAAATAAATCATATTCTAGAAAAATGATTTCTTAAGACAAGTATATCCTATTCCAACCGAAAATGATATTCTAAAATATACATGTTTTACCATATCTATATTTTACTCCATTTTATCAACTAAACTTTAGTCTTTACTTACAAAATAATTTTTACCCCATTTTGTTACATTTTTCCTTCTATGTTTTCTTTTAATTCTTTAAAATAACCATCTTGCAATTTTCTTTCTTTATATAGTGGGAGAAGCTGATCATTAAGCTTTTTCATGACCTTTTCAGCAAGATTCAATACATCCGTACTCTATTAAATATGTGCTCATGTTTGGAAGGTCATGGATAGTCTATACAAGTTGCAACCCCACGTTCGGAATAGTTATTTATTTATTTATTATTATTATCATTATAAAAATTCTATTAAATATGTAATAGTTTCTTTCAATAAAAAAAATGACATTTTCTTGAGTTTTATATATATATTAAACTCTTTCCTAAGTGAATTTTATTTTTAGTAAGATTAATAAAAAAATTCTTATTGATTTCAAAAAAGAGTTTTTGTTTTTTTTTAAATTCCATCCAAACAAAGCCTTAAAAGATCAAGTGAAAGTTTAAGCTGTAATTTTCAAATAGCAAGTATTCTAAAAATTAAATTAAACATGAAAGTGTCAATTATTTTACTTTTGGTTTTAATCCGAAGTTGAAGTTAAAATTAGGATATTTAAAGGATAATTTTTGTATTTTAAAAATTCATTAAACATGAAAATACTCTCTCTACAATGCCATAGAATTCTTTCCAAAAAATTACTTAAATAGGTTTAGAGCTCTTATTCATCTTAAAATAGATTTTTTTAGCTTCTCAAAGACCAACTAAACTAAACTAGAGCTTTTAGGGAGAAAAAAATTCCCTACTTCTAAATGGGATATCTTTTAACCTTAAAAAGATAGAAGGTACATAAAATTTTGGATATGTAGGTTTTTAATGTACTAGTAAGGGGTAGTAAGGGATGAATAGATAATCTAATCAATTTTAGATAATTTTATAGTCTTAAATTCAAATTTTCAAAATCTTAATTTAGTTAATTCATCCAATTCAATGGTTTTTGTTTGAGGGTGACCTTAAAAGGGATTAAAAACACTTTATAATACTTGGAAGCATTTTTTCTACCAAAATCAAATCAATTGTTTTACACATTTAAAAATATAGAAAATTACTTGAAGTGATTCTTAAATAATTACTTGGTGGATGATTTTCAAAAAATCACCTTTTAATCATACAATATATTATCAAAAACGCTATCAATTTTTTTTTTTAGTTTATATACATAGAGTTATTTTCATTTACATTCCTTTTGACAATACTTAGCTACTATTAATTTAAAATTTCGTTAAATACATATTTTATTCTTATTTGTTATTTTTACTCATTTTCCTTTTGATTTAAAGTAACGGTGATTTTTGATAAAAAATTTCAAACTTATTGATAACTAAGTGTATAGCCAAAATCTCATAGGAAGTGAATGAAATTTACCTCTCTAAATGCGATCATTTTTTATGAAAACTTTAAACTTATAATAGCTAAATGTATAACCAAAATCTCAAAGGAAGTAGATAAAATTTATCTCTCCCTCTCTCTCTATATATATATAAATGCTAGGTTATTCTCTTTAAGAGTGTTTTAAATCAAGGTAATACTAACAAAAAAATGTTATGATTAAAAGAGCTTTAACTAGAATTACTCCTACATAAACTCTTAGATATACATGAAAAACCATTTCTAAATTAAACATAAAATCTAATAAAGTTTAAAATTGAAAACTAATAAGAAAATAATACTTCCAAAATCCCTCAATTTATAAGACCTTTTTTTAAAAAAATTCAATTATTAACCTTGTCTGATTAAACCAAATCCAATGTAAATACATTGATTTAAGAGTCATTGTATCCCTTCATTCTAAACATTCTTCCCACATCCCCTACCATGTCTCTAAAAGGATAAAAAAAAATCATGGTAGGATGAATTTAAGCATGTGCCTACATTAAAGAATTTCATCCAAACATTTTTAAATATTGCATTTGATCTTTAAAGTGTACTTCTCCAATGTAGAGGGCCTCCTAAAGAAAGGCTTCTCAATTATAGGTCTGCTTTGTATGAGTCTTCTAGTTGATAAAAATAATTGATCATCTGTAGACCCTAATGATCCAACAAACATTGTCAACCCAATCTAATACAATAAAACTTGTAATTTGAGACAAAGCCAAGAATGAATTGTTCCCCCACTACTCTCACTCCCCCACCCCCATCTAACCCAACCTGCTATATAAAGTTTACATATATATGACACCGCCACCGCAAATGCCAACTCATGACCGCATTGTCAATGCAAACCACCGCAATTTTCTGCCACCAATTTGAAAGCCGCCATGCTTATACTCATTACAATTGATGAAGTGCCCTTGGGACTAGTATATGTATGGTATAATTGCAGTGCTGGATCCGCACCAACATATATACGTGAACTAGAGCTGTGAAAACTCTCAAAATTGTGGGTAGTGAAGAACACAGAGTAGAGAATCCCCGTTACAGGTAGGAAAGTAGCGTATAGAGGGAAATAAGGAGTGGAGAGAAAAAGAATAGAGATAGAAAGACTGTGGGAGAGGAAGTAGTAAGAAGAATAGTAGGCGCTACAACGTAAATCTCTCTCCGCCATCCTTTGATAATATGTTGGGACCCGGGAAAGGGACGCGCATCCCACCTGCCCACGCGCACGCTACCCCACGAAACCCTAATTTCCAAGCCCCTCTCTAAAAAGGAGAGAGAAGAGACATAATCGAAAAAACAGAGGAAAGAGAAAATCCTCAGCTCCCCAAACCACAGCACAAGCGTATCACACCACAGCACACAAGAAAAGAAGGAAAGAAAGAAATAAAGCAAGAAAGAAACATGTTATATATTCCATTAAATGTTGTTGTGACGACTGCGGACCTGAGAGTAATGCTGTTGATTTTATTTGAGTCTCTCAGCTAGTGCTTTTGTGTTTATTCTCTTCTCTCTTCTTGATTCTGTCAGAGGGTTTTTGAGTTTTTCTTTTGCTTCTTTCCGGTGAGATCATTGATGGAAGTCAAGGCTCTTCTCTTTCCTTCTCTCTCTTCTTCGTCACTTGATTCCATCAGGAATTGCATCTAATTCTCTCTTCTTATACCACTTCTATCTCATCTCTCTCATTTTCATCTTTCATCCGAATCAATAGATGAAAGAGTGAGAACAACTGCTTCTACAAGGAGGAGCACTTGGTTTCTGGTTAAGCTGCTTCAATTTCTGCTGTCAGCCTCAGGAAGAAGGAGACGAGAGAAGTCATCTTCAACTGTTACAGGAAAAGCCGATCAAGTGTTGGCTCCTCTTCTTTCCCAGCCGTGTTCAGTGTTCACTGAATTTGAAACACTGGCTAATCGGTGGTGGGCCGGCCAGGTAGGGCTGCCGGGAATGGACCCGGCAGCTGTTTCACCGATGCTAAATAAACGCGATCGCGAGATATCAATCAACGATAACCCCGGCACAGGAGACGATGAAGAAGAGAAAGACAACGAAGGCGAGCCCACGGAGGGTGCAGTAGAAGTCGGCACTCGTAGACCAAGAGGTCGCCCGCCTGGATCCAAAAACAAGCCCAAACCCCCTATTTTCGTCACGCGCGACAGCCCGAACGCCCTTCGGAGCCACGTGATGGAGGTGGCCGGCGGCCACGACGTTGCCGAAAGCGTCGCCCAGTTCGCCCGTAGACGTCAACGAGGGGTCTGCGTCCTCAGCGGCAGCGGCTCCGTAGCCAACGTGACTCTGAGACAGCCCGCCGCGCCTGGCGCCGTGGTGGCACTCCATGGAAGATTCGAGATTCTGTCCCTAACAGGAGCATTCCTCCCCGGACCTGCCCCTCCCGGCTCCACTGGACTCACCGTGTACCTCGCCGGAGGTCAGGGCCAGGTTGTGGGAGGAAGTGTGGTTGGATCACTGGTAGCGGCAGGCCCGGTGATAGTGATAGCCGCCACTTTTGCGAACGCAACATACGAGAGACTGCCTCTGGAAGAAGAAGAAGAAGGTGGGCAGGCGCCGCCGCCGAGTGGTTCGCCGCCTGCAATTGGAAGCAGTGGTGGACAGCATCACTCTGGCCTGCCGGAGCTGCCCATATACAATCTGCCACCGAATCTACTCCCTAACGGCGGCCAATTGAGTCATGACCCCTACTCATGGGCTCATGCTCGGCCCCCTTACTGAGCACAAGAGCGCTGAAAGGCCATGAGAGGTTTTGCAAACCTTCCATCGATGGAAATTGGATGCGAACAAAAAAGAAACCGTGCTTCTCTATGTATATTAAACCCCTTTGTTTTTGCTTCCTTTCTGTTTGTAATAAAAAGATGGTTAGCTTCTTTTCGCTTGTTTTCTAACCTCTACTTTAATTTGATTTTTTTCCCTTTTCCTCCAATTTTGTTTTGTTTTTCTAACATTGATATTGCTCGAGAGGTTGTGGTTCAAATGATAGGATGGATGGATTAGACTTCATAGATATGGGGAAATCTGGTGGTGGGTATGGCTTCATCTTTGAGTTTTCCTCTTAAAAAATTCTGGGTTTTTTGCTGGCCACCAATTTTCATGGCTGTTTTGGGCATACGACTTTACCGCCACCAATTTTCATGGCTGTTTTGGGCATACGACTTTACCGCAACTAGAAATGAGTGTTTCCTCTTTAAAAAATTCTGGGTTTTTTGCTGGCCACCAATTTTCATGGCTGTTTTGGGCTTTTGATTTTACAGCAACTAGAAATGAGTGGACTAGATTCGAAGACATGGATTTTCCAATTTGACAATGGTTAGGGGCATGATCCTGGTTCCAAATTAGGGTTAGTGAAAAGATCCTTTCATATTTGTACAATCTTAACGAGTTTAGAAATTTAACGAGGAAGGGGCATTCCATTTGTAATTCCAGCTGACATTCAATGCCATGATATCAGTGCTTTGCATTGGCTATTCGTCTTCAAACATCCAACATGGGTGTGTGCCAAGAATAATGGGTTGCTCAATATTTTAATCAAAATTCTTTCTTTTATATTATGTGTTGTCATCCAAAAGGACTCGATGTAAAAATGTGGGCTCTATGTGTTACCAGATCAGTAAAACTAAATTTATTTAAGCACCATTCTACTTAAAGTTCCAAATTTGGAAAATTACCAGGATTACGTGGTAGCATTTGACATCATGCCTCTACATTGGAACTTCCTTTCCAATGCATCTTCTATTCTTGTTCTTATATTTTTTTTTATTAAAGCCATCCTCTTTTCTTTTTTTTTTGGTGGAGCAGATAGTTTAATTGCAACTCAAGATAAATTAAAAACCATTGCTTTTGGAGACACAAGCATATAATAAAATACTTTTCATTTTCCCACTTTCCCCCTAAGCTAGCTTATGAGTCAAATCTCAATTATTTTCCCATTGGCAGATGAAGAAAATGAAGTGTTGTAGACAGTAACTTGGCACAAAGGAGCTTAATGGATCTTGGATGGTGTATGTTTAGAGGAAAGAATGGCATCTGAAATTAAAATTTCTAATTCCTTCTTACTGTCCCATTGACCCCAGAATGGTGGAGAATGAGGAATTATATATTTTGGGGAATTTTACAGCTCCACTAGTATGTTTTAGGCAAAGCAGCATCCTCCACTAGTAGCATGGGCATTTGATCTCTTTCTCATCTTGATGATATGAACTCCAATTGCAAATTTCTTTTGTCTTCCCTCCGACATATTGTAGTTGATAGCCTCTCTCTGGATGAGATCTGTCCAATCAAGATTTTCTGAGAGGACAGCTGCGGGGGGGAAATGGAGGTCTCTCTGTCCTTCGCCCAATGAAGAGAATTAAATTTGAATCCCAGTCTACTCCTGCTTGAGTAAATATTTGGGACCGCAAGCTGAAATAAGTCACATGGAAGATCGAAGACAATTTGTTGTAGAAGTGAACTTAATACTTTCCTTCAAAAAGTTACAGATAGACCATGTATATGCCTCTTTAACTAGATATAAACTTGCATCGTCTTTAATTTGACTGGCCATATAATATTGCATTAATTTGTGACTTAGGTAACCAGTCATTAGCTCCCAACAAGGGATTAATAAACTTTAAATTTGAGTGGTTAGGGTTAGATGATATCTTTGACTTGATTGGGCATTGATAATCTAGATATGGTTAATTTTGGATCACATGTTTACCAAACTGGTCATAAGAAACTTTTCTAATTGCCAATACTTTTTATGTTTTTTTATGCCTTTTTTTTCCCACCCAAGATGGCCTACTAGAAATTACATCATGACAACTAGAACTCGGTTAATTAATCTTCCTTGTTCAATTAGCATTTGGACTAAGTCTGATGAATTGAATTAGTTTGAATATTCATTTTTCAATGATTTACCAAGTCCAACATAGGTTTGAACTAGAACATGGATAATTTACTAAATTATTAACCATGGTTTGAATAATATGCCAATGACAGTACATTTAGCAAATATAATTATGTTATTTGTATAGTTCATATATAAAGAAATATAAAAGATGAAACCAGTGAGATGATGAGTTGTGTGGAGTCAAATTATATTTGTACACTTTCCCATGATCTTAGATCGACCTTTGTGGTAAGGTTGTTCAACCCTACCTTGGGGTCACGCCCTTTTTTGCATTATATAAGGAATTATTAGGTCAGTGGATTTTGAGTATGAAAAATATAGAGGAAAGACTATTGTTATATGACGTGACAAAATGCATATAACTCAGATGTTGAAAGTGAGCCATTATAAATCTTATGTATTATTATTCTTATATCTTAAGATTTGGTCCTATTTTAATTTCACAGTTTTCTGCTTGAAAATGATCCAATTTTCAGGATGCAGGCAATGTTAGAGGAATGGTTTTTAGTGGAAGTGGACATTGATATGTAGAATCAGATTGGTAGTGGTTTTATGAGACAAAATGATGTTTCTCTTAACAGTAAATTTAGGTCCACGTCCATGAGATACCGAGACTGGAACACAAAAGACAAAACTAAAAACTTTGAATAATTGGCCTTACCCCATTCGCACTTATTTAGCCTTTCATCATTTTCGAGATAAGAAATTTCGGGAAGGATCTCAGCCTTCTTCATCCCACTAATCCTCCTACAAATTATCCATGTAAAAGAATATGGAAAGCATAAAAATCATTAAGACTTCAATATATCATGCCTAGTTACATATTCCCAGCTCACATGTGATTTTGTCGCTTCTATGAGATGCATGTTTGCCTCCTCAACTTTCCTTTCATCTTTACTACATTCAAATTTCAAATCCTCTATGCAGGGTGTTGATGAGCAGTGTAAATTAAATTCTGCAGGTAGTTCATCTCTTTAAATTAAAGCTCGACTCCCAAGAACCATCCAAGAAATCCCTCTTTGGCATGTGTAGAGTATGTGTTGATGAGTTTCTATTCAATGGGATGTTAGAGATATATTGATGTAATTAGTTTTGTTGGTCATTATACTGATGAGAGCAATCATATTGAATAAAAGGCCAATCATCAAACAAGCTTTTTTGTTGGAAATGATGGTCAGTTGCTACTTCTTGTGATTTTAAGAAAAAAAAAATACTCAGAATTTTCAGTTGTGGGGATCACAATGAAACATGCAGTAATCATATTTCATTAAAGATAGAGGTAGGCTGGGTGTTTATAAAAACTGATCAGTAAAGCTAATCAAGATAGGAGTAGGCTGGGTGTTTATTAAAACTGATCAGTAAAGCTAATCAAGAAGACTTGGGGTCCTCAAAAGGAAGGGAGTTGTATGAAGACTAAGTAGATGGATCCTAAGAAGGAATGGCAACATGGAGGACAATCTTCACATGGATTCACGTGCCGTGGTTAATAAACCTTAATATTTAATTATCAGCAACTTGGAAACAACATTCCAAAGCTAAAGTCGCAGAACCGATGGACCCGGCCCCTTAGGGCTCAATAATTACTAGCTCTGGTATTAAAATAATCCCTCATCAAAGACCCAATAAAAACAGGTTGATTCTTCCTTTTTTTCTTTGGGTCCATTTGCCTTTCCAAGTGTAGGTACACAATGGCCTGGAGTTGCTGCAACTGAGCTATCTTGGAGACACTGAGAAGCCATTTAACTACATTACCTTGAAAGGGAATCCACTAACCAAACATTAATGAAATGTAGACCACCAATTAAAGGCAATTTGTATTAAAGTGAGTGAGAAATTTAATAAGCCTTGTTGGTGGGGCAGCAGCATACATCACCCAAGAGAAATCCAGGAACATGCTAGCTTTTCTTTCAAGTCCATATGTTGATGCTGAAATTCAATGGTCCCTTAGTCCTTGTCGTGGAGTACACGTGATCTTCTTCAACATGAAACACAGTCATCTAACCTAATCTTCAAATCCCCCCAATATCATTAGCCTCTCCTGAGATTAATGAAAAAGCAGCTTTACATAAAAGAGTTGGATATATAATTAGTTTGAAACAAAGGGTGTCTGCTGGGGGTGTCCGCTGGGGCAAAAGAGTGTAAAAAAATAAAAAAATTAAACAAAACCCTAGAATGTGGATTCAAGTTTATCCATCTTTTCAATATGCTTGCAGGCTCCATAGCCACAGCCAATGAGGCATATACACCAATTTTGCCGAACTCAAGTGCATTAAACAGTCAATCTTAAGCTTCCTATATCTCATGATGAACCTGTTTTCAAAATTAAAAAACCTAAGCCAGATGTTTCGTTTGGTTTGAATGATTATATATATACAAAAACTTTGAACTTGTTTTCTTCCTGCTCAAGGCTTCATAGTATCATGGAATTATATGAGCAGAAAGCGAGGAAGAAAAATGACAAGTTTTGGAGTATCACCTCATGGGTCCCTCCACTATCTTACAAAGATAACACACCATGTCTAGTGTTTCAGTTCTGGTACGGTCCTCCTCAATTAGGTTAAAACAATAGGAGTAATAAATCAGCACTATAGTTTCATTGGAATGGGCAGCATTTCATGTAATCATGATGCAAGTGGGGGGATTGTTAACAAGAATTGCAATTTGCAAAGAACAAAGTTTACTACTAATTGCATGTTTATGATGTCATGGCTGATGCTTAATGTCTCTCTTGATCGGACTCATGATCCAAAAACCCATCTGCCAAACGGGTTGATGCCCGATCCTAGGATGTAGGATTCACAACTTTCTACCCAACTACTGAAACCAATCTCTACTCAACCTGAAAAAGATACAATTAATCTATGACAGGTTTTTAAGATGATGGTGATATTAGGTATATTAGGTAGGTAAAGGTTAATCTCAATTCCTTTGTTTGATGTTAATTATTTCAGTAATGCAAAAGAATTTTAGCACAAGCTGCAGCATTTGAGAACTAAACCTGCAGACCCCAACTAAGATTTTCACGTTATGATTCATTTAGCACATACTACATTGAGTATGTTGCAATTAACAAATACCTAATTGTATGACTTTTGTCTGGCAAGAAACTAGTCTACCTAAAAGCTTAATTGATTGTTTAGAAAGAGCCTCAGATGTGATTTCAGTGGATTTCTAATGTCGACATACTCTAGAATTGTTGGACATCAGTAATGAATTTTCTGTAAAAGAAAAGAAAGAAAAAAGAAAAAAAAAAATGAAATGAGTTTGTAAAGTTGGGTGTAGAATTTCAAACTCACTTGGTAAATGGTTGGATCCGGAATCATGAAGATATATAGTTGTGCATGTAATATCTCATACAAATTATAGTAATGGGACTCCCAAAGACATCACTACTCTTAACTCCAAATATCCTTTTGGTTTTAAGTGAAAGACTTTGATTCAGTTTTGTGTCTTGAAAAGAATTAAGGAAAGGAAAATTTGGAAATTGATGTTTTTTTTTATTTGATTTGTCATAAAAAAAAAAATGAAGTGGAATGAAATATAATAAATATTTTCTCTATGTAAAACTTTTTTCACCTTTTTATTTTTTCTTTTTCCTAATATGACTTCTTTGTTGATGCTTTTCTTCAAACTTTTTATAATTAAAAGTGCACTTTCTTGTTTAGATGCAACTCAAGTAGGATTCTTCAAACATTCCATAATTAAAAGTGCGCTTATTTGTTTAGATGCAACTCAAGTAGGGTTCTTCAAACTTTCCATAATTAAAAGTGAGTTTACTTGTTTAGGAGCAACTCAAGTAGAGTATCAATAGTGTTTAAGGACATGTATAAGATGGTTTTTCCATGTTATATTCAGTACTACGATACTAACATAGGTAATCACATTAGGAGGTCCTAATCATATTAAGAAGTAACTTAATCAAATTTGAAAAATAATTGATGTAAGTTACAAGGTAACTTGGTCGAGCCACTTCATTTTCTAGCTAATATATATATATATATATATATATATATATATATATATATATATATATATATATATATATATATTCAATCATTGAGATTTCATTTTTATTTTTATTTTAACATCCAAGATTGATGAAGAAATGCATCGTACGTCTATAATTTTATAACTTGACCCTATATGAGATTATTGTAATGACTAATTAGTAGAATATCAATGATTGTGACTCTCATTAGGATTAATTTGCTGTAATTTAAGGGTTAAAGGAATATATCATATCTCTATAATTTATAGCACGATCTGACATAAAATTATTGTAATGATTAATTATTAGAGTATCGATAACTATTAAGACTTTTGTTAGGATTAATTTGTCTCAAATTAAGGATGAGTATTGACTTTAACATAGAGTATTAAAACTCATTAGAATTGTTGTAAATGAATTTCGTGGGGCTCTCATGGCATACGTAGAAAAGAAATAAAATAGGATGGGAGGGGGAAAACCCCCATATACATGTACGAAAGGCCCAAGCTTGTGAAAACAAAAGGGTAGGGCGGGAAAACGAGGAACATATGAAAAGCAGGCGAAAACGACAGACGGCCAGGATCAGTTCCCAATGTATGGAACCCACTTTGGTTTGTTTGGCCCTGTGTCTATTCCTATCAATCAGATGCCTCCACGTGTCCCATGCGGTCCCTACAAATCCTCCTCTTGCAACTCGTTTGCGTCACCGTCAAACTGCGGGAAACATGTATCTTGTCCCCCTCCTCCCGATCTCGCCGACCACTTTCATTTCCTCCTCCTTAGTGGTTTATGCGCTTCGCGGTAAGAGATTACCGTGACTGCGGCGGGGAACTACTCCAACACTGTATTCAATCACCTCGTCTGATTCAACCTTGTGTCCTTTTTTTTTTTTTTGGTCGGAACTGATTAATGGGTGGCCAGGGCTCAACAGGGATGCTCACAATACTATATAATATAATTTATTTTATGGTGGGGAAGTAACGCTTTAGTGTGGGTTGAGGGTGGTGGGGCTCCCCACTTTTTAGGTGTTACAACTTTTTATGTCTTCAGAAAAATGATAACCATGGATCAACTGTGGGCTTGGGTGGGTGGAGGGTGGAGCAGAGATTAATAAATAAGACGAATCTTTATTTGCAGTTAAAACACTTAGAAGAAAAGTGATGGGTGGGTGAGCATATGAAGCACGCCGCGAGGTGCATGACCCTTGATACCAATAATTCAAATGACACCCCACTTTACTCTCCAATGAGTAAATGTCCTGCCTCTATTATTCTGCTACAAATTAAAGCTTTGACAACGAAGTTTTGTTTTATTATATGTTTGAGCTAACAATGGAGGTTGTTGGGCGGACTGAGGTGACAGCCCTGTGAAAACTATTTCTTTTTAGCCAAATCTAATCCTTTGGATTAACTTTTGAGAAGCCAATTTTTTTATTTGGGAAAGTTTAGTAAGAGTTTTTATACTTTTTGGATTAATTTTGTTTAAAAAATTTATAATTTAATAAGAAGATTAAGAAAATATTATTTATTTTAAAGACTCTATTTTAATTTGTGTAAGACGTTCTTTTTTAGCGATAGTGTAATACCAATATTATACTTTAAATATCGTAACTTTGGGTTAGTTTTAATTTTTAACTAAAATTAAAAATATAAATGATCTCGAAATAGACTTTATGATACTTAGGTCATGACTGAAGCCTTGAAATAGAATATAAAAATGAAAAAAAAATCATTAAATTTTATTGGCATTGAGTGTTTTGATTTTTATATTTTACATTAATAAATTATAATTTGTTTAATAATGATTTTAGGAAACTAAAAAGTGTATTTGAAAAAATATCGGTTTAGAAAACACTTTTAAAAATATGAAAAATGAGAGTTTGTTTGATAATGATTTTAAAAAGCCTTTTTAAGTTTTCTAACATTTAAAATTTGTTATAAAAAAAGTTATTTTTAAATACTAGAAAGACTAAAAATATTTCGTATAATAACTACCAAATGATAACTTAATCAAATTAGATCAAGTTTCACTTGAATTAACCCTCATTTGAATGAATTTAATTTGTTTAATATTTTTATTCTTTTTTAACTTGTTTTATTAAATAATTTATTAGAAATAATGATAAATAAAGATAAATTATTTCAAGAATCTTATTTATAAGTGAACATTTTAAATATATATATATATATATATATATATATATATATAATTAGATAAATTTAACCAACATATAAATATAAATATTTATATATTATCCTTATTTCAAATTACATCAACTCAACAAACAATGAAATAATCCGAAATGAATGGAATATGTTGAACTTAGACATAACCAATTAAAAGTCATTTTCACAAGTGAAGTTAAAATTTGATCATAAATTATGAGCAATTATGGATTGAAACTGACACCAAATTACCCATAATTCAAGACTGATTCCACATTATTCTTCGATGTTAAGTGGCACCTCTGCATTATTGATCTACAGATTAAGAATCTGACAATGAAACTACAGTTAGAAATGTGGCCTATCATACCAATAATTTTTTTGGTAATTAGTATATCACTGTAGTTGTAAAATTACCTTCTTCTTCTTTTTAAGTATTATTTTCAATATTTCTATTTTTTTCAGCAATTTTTTTTTAATCTTTTAAGATGAATATTAAGTTACTACTATGTTTGATTAAAGAAAATAATAGAAAAAATAAGTGTTTGTTTGGGACTGTTTTTTATAACAGTTTTCTATTTTTCTTAACAAAACAATATAGAAAACATATTTGGTGATTGAAAATCATTTTTAGTTCTCAATTCTTAAGAATATAAAATAAAGTATTTTCAAATAATGTCTTTTAGTTGTTTTCACTTATTTTCTTATAGTTATTTTAAAGAATAATTATACAAACAGGTAGAATGATTAAAATAAAATATTATATATATAAATGATTTTTAAAACATATTTAAAAATTAATTAAAAACATTTTAGGTTTTCAAATAGACTTTTGTTTTAAAAAATCTCTTAAAAACTATTTTTCAGAATTTAAAAAAAAATATATATATATATATATATATATCAAACAAGCCCTAATTTTCTTATATTTGATTTTATTGTGAAAACTATTATAGCAAATTAAGGCTATATTTGAGAAATATTTTTAAAAATAATTTCATAATATCTTTTAGAACAAAAATCTATTTTGAAATTTGAAATATTTTTAACATATTTTCTATATTTTTAAATATGTTTAAGAAATAACTTTGATTATATTTGTATAATTATTTTTTTCAAACAATCAATAAAAATAATAAAAAAATATTCTCTCAAAACACTTTGTGTCATGCTTTATTGCTTTTAAGAATAAAAAATTGTTTTTGTATTTTGATTGTCAATTATGATTTTATGTTTTTTTTTTTGTCTGAAAAATAAAAAATTGCTTTAAAAAACCATTACTAAACATGATCTAAAATTTTTTTTTTCTTTCACGTTTTTCTTTTCCTTTTTTGAGGACCAAACATGACGTTAGGCTAGTTAAATTGTGTATGAGAAAGTCTTGTGTGCAAAGATAAAAATATAGGTAATCATGGATATATCCGTACTTTGATTTTATGGATATATTGAATATAATATATCAATGGATATTTTAGAAAAAAATATTAGTAGAGAATATGATATATGTATAATATGATTTATTATATTTGACAATAATATCTTATGTATTAATAAAAAAAATGAATTTTATAAGTGTACATTTATTATTAAATTACATCAAATATTATTTTATGATATTTGATTATAATATATTTAATTTTAAAATATATTTAATATTAAATTATGATTCATTTAATTCAATTGTTTTAAATGATATAAAATAAATTGTGATATATGTATAATTTTTTAATATTTAATTAATCTATTAATAATATTAAAAACACTATTAAATAAAATTATCATGATAATTTTTATATTTTTTACAATCAATTAAATGAAAAAATAATTGTAATTAATTTGTTTCCTAAAATATTCTTTTAATATTTTATTTATTTGATAACTTTCAATATAAATATTTTCGATGCAATACATTTAATAAGGAGCAAAATTGCCGTAGTGGTAAGCCAAGTTATAAGTGAGTCTTTTGTTTGGGGTTTGGTCCTTAATAACAATAAAAGGCAATTTTTAAGCTCTTATTGTAGCGGCAATGTTGACTCATGTTGACCACCGAAAAAATCAACGAAATATCGTCATTTCACCGATATATCGTCATTTCACCTATATATCGGGAATTATTGGTGATTTTCAACAATATATTTCAATGATTTTTTTGAAATATCGCATGCTTGTGTGTAGGACCATATTAGTTGCAGTAAAATAAAATAAAATAAAATAAAAAGAAACCATGATATTGATTATACAATTTCATATTGTTTGTATAAGCTCTGTTGTTTAGTTTTAATTATGTGATCAATTAGGCATCAAATCATACACCAATTTTCAATTGCATTTCAGAACTTTCCTTTCGTGCTATGCTGGCTTTTCTACACTCCCAATATATGATTAATTATTAACAGCCAAACAAAACTTTACAACCAAGAAATGGACCACCCTTATTTTATCTTATACAATAGTTTTTAATCATGACCTTTGTCATGTAAAAGCACGCATATTTTCCTCATTCCTACATACAAAAGTTTGATTATTTCTATTTAATTCACTGTAAAACAATTAAATTAAATTAAATTAAAAACCCTTAAATTAAGGCATCCTTTAGCATTTGTGGGCCAGAAGATAACGACAGGGATTGTACTAGTTCAATGCCGGCTTTAATTTACTATTTTCTTGTTTGGAACTTCTGTTTGGAAGATAGGAAAATTGCTCATATTTTCATTGTCATGTTTATTTGACTAATTACACGTGTTCTTGAACAGATCTTGGCCGTGCTTTGTTTAGACAGATGTTATGAATCAATGAAAGACGACTTCATGCGTGCTTTAATAATGTTTAATTACAAATTTGGGCATTAGTTAATGGTAGGCTTTTAGATTGAGTCTTTTTTCTTTTCCTCCATTAGTTATTATTTTAATCGGATATGGTTGTTGAAGTTTCATAATTAAAAAAGTATAAATAAATAAATAAAAACATGTTAAAATTGTGGGCTTCCCGAGAGTCATGTCATGTCAGGTATCAAGTAAAGAAAATGGAAATCACTAAAATCACTTGATTCATGTTTGATAACTGTTTTTTAAAACAATTATGAAAAATAGTATTTGAAAACCATTCTTTAATATTTTGTAGAACAAAAGTTTGTTCGAGACTTAAGATGTTTTTAACTTGTTTTTAATATTTTTAAATATGTTATAAAAATAATTTTTATATCTGAAGCTTTATTTTTAATTACTACATACACATTTGTATAATTATTTTTTAAAATAATTCTAAAAAAATAAGTGAAAACAACACCCTATTTTTTGTTCTTGATAATAGAAAACAAAAAATAATTTTCATTTTGAAAAATAGAAAATTATTCTGCATTCATCTCTGTTTTTTGTTCCGTGCCAAAAGGGAGGTTATTGATGGGGCAAAATCATCCCATGTTCAACCATCTCACACAAATTTCTGATGGGCCCAGCCCTGCTTGAAGCCCAAGTTACCTCCCCTTCTGGGCCAACCCACATAATTCAATTTTTCTATAGTACAGGAGGTAGGGTATGCATGGGTCGGTCGGTTCAGTTTCTAAGGCCTAAGGGTCTATTCAAACTATATCATCACAACCCATTTTAAATCATATTATTATAACACAACGAGTAGTTATTTATAGCCCATCTCAGTATTTAATGTGTTCTATATGGTTTTAGATTTAAAAGACGAAAACTGTTAAAAAGTCTGTTGAAATTGATTGATTCGATCAGTTCAATTTGGTTTATTATGCAATTACTTCTCAAAAGTGATTAATATGAGTCCAATTGTGTTATGGCATGGCCTAAACAAACACGAAGAAGCCCACATTTTGTCGAACATTAAGAAATACCGAATTGGCCCAATCCGAACCATACTAATTGGGCTTTTTCATTCATAGGCCCGTAGGAAGAGCACTGAGGATTATTGTTGGGCCAGGATGCCTCCTCGTCCAAATCCATTCTCACATATCACATCACATATGGTCCTTATTGAAGCCCCATATGAGAAAACCAGGCAGTCGCTCATGGGGCTCATTGAGCCTAATGGAATGATGGGCCGATCCATCTAACTAGGAATAGATTCTGAATTGCTTCCCCGACACCCATGGCATGGAATGATACGTCCTAACCTTTTTCTTTTTTATTTTCATTTTAAATTAAAAGCAGTCTGGTGAACCATTGCCAATATCTCGTTTGCCGTCATGCTTGGGCTCCGGTGTCTAAGTTCCCACATGTCCCCTGGGAAGCTGATCCACAAGATCCTTTCATCCGCTCATAATCAACCATCAAGGAGGACGATTTCACAACAAGTTTCATGTTGAATCTTGTTGTCTTTTCAGAATTCCAAGTGTTATACAAATATTTGATTAAGAAGTATCTTGGCCGTAGCTTTTGGCATGGGCCTTATTTAAATCCTCCAATATGCTAGTTGCTAGCCTTCCATTTGAGCAGATTACATCAATTGACTAAACAAACTATGTACATAGAATTTGGAGCTAATACCGATCCAATCCATTTCCATGACCTCATCAACACGCTTTGGAATAACACTAGTGTTTCAAAGTCTTCATCGTGACTTACTGCCTCCGTGATGAACGCTTTACTTTGCTTATTAAATTCTATTGAGATTTTTGTTTTTAGTTTAAAAAAATGTTATTAAAAAAAGAAGAAAAAAAAGCAGAAAATGGATGAAAGTGAAAGGTGTATGATCGATCATGGGATTCTTGTTGATCATAATAAAACACCTAATGGGATTATAAAATTGGAATGTAGATATGCAGGTACAATGGAGCTTTATATTTAGTCGGAGAATTCTGTTTTCAGTCAATTCAACTTGCCTTTCTTTTTAAGCTTTTAAAGTCTTTTAAAAAGTCATTCCTAATATTTCATCGAGGGCCCTCTGCAACTACATATTCAGAGTTTTATTTATTTATTCACATACAGAGCCCTTGGATGCACAACTTTTTTTCTCCATCCCAAAGCACAAATTCAATATGCTAAGTGGGTTTGAACCCTGCAAGCCTCTCTCTCTCACTAAATTATACATATAATCTTACAAGTGGGGTTAATCTAGATTAGATGTAAAGGGTATAAAAGCCTCTGGATTCTGTTGCTGCAATTGAATGGCAATGCCAAGAAAGAAAGCCCACTTTATACCTTATTTTAGTAGACTTAAAACAGACTCCAAGTGGGTTATCTAGACATAGTGCTTGATGGAGATGAATTCATAGATTTTTGAGGTTAGATGGAAGGATGAGATGAGTAGGTGGGATCCCCACATAAGGGTGATGTGAATGCATATAATTAAGATACAACGCATGTATAGTGTTGACAAGGAAATCACCAAAATGAGCCTCCACCTAATACCACCAACGATCAAATGTGAAATTGATTGACAAAAGCGATGCTTCAATATATATATAAATTTGTAGGAGCAGAGCATAGAAGAATAGTCAATATCCCGCAAGGATCTAACGTCAAGTCGATGAAATGTATAAAATTATAAATGGCACCATAGAATCGAAAGGCCAATTTCAATTTCAATATCAATATCAATATCAATATCAAAACAATAGCACCACCTCAAACGTGTGCTTGTGGGGGCCAACCCCACCACTTGGTCTGCTATTGAAACAAAAAGAAAGAGTCCATATACGTGCTCAGATTCATGCATGCTTTTAAAAACAAGCAAACCACTCACACCCACACCCTTGTATAATTGACCCATACTGTCCCATAACCTTCCATTTCACTCTCCCTCTCCCTCTCCCTCTCCCTCCCCCCTCCCCATCTACATTCCCTCATCCTCACTCCCCTCTGGTTGGGGCAACGTGCACAGCACGTGAATACATGTATATATTTATGGGCTGTCTCTTCTTTTATATTATAAAGGTTATGAATTCATGGCGAGTTGGATAGGATGCATGTGGGTATATAGTTATCAACCTATATCATAAGGTTTAGATTCTCCAAATTGGATACAATCTTTGATAAATTTGATGCCAATGCCGAGAAGGGCATGGTTCAAATTTAGATATAAATTTGTCAGTTGAAAAGCGGCACACTTATACACACCGGGAAAAAAGCACGTGCACCTCGGTCCTAGTTAACTAATATGCAATAATCAATCCCCCATTTCTCTTTTTCCTTCTTTTCCTAATCTGGGCTCAGGCTCATCGGCAAGCATGCCAGACCATAGATCCATCACCATCCTTACAAACCAAATATTTATGTATTAGACAATTATCCATTTCATCTATCCACAAAATGAGAAAGCAAAGCTTATGCATACAAATTGAAGTAATGGCTTTTGACGATGACTTTTCAACCAGAGGCTTGGGCTTGTACCAAATCCTTTCAGTGGTGCTTTTCTCACTTCTGGAAGTTGTACAACGAGCAAGTATGAGTTGGGAAAGCAATGTAGGCGAGTAATGTACAAGAATTATGAGTAGAAAGCCATAGTCTGGTCGCTTTAAGGGTGCTTTTGAGACATGGGTTTCATTTTTTTTTGATAAGCTTTGAGACATGGGTTTCATAGTTACGAATTTTCTTAAGTAATCCAAACATATTAATGAATGATAATGGAGTTGATTTCTCATACTTATTCTCCATTCCTACGTTCCAAATCAAACCTAAGTTCTTTCATTTCATTGAAGATGGTTGCCACCATATACATTTCAGAATAGATAAAGATACGAAAAACTCAAGTTAGTTATTTGCTGTCACAGGAATAAGAACTGACAAAATAAGTTTCCGAGTCTCTTTGTGCCCTTCCCCAAAAATGAACATAAAAAATCATTCCTTCTTTTCCTTTCATCTTCGCATTCACCAAAGAGTTCTCTTATGTCTATTATAAACCATAAAATTTCTAACTGCATAACTTGTGAAGTGAACCAAGGACCTCTTCCACAAATCTTTGGTCATTAAGAGAATTTTCAAATGCAGCAGAAGAAAGGTAGTAAATTATGGTACTGAATTTTTTTATTTTTATTTTTCTCTTTGTGACAAATCCAATTTACACTCGGAATCATTTATACATTACTTTAGCTACAATTTACATTAATTGTAAACTATATATTCATTTTCAGATGGTTCTCAACAAACTACCTTTTTCATCACAAAGTTGCAGCTCCTTCTCAAGTAGTTTCAAAGTTTGTCTCCAAAGTCCAAACTGCTTAACCACTTGTATCAGAGATCTGCAATGGAGTTCCTATAGTTTCAGTCATGTTGTCTTTTTAATGAAGATGTTGTTGAGTTGTTTGGATTACCAGGGAATAGGTCTTAAAACTATCTATGACATTATAACAAAGCCTTAAAACACAAAGGAAGAATGAAGGAGCTAATTTGTATACCATTTTCTTTTACTGTGAATGTTGTTTGTGTAACATCTCTATGCCGCAAGCTGGATGTGGGATTGGAGGGCCAAAAGCGCTGTTTGCTTATTCTATCAAGACCCTCAAAACCATTTAGAAGAATCATGGCTTCTGTGACTTACCATCTCTATCATCACACAACATTGTTTGCCTGCAGCAAGACTCTTCGAAGCTCCTCAGCAATTCCATCCAGCAGAACTGGTTTTCGAATTATACCATTCATTCCTATCTGCGAGCATCTTTCCCATACATCTTCATCAGCACTTGCTGTCAAGGCAACAATCAATGGCCAGCTGGGGCTCCTGAACTTCCGAATTCTCATTGCAACTTCAAAACCATCCAACTCAGGCATATGAAGATCCAAAAGAACAACTTGGAAAGAGGATGCAGCTGGGCCAAGAGCACCAAGGCATTCAAATCCAGATGAAACAACAGAAACGATGCAACCAAGCTTCTCAAGAAGCTTCCTGGTCACAGCCCTATTAGTGTCATCATCATCAGCTAATAGAACTTGGAGGCCCCTGAAAAGAGAGTTGGAATGTGGGTGCTCTGAAGATTCTCCTGGTTCAGAAATGTTGATTCCAATGGATGGTTGAAGTTGAAAGCGAAGAACGAGAGCCATGCTTTTGGCAAATCCCTGAGGGTTTGGGACTAACCAGATGTTCCCTTGCATCAACTGCCAATGATTTAAAAAAGAGGGTGAGAATCATAAGATACAGAAAGGAATCAGAAGTTGTTAGGAAAAGGGAAAGAGGATTCATGGTGTTTCAAGGTGAAGGTGAAGCATATGAAGCATTTAAAACAGCTGTAAAAACAACCAAAAGAACTCTTGCAATAAACCTTTCCTTAAATGATTATCAAATCTGCAAATTTCCATTGCAGGTGAGAAACAAAGGGGAAAATTTCTCAAGAGGGTTCGGAATTGTACTTCCTTTCTATTTGAGTATACAACTGACCCTTGTCAAAATTTAACAATCCTCACAATGGTATCCAGGCATCAATTTTGAATAAAAGTAAAGTCTCACTACTCTTGAATTTGAAAATCATATCCCATGACAAAGTTTTGTTGAACTGTCACCAAAAGCAATTCCATGTGCTAAAATTTTGGTCACAGTATACACCTGATAAAAACCACCAAAAACATCAGAAGTTATTTGAAAATATCTGTGGCAACTGATTATGGAATAAAAAAATGCTTGGCCATGTACAATCAAATTCCTTTGGGGAACAAGACCTCAGGTATTTTTTGCAAAACATCTTAATGTGATGAAACACAAGACTAATACGTGCAGTCATAAGAACAGCTTGCCCCAAATATTTATTGCTGGTGGTCCTGACAAGTTCTTTGATTCTATTCACAGACACATTGGCCTGAACTTTGGTTGAAGAAATAAATTTTGTGGGCATCAATTGCTGATATTTCTTTCAGCTGGAGCCTATTTCACATATTTCAATGGTTTTGAGCTATCTACTTCACATCACATGCAGGTTCACACACACAGAAAGAAACACACAATGGTTCTTACCTGAGCTAGCCTTCTGCACATGGTGAAACTCAGTCCCTCATCAATTTGGTCACTGGGTTGTCTTCCACCACCAAGCTGTACAGTTGAAATTGAGCCAGTTGAAATCGAGCCCTCTGACTGATCAGCATTGTTAATCCCAATTTCAAACTTGATATAAACATACCCATCAGATGAATTTGATTTCCAGGTTGCCCATCTCTGATCATGCCTTCCTTGACTTCCAGTCTCTGATAACACCCGAAATGTCACTGACCCTCCTCCATTGGTGCCATTCAACAGGTTTCCAACCATATGCAGAATCACCTGAAAGACCCTTCTTTCTTCACCAATGACATGATCAGGCAAGGACTTCTCAACCTCAATTGCAAAACCAAAACCCCTATAAACACATAGGCATTTGGCTAGGCAAGCTGCTTCCTTTATCATGGAATGTAACCGGAAAGATCTCACATCTAACTGGAATCTCCCAGTATCCTTTGTTGAGATTTCCATTACATCATTTATCAAGGTAGAGAGGACATTGCTGGTCTTTGCCATTGCATCAATGATGAGCCGCTGCTCACTATTCAATTTCTCATCCTGCATCATTGAAAGCAAACCTGAGATTGAGTGCATTGGCCTCCTCATCCCATCACTCATCACCTTCTGAAATGAGTTCCTTGCTTGGCTTGCCATCATTGCATTCCTCTTTGCCTGTTGCAATGCACGGTTTTGCTCTGCCAACTGCTCTCTCATGAGCTGGGACTCTTCAAGAACGGCAGCATGGGACACAGCCACAGCGACCTGATCAGCAACCACCTTAACTATGTCAAGCTCTTGGCTGGTCCAGGATCTAGCCTGTCCACTCTTAAGTACCAAAACTAATATTGCATAACAAGCCTGGACCAGCTCAGGAGTCCCCCCTTTAAAGTTGGAAACCCGAAGCATTGGCATCCGAATTGCAGCCACAGGTCCTGGTTCACCAGAAGTTCCACTGCTTGCAGTAGCTAGGGCCGAGTCCGTGCTAAGTGTATGCACTTCGTCACTCCTCTTAATCATTGCAACAACAGGGTCACTAATTGGGATTGAGAAATTGTAGAAATTCCGCCCTTTCAACTCATGGGTCAGGTTCATCTCTGTTTTATTCTCATTAGGCATCCAAACAGCACAGTTCTGCAAATCCAATGTGTTGGATAACTCAACCAAAGTTGTATGCAAAATTGTGTGCCGATCAAGTGACTTGCGAATCTCGTGAGTAAGCATCCGGACATGCAAGCCAGCTTCCTTCTTTTTCTTTATAATTCCTACTTCTCGACCAAGATCCCAAGTCTTCTTCTTCAACATGAACTCTCTTACCTTCACTTTGAGAAGCAAAGGGATGAGAGTGATGAGTGTGATTGCAGTGGCACAGGAGACCAGGGCAGTAAGAAATTTGAAAATGGTGAGGGCGAGCATTAATTGAAAGGGGTGCGGACCATAAGTCCAGCCATTGAGCAAATGAGTGAGCCCACATAGAACAATGAAGGCAATGAACTGAAAGAGGACCCATTTGAAGGGGACGTTGGAGCAGCTGACAAAGTAAAGCAGCTCAATGGGGATCGAGAAATAGGCCACCGCAATCAGGAAATCGCTCACTTTTTGGCACTCTAAAATGTTCTCCACGCTCCAAAAGCCCTCATCTTCACAATTACACCTGGGGAAGCTATTGTCAACCGCAGATGCGGATATCAGGAGAGAAGAAATCAACAGCCCAGGAGCTAATCTTTTTAACATTGCATCCAAAGGACTGTTTCTTCAGTCCATTTAGGGGCAAAGGTCCAATTTTTCAAAGCCCTTGTAGCCCGGAAATGACGATTAAAACCTTACAACCCCAAGCTTCAATATTCATTTCCTGGACAAAATTGAAAACCCATTAAAAATTAAAGAAATTTAAGGACATGGTTTGAGATCTAGCACACCCACCACAGAAACACCTATCAAATTCAATATTCTTTTTTCATTCTATTGATTTCTTCTACTTCTGTACCTCTAATTCATATATTTTTGTTTCTTTTATGGATTTTCCGATAAAAACAATATCGACGAAAGCCCCGAAAAAAGAAAACGAAATTTCTGCAAGTATAAAATACCAAGAAAACTATGCTACCCAAAAGACAAAAATAAAATTAAAATATTTACCAAAAGAAAAATAAAAATATAAAAATATAAAATAAAACACTGAAAGAAGAAACGAGGACCAAAAATGGCAAAAACCCATCAATCTTTTCCCTCAAGAAAACCAAAGCCAGAAATGCAGGCAAAGTAGAAACTGTACCTGGAAAACCACACCGGATTCCAAACCAGACCCACCCTCAGATCTTCACATGCAAAGAAAAAACAAGACAGAGATGCTGTTCTAGAGATTTCACCATCACCCTCTTATCCAACCTCCCCACCTCTCAGAACAACCACACCCACCAAATCTCAACGCCCCATTTATATCAACAACGTCAACAGCTCCCACCACTCCTACAGGTGCAACCCCCCTTGTCCTCCATGCAAAGAGAGAACCAAATCCCAAGAAACCAAAAAAAAAAAAAGAAAAAGAAAAAAGAACAGATTCAACGATAAAAAAACCAGCAAAGAGAACCCGGTTTATAAAGAGAACCAGCAAAGAACCGGGCACCTCGCGCCGTGTGAACCGCAGATGCACTGCAGCTGAAAACGCCAGAAACCCGATTCTTCGTTTTCCAAGCCTTCAACTTCCCACAAAACTCCTCTGTTTCATCACCCTTTTGGCTCTCCTCTCTCTATGTGGGTATGGTTTCAAAATTTGAAACAAGGTTTTGGGAGAGAGAGAAAGGAAGATGTAGAGATGTCTTAGAGAGAGAGAGAGGGAGGGAGAGAGAGAAAGGAAGGTTTGTCCGCGCCGTTGTTTGATAGGAGAGGAAGAATGAATAAAAAGGAAGGAGCAAGACAATGAGAGAGAGAGAAAGAGGAGAGAAGTGGGGCCCAGGGCCTCTACATGAAGAGAACTTAGACGCACTTTTGATATAAACGTCTTCGTCACCCCCAAAAAGATTGTTTTATTTCTCTTTCTCAGACGTTTCTTTCTTTCTTCAATCTTCTTTCTCCCCCCCTCTCCCACTGTTTTTTATATCGCCTCCGCCAAATTTCTATATATATATATATATAAATGCCACCTGGCTATTTTTGGCCCTCCCCTCCTTATCCCACTCTCATCTTTCCAGCGCGTGCTCCACCAATCTTTAACTTTTATTTTCGCAGAATCTTTCATGGTTGAAAAGGTAAATCTCCAAATTGTTATCCTCCCCATTTACTCCTCCTGTTCCTAGTCTCCTAGATTCCATTGTTCCGTCTTGTTTGTCCAAAAGGAAAATATTTTGAATTTTCCCGATTCCTTCGCTAATAGTTAATGGAAAGATTTTTCTTTATTTTTGTACGTTCAGAAAATGTAATAACCTTTTTGACATTCACTCCTCCTTTAAGGTAAAAATGTTGATATAATTAATTTTTTTTTTTAATTTTTTGACTTTCCTTTAAAACAATTGTTTTACCCTTTACTCCTTACAATATCTTTTTTTTTTTTTTCAAAATTTAAAATTTTGACACGTATGAAATGGTACTACTTTGCACGAATCCTTTAAAAAATATATATATATATATATATATGAAAAAGTAGCGGGGAAAGGAGGGAAATGATGATGAGAAAGAATTCTCATTGCATTTTATTTTCTTTCCTAGGTTTTTTTTTTTTATTTAATTTAATATTAGAATTTGAGTTGTCATTTTCATGCTACTTTCCGATGTTTAATGTAATTCTTCTATGATATAATTATACATATAGTCTTGCCGTGAAAAGTAAGTTTTGCATTTTTTTTAATCATTTAAATAACATGTTCCAAAAAAAAAATTTGAAAAGGAAATCCATTATATCAAAAAATTAATACAAAAAATAAAGGTTGCAAACTACTATAAAAAAAAAAAACATAATTATTGTACCCTTAAAATTATACATCATCACATATATTGTAGTTAACAAAACAAGTTCATACTGTTCCAATCCTTCTCCTATCATTATATATTATTAAAAAAAAAAATCATAATTATAGTTTTATTACTTATGTGTCGATTATAAGCTTTTTCGAATCAGACTAAATAAAATTCGGGTTACAAAACTCTAATACCTTGATATTGAAATTGCATTTTCATACATCCATATGAAATCGGACATTTAATTCAATCAAAGACAATATCTTTAACAATTCAAATATTATCTTTAACTATTTTAAATATTACTTTTAATTTGTTAGTGCGTGAAACCTGAATTATTTTTTAGAGAGTTTTTATTTTATAATTATTTTTATATAAGTGTGTAGAAACTCAAATTGATTAATATCCCATTAAATTTGATTAAATATATTAAAAAGAAAATAATAAATTTCATAAGCCAGCTTGGAGGACGTTTTAAGGTGGGAAACTGAAGCTAAATAATTATTTGTTATTTTGTATGGTTGTGATCAATATAAATGCATTAATATTTATAAAAATCCCTAAAACGTGAGGAAAGAAATGGGGACCTAATGATAAGGTTGTTGGGTACACCAAACAAGCCCTAAATCGAGGAGCAAAAGCAGTGGTTTACCGTTTACATGCTTTAAATAGAAGGAATTAGAGAGAGGTGTGCACGCGCCAGGAAAGGGGAGTGAGGAAGCATTGCCTAATGAGGAAATGTATCAAGTGTAAATTGATTGTTTAAGAAGTTGTTTGTGTTTGTAATCTGGACCGTCATCTAGTATCGTGGCGCTGATGTTAGAATCTTGACACCATCAACCTAAATCATTCGATTTTCTATACTGCATCCATGTACATCCCAAATACAACGTATCCAATCGGATCTTAGATTTTGCTTCTTTATTCTTTTTATTTATTTATTATTAAAAAAGCTATTGCTTGCCTTCATTTATGCCACTTACCATCGCAGTTCGTTATTTATTTATTTATTTTTTAATATTAGGAGAACAAATATGAAGAGAAATGGTTTTCTCATATTCGATTTTATTGTAAAATAAAAAATTAAAATTAATTTAAAATTTATATATTTAAAAATTATTTAATTTTGAAAAAATATATAGAAATAATTTGTTAAATTTAAACTTATTTTTTATTTTTCTTCACATTTTTTCTCTTCATATTTTTTCTCAAAATTAATGAAAACCAAACATAACGTAAGTAATGTTTTACTTATTAAATTATGATTCTCTCTAAATAAGAAATGTCACAATTTCATTTTTATCTGAATTGCAAAGTAAATAGATTCTAAATGCAATTTTTTTTTAATGATTTTTAGGTTATGTTGGGTTGGTGGAAACTCAAAGAAAGAATATAAAAGGATTATTGTTATGTTTTTTTTTTCTATTTCATTGTTCACATTTTTTTTTTTTATCTTTTTCTTAATATTTTTCACCTTTTTCTTGATATCCAAATATAAAAATATCATTTTTTTTTTCTTTTCTTTAATAGTTTGTTAAAAACGAAACATATTCTTACATTTTGGGTTATCATTAAAGGATTTTCTTGTCTCTCTATTTCCTTTGAATAAAGGTGAAGAAAGTTTGTAAAAGAACACATTCTTTAACGATTTATATTTTTTTTCCTATGTACAACTAATTAAGAAAATAAGGTTTGTTTGGATAGATTTTTTTTTTAATTAAATTTTTTTTATATAAAAGTAAAATCTCTTATAAAAAAAATTATCTTATGTCTTTAAATATTATTTTTAAAAATTTTAAAATTTAAGATAATAATTTTTTTTAATATCTTAATTTTTTTAAATAGCTTTTAAAACCATTAATTTTTTTTTTTATTTAGATTGATAATAATTCTTGTATCTTGTATTGAAATAACTACTATCTTTTAATTTTTAAAAACAAAAAAATAGGAAGTATATCTAAACAAATATTAAATATTATAATTTTTTTCTCTATTTTCTTTTCTCTCTTACTTTTTGGAACGTTGTGGTTCGACCTTAAGAAGAAAAAATAAAATTATGTTAATAATAAATTTTATAAAAAGACATTAATTTTGAGGTTCCATAAATTTGAAGTTTGCATAAAAATTTAGAAAGTTTTTATAGCTTTATTTTTAAGGTTTTACATTAATAATGAACTTCCATAATTCAGAAGTTTGTAAAATGATAAGAGCTCAAATATAACATTTTTAAGGATTTTTATAAAGCATTTTTAATACTTTGAGTACTGATTATACCTCAAAAGTGCACTTTCTTATGGGATTATACTGAAATCTTGTAGTCATTGCTTTTTTTTTTTTTTTGGTGAAATTTTAGTTTTGTTTTCAAGGCAATAAGAGACATGACTACATTTGGAGTAATGGAAGAAATATTAGGAGTCAATTTGGGGAATGAGTAGTTTGATTAGTGAAGAAAAGAGGATGAAAAATCTACAAAGAAAAATGACCACTTATTATTTGGAAACAATTAGTCTTTGTGTGCTTAAAGGAAGACTAGAAATTAATAAAGGAAGACTAGAAATTAATAATCATTAAACAAAATGAATTGTCATCAATTAGAAATGATCAGTCATTAGTCAGAAACAATCAATCATCCTTCAATTAAAATTAATTGTAATCAAATTTGTTATCGTGTTGAATGTTTGAAGGGATGAATTGTTAGAGGAAACTATTAACCATCCTAGTAAAACAATTCATCGTCTGTCCTTATGATCTATAATGATAAATCATTTTTGTATGAAACAATCAATTGTGATCAAGTCCATTTTTGGTTCTGTTATTCATCAAGGGAGAAAATAATCAATTATGATCAATGACTAAATTGTTGTATTGACATGTTGAAAAGATGATCTTTGAAGAAAAATGATCAATCATTAATGCTTAGCTACATAACGTTCAATTGTTGTGTGTAGGAATATGAATTCAAAAATGGAGAACAATGCACGAATGACTCTAATTCAATTGTGGATTGATGAAAACTTCTTTACATGCTTGGGATGGTCATAATATCTTCAATTTAGGGGATCTTTCTAAGTTTCTTTGCTAAGATTAGGGGCCTTATGAGCTTCTAGCACATAGTCATCCTTATTACTCTATTTGGTAAGCCTCATGCTCTTCCAGTTTACATTCTAGTGGCTGACTTTACCAAGCTAGCTTTGGTTTTTGCCACCTATTTCACCTATTCGTTCTTTCCTTTGACCCACTAATTGCAAATTTGTTGTTTGATTGTCATATTTATCCATGCTTTCCTGATTAGGTAGCCAATTGATATCGCTCATGTCACTCTAGACATGATGGCTACTTACTATGAGTTGTCTCATCATAAGAGCTTTTCATTTGCTTTGATCATCCTCATATCCTAGTGGATATCAACTTTGAGATTGATTAGTAGCTAGGCATGCCTTCTCATGCTCTCATGGATGAGAGCTTATGCTGCAAGCATGTGATCCACATCCATGACCTGATTGTTGATGAGGCTATGCATGAGGAGAAGATTTGGGCCATGGAGCAGGGAGAGAAGCCTCTAGTACTGACATTTCGAAGAGACAACCACTTGGGGTAGTGAGTTCTTTACTTACAACATATTGCCCTTCTGACCCTCATTGATGCTTTTAGGATTCAATTGGTTCTAAATTCCATGGACCAACTACATTCCTGATTGGATCATATGGACACCCACCAAAGCTAATTTAAAAAGCATGTTGATGTCCAATTTCTTAAGCTTTATGATTGATCTCAGGGTATTGATATAGGGAATCTTGGATTACTTAATTCCCAAACCCTGGATCATTAGGGTGCATGCAATTCTATTCGAGGCTCTCTAGATCTAAGTACAACGAAAACATGGTATTTAAAAATCAATAATAAAACTTAGATATATAAATATCGATACATACATGTGATTTGGATGTTTCTAGATCGATTCCTATAGGTATAAACAACTTTAAAACTACAAAAGATCTCATAAACACAATAGTCTTCTATCCAATGATTTCTCTTTGAGTTTAGGAACTGAGATGGTGAAAATCTTTGGGTTGGAGGCTAAGGTTCTCTCTTTGACTAAGGAGAGATAATAACACAAATTTAAAGCCTTAACTCCTAAGGGGGTTTTTATAGGCTTCCTACTAGGTTTAAGTGACTTGAATCTGCCTTAGGTTTAGGTAACTTAATCTAACTAAAAAAAAGTTGTTATTTGATTAATTACTACAACAGGATTCCAATCAATTAATTAGCCTAATCCAAAGAAGTCGTTCACTAACTATTATGCAACCTTACATTTTTACTAGAATGCCCTTATGTACATAAGTGAACTAAAAATTAGTTCAACCCTCATAAACTGTGTCATCAAGGTATATGAACTCGAGCAAGACCATTGAAACTCATAGGACAATACTAGCTCCTTCATAATCCAATTTTGAAGTTGACTTAATATCTTATTATAGAGGGTTAACTACACTCTAATACCCTATGTATACTATAAAGAGACACTAAGTGTTAAGTCTGTGACGTACTATCTACTAGATACGGTCTCCCCATGAACTATTATCGTAATCTAACTAGGTGAAAATTATTAGCCTCTCAAGATTTCCTCTACTATATTGAAATACAGATCTTCCTATTATGTAATCAAATAACATACTTTAACTCATGAAGAGCATATTACAAATTCCATTAAAGGAATAGTTGTGGTGACATAGATTTCATGATCATACTTCATTAGGATCACCCAAGTAGACATATTGTCTCAAAGTCTATGAGATATCATGGTGTCTTTATTAAGAATACCTACTGTTACCAATTTCCATCAGTTGTGACTTAGTCCATAAGGAATATATGATCACTTTAGGATCTCACATGTAAGTCAAAATCATTGCTAACTTCAACACAAACTTAATATTCTATCAATGTTGGAAGACAATATAATATAACAACTTGGTGATCATCATGACTACTTGATAGCCTTATGTCATGATTCAATGTAGGTCTTATATAATGTGTAACCATACACACTAATGCATTTACCATGGGGGACCCATCTCGATAGCTAAGACTAAATATTCCTCAAATTAGGAGATGGTGCACTATAACTTTAAATGGATCACCTAAGTTCATGAACCTATTGTGAACAAATCATCTACTTGTAAGAAACTTATGACTTAGATTTTTTGTGAAACTCATAATACACCTAAGTCACGTATAATGTAAGAAATGCTAGGCAAGAATGTTCATAAAGTATAATACATGAACTAAGGATAGAGAAAAGTGAAATTGAAAGACCATTAAATAAATAATAAATTCAAAATTTGTTATACCATGTCATACTTTTAAGGGTTCTATCATAACAATCTCTCACTAGCTCTCAAAGCATACTGCTATCAAAGCACACTAGATACATATCTCACACTTGTGCTATCCTTGCTACCATAAAAACTCTCCCCATCAATATCTTGATGAAGGAATATACCTTGTTCTCTATAAAAGGTATCTTGTCAACCTTTACATCACCCCTATGAACTATCTCAATACTTTAGAATATAAGCACATAATCTCTTGTTTTCTTAAGATGCTTGAGTGTATGATTGACAATTATCCAATGCTTTTGATTTGGATTTGACTTATAGATCTCACCATACCCATAGTAAAGTAAATATCTAGTCTAGTATATAACATTACATCCATAAGGCCACCCATTGTAGAGACATAGGGTACTGTTTTAATGCAATTTTTTCCCCTCAAATGTCTAACGACATTGTTCTTGGGAAAAGACAACTCCAAACCTAAATGGTAGTAAGCCTTTCTTAGAGTCTTGCATTATGTACCTAACCAAATGCTTATTAGTGTAGGTGACGTACATAGCATAATTTTCCCTTAAACCCAAGAATATATTGCTCTCCTTCTAGGTTTTCATCTAGAACTAAGTAGATAAATAGATCTTGATTGATGATGATATCCTTACGTTATTCTAAATAAGTAGATTGTCATTTACCTACAAGGTGTTAGAGCAGTACCATGCTTCTTGTGCCTTCGTGTACACACAAGACCATTTGTTATGAAAATATCTACTGGTTGCATCTTTAAGATAATCGTTCAAGAACACTATCTTGATATGCTATTGTCATATGTCATAATTGAAATGTATTGCAATGTATAAGAGTACTATGATGGATTTGAGTATAACTATTGGTAAAAAGGTTTCTTATAATCAAGACAATGTTTTGATTTATAATCGTTAACTACAACCTAGACACTTAAATCTCAACCCTTCCATCTATTCCTTTATTTATCTTATATACCAACTTATATCTATAGGTTTTATCTCTAGGTGCTTCTACACTAACCTAGACTATGTTAAAACATAAGGATTCTGACTTTCCATTCATAGCTTCATGCCAAATATGAGCACTAAGTTAGCTCACTACTTTATTAAAATTCATGGAATATAAACCTCTCACTATGATGAGACACTCGTATGCTAGAAGCATCGAGAATGACATATGCTTGTATCTTTGGATCCATAGTATCCTATGCAATATGAGACTGTCTTATATTGTTTCCAATCTATATCACTCTTTGTCTTATTCTTATCATAGTCTTTATCATAAATCTAGTATTTATACCAACAAGTACCTTTTGATTATCCTAACTATAAATGTAATAGCCCCAAAATTCTCTTGGATATCTTATAAATTGATATACCTCTTACTTTGCTTCCAACTTATCTATTTTTGGATTCAACATGAGTGTTGGACACTCATATGTGAATATGTCATGAACTAAGTTTACAACTATTAAGATATAGTCTTTAAAAGCATGACATAATGCAATAAACTTTTGGATTTTATTATTTATTAATAAAGTTCTAGTTTATTTTTATCTATTTTCATTCTATGCATTATACCTTGCAAGCATTTTGGTTTGCATCTCTTGTATTGTATATGACTTAGGTGTATTATGAGTTGTATAAAAAAGATCCAAATTATGAGTTCCTTGCAAGTAGATGACTTATTCACAACTAGTTTGTAGGCCTAGACAATTGATTAGAGGATGTAATGCATTACCTTTTAATTGGAGGGATGGTTAGTCTTGGCAATCAAGATGGGTTTCCTATGGTGAGTGTACTTGCATGTATGGTTACACATCGGATAAGACTTATGAGAAGTCATGACATAAGACTATCAATTTATCATGACTTCACCAAATTGTTTCATTGTATTTTCTCTTAACCTTGAGAAAATACTGAGCTTGTGCTAAATTAATAGTGGCTTTGACCTACAGGTAAGATCTTAAGCTGATCATAAATTCCCTATGCATTGGGTCATTGTTAATGAAAACTGGTAACAATAGGTATTCTCTATAGAGATACTATGATATCTCATATGATTGATATAAAGTGTTCCCTTGGGTGATCATAAGGAGGTGTGTTCATGTAAACTATAACCATAGTAGTTTCTTAAGTGGAACTTGACATAAACTCTTAGAGAGCTAATAAATGTCAATTGAACTCATAATAGGAGAATTTGTAACTCAAAGATAGTAGACGTAGTCTTGAAAGACTGCTAGCTTTCATCTTATTAGATTATAGATATCAATTAATGGGAAGATTGTATACGATGGATAGCAAGTCATAAACCCGGGCACTTAGTGTCTCGTTGTTATTTATATAGGGTATTGGAGTGCAATTGATTTTTTGTAGTGAGACGTTGAATCAACTTTAGAATTGGATTATTTGGAGCTAGTACTATCATATGAGTCCTAGTAGTCCTCGCTCAAGCTCATATTCCTTATTGACATGGTCTATAAGAGTTGGATTCACTCTTGTTTCACTTTTGTGCATAAGAGCATTTTGGTTATTACATAAGGTTGCATAGCGGTTAATGAACAAAGTATCTGGATTGGGCTAATTAATTAATTAGATGACCCTATTAGGTTAATTAATCAATTAATACCTATTTTGGGCTATTTACCCAAGCCCTTGTTGGACTTAAATCATTTAGTCGTGGATTAGACTAATTAATTAATTAGATGACCCTATTAAGTTAATTAATCAATTAATACCTATTTTGGGCTATTTACCCAAGCCCTTGTTGGACTTAAATCATTTAGTCGTAATTAAAGAACCTTATAAATACCCTTTTAGGGGTTAGGGTTTTTGAAGTTAGTCGTCTTTCACCATCTAAAGAAAAAAGAGAGTCATAGCCTCCATCTTTCCAAACACCCACCATTGGCATGCCAAGATTAGGGATGGCAACTGGGCGGGTTTTTTCGGGTACCCGCCCCTAATGGGACGGGGTTAAAATTTATTAAACGGGTTTGGGATTTTTTTTTTAAACCCGGGGCGGGTTCGGGTATTGCCCCACCCCGCCCCGTTTACATATAAAATTATTTTTAAAATTTAATTTAATTTAATTTTAAAATTAATTTAATTTAAAATTTAATTTTAATATTTTTAATATATAGATAATAATAAATTTTAAAAAAAATAAGTTATAAAAAATATAATAATTTTATTATTTATAAAATATATTTATTTTAATGTAATTTAAAAATTTTAAAGTAAAAAAAAAAAAAAAAAAAAAAAGCTAAACGGGGCGGGGCGGGGCAGGTATGGGAAATTCCCATACCCGCCCCGCCCCGCCCCGCCCCGTTTATTTTTTTTAATGGGACGGGGATGGGAATTGATTTTGCTAAACGGGGCGGGGTTGGGATAGGGGTGACCCGTCCCGAACCCGCCCCGTTGCCATTCCTAGCCAAGATCAAGGTAGAACCATTGGTGGAAAATATTGGGTGTACGAGACTTCTAGAGACTCGATTTAAAAAAAAAAAATTATTTCTTTTACATTATATTTGATTTCAAGAATGTATTAAGAAAAAAAAAAGTTAAAAATTTATTTTTTTAAAAAAAATATTTTATTTCCTCATAAAAAAAATGCAAAGAAAAATTAAATAGAACTAAAATTAGTTAGAATTTTTTTAAAACAGAAAAGTTTCAGGTCACTCCTTGTGTTGGGCACTGGAGCTGTATTACTTGTATATAGAAGAAGATAGGAGGGAAACTCGAAGAAAGGAGAGAGTGGAGACGGGAGGGGTGTCCGGGAAGCAAGAATTAAGGGCACCATCCTGAGATTCAACCCTATCGCAAACTCCTGATGTGATGCACGTGCTCACCGACTCAATATTCGGGTGGCGCACTGTTCCAGTAAAGGCGCCCCCACAACTACCCCACTGACCCCCCTCTTTTTGATTTTCAAATTTGTTTGATATGAGGCGTGTGATGATAAAGCAAGCAATGCCCATGCCATATATGGAAATCTTGAGATACCCAACATTTAAACCCATCTTGTTCTCAGCCTCAGTGAAGTAGAGGATTGCGAAAGATATTTTATTATTATGGTATTCCTCGCTCAGGAGTCAGGAGGATGTCCTCCCTGTCCTTTTGCTTCTCCGACCATTGCGTAGTGTTGTTCTATCTTTCTATGCCAATGAAATTTCAGATTTCATATCTCACCAACCTGAGATTCAGATCTCTAAACGTGGGACCCTTCTTAACCACCGATGCTCTTCTCACAAATATCATCAAGTATGTGGGGATCAGTCATCTCTTTAGGCATGGAATTGGAAAGCGCTGAGTTACCCCGATTTTGAGTTCCAGTGGTTATCAAAATTAAAACTTTATATATGGCACGATCTTTTTTCGTTTATCCACGTGAGGCGTATGTGGAGTATTTTTATCAAACTGACTATCGTGGAGTTCAAAGAGTGGTTGGCGATTATTAATTTATTACCCATTAAAATAACGTGGTCACGCCGCAAAATGCCATGTGAAAAGTACTTTTACCAAACGTTTAAAACGTGGACCAAAATCTTCACTGCTGATTGCGGAGCTCCCATTCCTTCTGCTTCTAATTTGGACATACCCCTTAAAAATGTTTTCAAATTAACGCAACAGCTAGAAGACTCCTATGGAATTAGTTTGAGAAAATTATTGTTTTATCGATGACGTGGCATGTCTTCACGACAAAACCTTTTTCATAGACTTTTATGTATATTAAAAATTATACTAAATGTTTTTTTTTTTTAAATAGAGGGGGGAAAACACCTAAAGTCAAACGTTGGGTCAACAATTTTTTTGGCTCGCTTTTTTAGTTTCTCCAAATTTTTCTCTTAATTTTAATGGGTAGTATTTTTAAATCGATTCGGTCAATTTTATGCATGGACTGAGGAAATCCCTCAATCACCCTCTTCTTATACAGTTGTACGTTTGACCGTTCAATGTTTTAGGGCCCCAAAGTCATAAACCTTTAGAGACATTTCCCATCTCTGGAGTCTTTGTCTGCCAAAACATAGAAGATGTCAAAAAGGCCAAGAAAATGTGTTTCTCTGGTCAAATTTACAGTTCATGCTTTTGGGTTTTACTTTTATTTTTTAAATCTAACTTTTTTAAGCCCTGCGTCATTTTATATCACAGAAGTACAAAAATATCAAAATAAATCCATCATCCAAGCTTCAAACAAATAATAATTTTGAAAAAAAGTGTGTTTCTCCCCATTTATTTTCTAAAAAAAAAATTAAAAAGAAAAACATTTTAAAAATAATTCAAATTTTATATACTCATCTCATACAAATCGTATATTAATTTAATTTAATTATAAGATGCCCCATTCTCATGAATTACTGTATTTATTCGAGTGATCCATAAACAACGAAAATCTCTTTTGCCAATCTCTATCCCGATGAGTCAAACCAAAGTTTTGATTTACTGTTGAGTAATAGTATGAATAAATCTTGAATGGGCTCCACAAAAACTTGATGTAAATAAACGGACTTTTATTCAAGATTTACAAGTTAAATATCCTACTCTAATTCTATTAAAGGTAATACCTAAAATGGTAAAAAATAATAATGCTTTAAAAAAAAAAATACAAAATATCAATTATTTTTTTATAGATATATGAAATTTGGATTTTATAAACTTGAATTTCTAATTTACGGATTTTTTATATTAATGTGTGAATATATATTTTTTCTTAATAATTTTTCTTTTAAAACTTTAAAAACAATTTCATAACATTTTTTTTCATCTTTTGTTTAATAAATTTGTATTCTTAAAATTTTAAAAAGTTTTGAAGTCCAATGTTTAATATTTTCTATATATTTTAATTCTTATTTTTTACGCCAAATTCCGACTTTGTTCCTTTTTTGTCTCATTCATTTATATCCGATTTCATTGGCTTAAATTTCACTATACACCATACAGCTCACATCTTCTACAGGTGTGAAATGGATAACGTAACATTTTCCTCTTATAAATTTGGTGTAATTTGTTTGTGTGGGATGCAGCCACATGATCATGTCTTGGGTGGAGCAAAACTCATGGTTGCCCATCATGGATACTTTGAATCATTGAACTTCTGAGCCATCTTCCTTTTGCCCTTTTCCAAACTGTTTTCATACCATCTTCATAAACAAGTTTTTTTTTTTCCCTTAATAATACAAAAGTAGTCATACACTAAATTTAAGTAAAAAAAATAATAATAATTTTAGCAGGTTAAACACTAAGGTGGTATTTGTTTTTTTGGCTTTTAACTGAAAACAATTTATTTTTAGAAGTTATGTTATTTATTTTTCTACTTTTTCATAATTTATTATAAACTTTTTACTAAATAAAAAAGTTAAAATATGTAACTTAAACTAAATAAAAAAAATAACATTTTTTTTAACTTTTTAATACTTAATAGAAATAAAATATTACAAAAACAAACAACCTAATATTTAATACTATTAAGCATTAAGGTTCTATTTAGAATTAAGTAAAAAAACAAACATCACCTAAGTTTAGGATAATGATACGTGCTATTTAGAAGTGTTTCATAATGAATTTTAGAAGTGTTTATGATATTTATAATGTTTTAAAAATAAAATTTTAAATGTTAAAAAAAATTAAAAACACTTTCTAAATTCATTATCAAATAGATTCTTAGAGTTCATTTATTTTTAATTTTAGGAAGCATTTAAAAAGTGTTTTTAAAAAATTATCAAATGTTTTGACAGAATTTATAAAATATTTTTAAAAATTTTAAAAATCACTCAAAATATTTTCTAAAAAAAAAAAAAAAACATTTCAAATGTGTTTAGTTATGAACTTTGGAAATGTTTTTAGTTTTTATAATACTTGAAAAATACAAATTTCTAAATAATAAAAAGATTAAAAGTACATTTTTAAATCAATATCAAACACATAATTTATAAGAGATTCTTCTAAAAAAAACGACTTTAAATTTTTTTTTTTAATAATTTAAGTAAAACCACTCCCAAAAATATTTTAGGTGATGTTTGAGCAAAATTTGAATATCTTTTACAAAAGAAATAGTTGTGATGGTGATTTAAACTTGTGTCTGCTTTGTTTGATTCCATCCATAATACAAGATGCTTAATCATAATCCAAGTGGAATTGACTGGCATATGCTGTCAGCAAATGGCAAGGTGGTAAAGCCTTTATTATGACTACTTTTGGACGAATGAATGCTTTGGAAAATAATGCATGAATTAAATGATTAGTCAAAAACCAAGATAAATACATTGCACCCAAGATATTTTCATCTCAAAGTCTTTACCAGTTAAATCATCCTACAGTTCGACTGATGACTCACAAATCTTAATCACACTCAGACATATAGGCACCATAGGACAAGCCAAGAAAATGGTTTTAAAAAAACATTAGAGAAAACCCACGGTGGAACATGGTAAACACTGGATGAGATTTGAACTCCAAGGTGTCTCTTATGATAGGACAAATAGTTACAGAAAAGGCCACTTCAACTCATGGAATATGTTGAATAGGAAAGGGAAAGGGTGATTAAATGGGATGAATGAATGAATGAATGACTGACTGACATAATTAACTTAATCATGAGATGGTAACAGCTGGAGGCTACTGTGTAAGGAGCATGATTCCATGAATGATCTAATTGGAGGGAGAGAGGGAGAGAGAGAGAGTGAGAGAGAGAGAGAGAGAGAGTGAGACAGAGAGAGAGAGAGAGAGAGTGAGAGAGAGTGAGAGAGAGAGAGAGAGAGAGAGAGAGAGAGGGAGAGGGTGAGAGGAGCAGGTCACATGGTTTCACTTTTATCCTTCATGTATATGTTTCCTTTTAAAGGTTCATGCCGCCCACTCCTTTCTCTTAACATATATGGATGGAGGGTAGAACCGTAGAAGTGAAACCATGTGCTTTGCTTCTCTCTCTTTCTCTCTCCCCCTTTCCTCCAAAAACTGGGAATGGGATTCCATCCCTTGTTTTTGACTTTGGCAATTTGTTAGGTCCTCATCACACTATTATCAAAGCCATCATAATGTACTTCTTTGGGTGGCTTAAAATGTCACGAAATCCCTTATTTTTTTGTTTTTTGTTTTGTTTTTTTTTTCTCTCCCTCATGACGGATGTGAAAGTCATGATTGGGATACGACCACAGTGAGACCAATTAGATTATCAGATAGTTAAGTCTCCCCTAATGTCAAGTCACTCATCCCTCGACGCACCATAAATAACAATAAGCCATTTTTTGAATGAATAATATCTAGATAACGCGCTATGAATAACGATTAGACATTTCTTGAACACAGATTGATAATAGGGACAATTTTGCTACAGGGATGCATGAACTTGATACTTAGATTAAGATGCACATAATTTGTATATTTGGGCCCAAAGGATAGGAGATGTTAAATTGGTGAGGAGGCTATTTTAATAGGTCAGCATCCGCAAATTCCTAAAATGCCTTTTTTTTTTTTTAAATAGTGTTGAACCTTTATTACCAATATTGAGGCAACCTTAATAAGTAAATTACGATTTAATGAATTGATAAACCAGTAAAAAATTTAAATATTTTAATAGCTTAATTAAAAATTTTAAATTTTAAATTTTAACTCAAAGGGTAATGCTTTTCATATTTAATTTTATCTTAAAAGAATAACAATTTATTTTTATATTTATTGAATTTTTATTATAAAAAATTAGAATTATGAGCTGAGGTTAAATTTGTTTGATAAATTACTAAATGATTCATGAAAATCTGAATTTATGCCAAATAATTTCTCTAAGCACAAGCAACCAAGAGATAATTCTATGTTATACAAAATTTTACTTATTATTTGCATAATTAATTCAACTCTACCCTTTTTATGATGAGATGATGAAGTTGATAGAGATGATCACAAATATGGATAATGTCATCGGTGGGTAGAAGGTCAAAAGGGTGATCTTTAAGAGGTCGTTTCATACTTTACTACTGATAAAACTTTTTGGTTATGTTAGATCAACCTAAAGTAATCACCCTAAAAAATGAAGAAATGGGAAGTTAAATAGGGTGATAATATCTTTTTGTAAATTTAAATTCAGTAAACGTAAATTGACAATTATATGCAAATATAAAATAAATATAACATAAAAACAATTGAATATAAAATAAAGAGAATAAGGAATAAAAGATGCAAATACTCGTTTTTATAGTGGTTCAATGTAACTCGACCTATGAGGGTTCTACCATTTCGAAACTTTCAACCCAAACCTCTAAGTTTTATAATTAGATTATTATGGCTCCATATACTTTTTACAATCCTCAATAGAAATCTTACACTTAAACAATCCCTTAAGTGATATTTCAATCTTGATAATCCCTAAATGATACATCATACTTACATTTTTCTCTCTTATAAGTTTAGAAGAAATGACAAGAAATATTTTCACAAAATCCTAGTACAAAATTTAGACATAAATGATACAAGATAAACTAGAATTGAATGGTCACTAATAATATGCGAGTTTTAAAACAAAGTGCACTAAAAAAAAACACTTTCCCAAGACTCAAATATATTTTAGAAAGATTTTGAAATGTTAAGCTTACGAAACAATGGAGTTTGAAGTTTTTTTTATAGGAATTGGAAACTTAAACTAGTTGTTACTAGTCGAGCTTTGGTTGGATTGATTCACTAGCTGTTAGCAATTAATGCTTCTAGCAAGTGACTATTAGGGTTCAAGGCTTTGACCGAGCCTCGACTAATTCTCAATCGATTGAATATATGCTATTAAAAGAAAGAGTGTATGAAAATGTTCCTCTACCAATCAAGTCAACTAACTCAACCGATTCCTCTCTCCCTTAATTAGTTGTATTGTAAAGTGCGTAAACGATCTCGATTTAAGGTTTGGAACCTCTAATAACTTATATTCAACTTCTTAAAACCTTTTAAAGCAAGTTTAAAAATTATTTGATATCTAAGAACATAAAATCATCCGAATATAGAAGATTTTAAAGCAATTAAACTCTTAAATGATTCTAGGTGTATGAATAAAAATAAGATGCATTATCCCAGTGCACCAACAACCTCAAAAAGAGATCCTAGCTAAATAGGTCGTGATAGCTATTCTCATTGAGGCTTACTCCTTCATTTTCTTTTGGCTTGGTTTATCCTTGTGCTTTCCAATTTAGAAATTAAACACACTTAAGATACATTATTAGTTTCAAACTTTTTTTTTGTTATCATCAAAATTGAGATGAGCTGAACTTTGGTTTCATAATTATTGAGTTTATGTTGGAATGATATATGGTTTTGAAATCTAACTACTATAATGTACTTTTGTTTGTGTTTTTATATTATTAAGAATTATGTTAAATAGTATTAGGTAGAAAAGACCTTTTAACATAAGTATTGATATAGTATAAATCATATTAACTTCAAGGATGTAACTAATTTGATATTTATTTCGTTACATGGAAGCTATGAAAAATATAAATGGAACATGCTTTGATATCTCACATGAGAAAGGTTTTATAAGGAGTTGTTTCAGTTGGATCCTGAAAAGAAAGTTACAGACTTCTCCCTAAGATACTCTTAGAGAAAGAAAACAAAGTAGTAAGGGAAATCCCTAGCTACATACTATAACTAGTCATTAGACTTCCCATTAGATTGTTCATCAATTCGATGGCAGAGATAAACACTTTGGATTTGGCAAGCTACTTTGCTTTCACATTAAGATTATAGAAAAATGGTTTCTACGTTGATAGAGGCAAACAAATATTTAGTTATCCTAATAGTAATAGCCCACAAAGTGTTAATTCAATGATGTTTAACCAATTATGATTCCATGCATCTAATCTTTCCTACTATTCAAATGGTTTATTAGCAAGTTGAGACTACACAAGGATTGAGGTCCATGTTAATGGCACCAATGCTTGCTTGATATGAGGTAACTTGCCCTAACCCTTACTTATTAGTTGTGAGCCTCTCATCCTTATACATAAGGAGAATCACACTAAGATTTAATATTTCTTTTGTTGGTTATCTTCAAATGATGTGTGTCGTTCATTCTCATGAGAGTAGTCCATGTCTCATTGCTCTTTGAAAGTGCTATGCCCTTGTACAAAAGAGAAAAACCTTATTTACTTTAAATTAGGTTTGACATGCTATTCTAAGGAACAACTTCCTCATAGGCTCAATGTGGTTATCCTTTACCTTCTATCATACATGTTATTTCTCAAAACCTCATTCTATCACACTATTGTTACTTCTTGTTGACTTAAAAAGATTGGATTGAGTCTTTCTACACTCACCTACTACCCTTGTTTGAGAGTGACTAAATATCAATAAAGGAGCTTCCTTTTCACTATCAAGCCTTTACCTTAATTGGTTAGGTAAGAATTTATCACAATTTAAGAATCACCAATTGTAACATCTATTCATAACCTAAAACCATTGTCAAAAAAAAAAAAAAAAAAAAAATTGTTGTAAAAGGGCTTCAAAAAAACTCTTGAAAGAAGCTATGATTGAGCTTAAACTATCATGCCACAAATAAGTGATCAATTTGGTAGACATCAAGTTTGTTATGAATGTACATTGTCTTAAATAAGACGTACATGCTTATGTATAAGATGTATATAATTTTATATAGGATCTATATATTTTTATATAAAATATAATTAGTGCACGAGCCTACCCTTCTAAGACTAACCAACAATTCCCCTTTATTTTTTTTCTTTTTTTTTTGGGAGAAAATTTCTTCAACTTTTAGGTGTTTATAAAAGAAAATTAAAGGGACATTTGTAAACATAAGTGTTAATTCCGCATAAATCACATTTATGTGAAGAATATAACCATTTTGGTATATATTTCATTACATGGAAGCTATGTCAAATACAAATGGGACATGTTTTGGCTAAACTATCATGCTATAAATAAGTGAGAATTTGGTAAGCATCAAGTTTGTCATAGATGTATGTAATCTGATATAAGATATACATATTTTTATTTAGGTTGTGCATAGTTTACATGTCAAACTCTCTTGAATCAATTGACAATCCCTAATCTATCTTCAAATTTCATCTATTGTAGATCCAATATGTTAGACTAAACATCTAAAACTAATTGATCCATTCTCCCTCAATTTTCTATTTTTTTTAGGGGAAATTTCTTCAAATTTCAAGTTTTTATAAATCATAATAAATCATATTATGTTTTTTTTAGGGGAAAATTAAAGAAATATTTGTAAACATAAGTGTTGATATAGTATAAATCATATTAACTTAAAGGATGTAACAATTTTGGTGTATATTTTGTTACATAAAAATCATAATAAATACGGACGAGACATTCTTTGGCCAAGCTATCATATAATAAATAAATGATCAATTTGGTAGCCATCATAGTTTTTATGAATGTATGCAGTCACATATAATATGTACATATTTTTATATAAAATTGCACATATTTGTATAGATGATGTATATTGGAGAGAGGTCCGCTCTTCCAAGACTAATTCACCTATTCTCTAATTAAATTTCACATTTCACCTTTGACATAATCAACATGATGAGAATACCTCTTTCAAATTTTACTTCTTGTAGAATCAACCCATTGGGTTGGCTCCTTTGATATATATCAGCTAAACTATTCCCTTATATTTTCTTTTTGAAGAAATTTCCTTAAATTAAAAAATAAAAAATAAAATAAAAGGGCATGCCAACCATTTGAGATGGGGAGTCTCTTTTTTGGAATCAACGTGTTACTTTTTTTCATTTAAAAAAAGTTAAATATATTAGTATTTTCTATTCAGCAAAAAATTTATAATAAATTATGAAAAAGTAAAAAAATAAATAACTTAAAGTCTGAAAACAAAATACTTTAAATAAAAAGTTAAAAAAACAAAAAACTTCTGAGTGGGTGTTCAGTAAAACTTAACTTATTACTTAATAATTTAAATTGATTTTAACTTAAAGTTGACTTAAATTAAATTATTCTTAAGTTGTTAACTTAAAACTAATTACTTATTCTTTACTTTAATTATGAAGGTTGTTTAGTAAAATTAACTTAGAATTTATTTTTAAGCTATTAAATTGACATATTTATTCTCCTTAGTTATAATTAAGGTTTATTATTAAAACTTTTAACCAATATTTATTTTCATTAAAGATGAGTAATGAATATTGAATATGAAGTCATAGTTGTTAAATATATTTTTATTAGATGTGGGTAATAAGACAAAAAATAAAAATAAAAATGGGATTAAGAATAAGTTAACTATTTTGACTTAATACTTGAAATTATTTTTAACTTTAAGTTGTGATATTAAGTTATTTTACTAAACATAATTTATTTAAGATTTTAAGTCATTAAATTGATTTATCAAACACCCTCTAAATTTAAATCCATTTTTTTTTTAATACTAGCAGGATTCAAAGTTATTTATGTTGAATAATTCTAAAAAACAAATATGAAATATTTAATTGATAATCTAGATACCTAGCTTGAATTATATGAGTTGATCAAAAGATTAATTTTTAAACTTCAGTTACAAGGTTAGCTGTGTAGGCTAGTGGAAGATATTATATTTTTTTTATGTGTGATCCATTATTATTTTGCTAGATAATGAGAATTTTAAAATCTTAGGAATGAACCTAACACTAATCAAACATTTGGTTTCTATAGTCTAGGTCATATTAATCTAAATAGGATCCAAAGACCGGTCAAGTTTAGACCTTTTTACATAGATGATAGAATGACCAAGATGACCTTTCTTTTTAAAGAACTAAAGCCATGGAATGTTTGGAGTTAGTGCATACTAACATGTATGGAACTTTTAGTAGTCATGCATGGGAAGAGTATGTGCATTTCATCATTTTTATTAGTAATTAATACTCTAAGTTTGGATATGTGTACCTAGTATATAAGAAATCTTATATTCTTGGATAAATTCATTGATTTTAAGGTGGAATCGGATAACCTATTGGGTAAACATATTAAACACTTCAATTAGATCGAGGTGGTGTGCCTAATGAGTTTGATTATTTCCTTAGGAAGCATGAGATATTATCCTAGTTGTGTACACTAGGGACTTTACTGTAGAATGAAATAGAGGAAAGAAGAAATCAAACTTTGATGGACATAGTGAGATCAATGACAATTTTCTCATCATTTTTCAACATCCTTTAGTGGATTTTCTTGGGAATCATTATCTTTGTAGTCATGATCATAAGAAGGTGTTTATTAGAATAGATGTTAGATTTCTGACAAAGACTATATGATAAGGAATAAGGCAAAGAGTGATACAAATTGGAGAATACTAAAAGATAGTCCTACTTTTCATAAGATATTATGGATCCACAAGTATAAGCCCATGTCATTCCTAATACGTCTAATACATGAATATCTCTTCATACAAGTATAAGCACATGTCATTATGATAAAGACATGAGTGATGTTGATACTCATTTTTAGCAAAGAGCTATGAATGTGTAATTGGAATCCTTGTGTTTTAACATAGTCTAGATTCTTATAAAAGAACCTAAATGGATAAAATCCATTGGTGTAAATTAGTCTATAAGAGGTACAAAAGAGTAGACTGAAAGGTTGAGTTTTATGTGGCAAGACTATAGTTAAAGGTTATAGTTCAAAAAATTGTTTCAACTTTAAGAAGACTTTTCACTAGTAGTCATAGTACTTCTATCCATTATAGTGCATCTCAATTTTGAGATATAATAATTAGATATCAAGATAGTGTTCTTGAACAGTTATCTTGATGCAAGCATCTATATGATGCAACTAGACATTTTTATAGAAACTGACTTGAGTGTATAACAAGCCATAAGGAAACAAGGTGGTACTATAAGATCTTGTAGGTAGATGACAATCTACTCATTAGGATTAAAGACATTTTCATTAGTTAAGATCTGGTTGTTTATTTAGTTCCAAATAAAAATCTAGAAATGACATAATATATTCTTGTAATTAAAGTCCTTAAGGACTGTAAGAATAGGAAAATTGCGCTATATCACCTACACCAACAAATATTTGGTTAAGTGCATGATGTATGACTCTAAATAGGGTTTGTTATCCTTAGATTTGAAGTTGTCTTTCTCAGGATCAATGTCCTTAGACATTTAAGGAGATAAATCACATTAAGCTGGTATCCTATGTCTCTACAATAGGTAGCCTTATGTATCTGATGTTATGTACTAAACCGAATATTTGTTTTGTTGTAGGGATAGTTAGTAGATATTAGTTTAATCCAAAATTGGGGTTTTGGGCAGATGTCAAGCATATACTCAAGTCTCTTAGGAGAAAGATGGAATATATGTTTTTATGTCTTTGCGATGGGTTGGTACTTCTTTGGTATATAGGGTATTAGACTTTCAGTTTGATGATAAACTCTCATAAGTCTATTTCTAGGTATATGTACACTTTAAGTTGTATTTGTTATTGCTTATAAAGCAACAAAAGAAGTCATTTGGCTTAGGATGTTCCTTATAAGATTATTGGTAGTTTCCTTGGTTGTATCGTCCAAGATCTTGTTATCCAATAACAATGAGCGATGACATAGTCTAAAGAACCAAGACACCATTAGTAGAGAAAAATGCATAAAGAGAAAGTATTAGTATTTTGTGAGATAGTTCAAAGAGGTGATCTAGTTGTGAAGAAAATTCTTTCTAGGATGCCAATCCGCTTTTAAAGCTAGTGGGAGTTTGTTAAGATAAAACTCTTAAAAGCGAGACATTGATATTGATTTGAGCATTTAAGCTTATATTACTTGCATTTTGCATGATTTGGGCATATTAGGAGTTGTATAGAAGATACACATCATGAGTTCTTTACACAATAATAAGTAGTTCACAATCGGTTATCAGATTTGAGCAATCGAGTAGAGATTATAGTATACTTTCTAATTAGATGGATGACTTTTCTTAGCTATCCAAATGAGGTTCTCATGGTGGGTGTATTGGTGTGTATGATTACATATTGTACTAAAATTATGGTAAATCATGACATAAGCCTATCGAGTTTTCATGACTTGTCAAATTACTATATTACATGGACTCTCAACCTTAAGAGGATATTGAACTTATGTTGAAATTAATAGGAGGCTTTGACTTATGAGTGAGACCCTCAATTGGTCATATATTTCCTACAAATTGGGTTATTGTTGATGGAGGTTGGTGGCAATAGGTATTCTTGATAGAAACACTATAATATCTCATAGGATTGAGATAATATGTCCTATTAGGTGATCTAAAGGACATGTGATCATGGAATCTTTGGTTATAGTAATTCGTTTACTAGAATTTGATATATGCTCTTTACAAGCTATAGTATGTCAATTTATTACATAATAAGAGGATATATAACTCAAAGATTAGAGAGGTGATCTTGATGAGTTGACAACACTACCCTGTTAGATTACAAACGCTAGTTCATGAGGATTCTAGATATAACGAATAGTAGGTCATGAACTTTATCTTTGTCTCGTTGTAATTTTATAGGATACTAGAGTGCAATTGACTCTCTTTAATGGAGTGTTGGGTCAACTTTAGAATTGGATTATGAGAGAACCAATTTTATTTTTTTTCAATCGTAGTAGTCCCTGCCCAAGCTCTTAATTCATGGTGATGGTTCCACTATCTTCTAGAAAGTAAGAGAGAAACTCTAGCCACCCTCATGGGACAGAGGGAAGTCCATAATTCTCTCACGCTATGACCCATAAAGGGAGAGATAAGGTGAAAGATCGTTAGGTAGACAAGCTCTATGACAATTATCATAGATTTGACATCTTCTTTGGATTAGATTTGACTTAGGAACATTCAGATCATATGTATGAGTTTCAATATCTAGATCTAATAATTATTTTGGTTTTTATAGCCATATATTTCCATTGCGATAAATCTAGAGAAGCCTAGGATAAAATGCATGCACCCCAATAATTCAGGGCAAAGGAATCAAGTAATTCAGGGTTCTCAACAAACTACATAGGTAGTAAAAGACGTTACTCTTATCTAAGAGAATAATTGTCTTCTAGAACTCAAAAGTTGTCTTTATATTTTTGAGTCTAGAAAGAACTTGATTTTAGTTTCTAGTTTATGTAAGTCAAATTATTTAGCATTTTTCAATAAACAAGTTATTATTAAAATGAGTGATTCTTTTATCTGCTCAACATCATTGACTGATAATCTTTATCATGTAACTTCATTATCACTATTTCTAAGTAATGAGAATAATTATGGCTCACTTAAAAGAAAGGTACCTAACACTAATCAAACACACCTTTGGCACTTACACATATGTTATAGTAATTTAAAATAGACTAAAGACTGGTTAAGTATGAAATATTGCACTTTTTTATTTTAGATATGAATCCTATATAGAAGGTAAAATGACCAAAATACCATTTACTGCTAAAGGATATATAACCAATGAATGTTTGGAGTTGGTGCATACTAACGTGTGTAAGCCTTTTAATATCCATGCATGGGGATATATAGGTACTTTATCACTTTTACTCCTTATGGGCCATGGTATGTAAAAGAAAATCTTTGTAAAACAAAGTGAGCACACCCTAGAATAGATTAAACATGCAAGAACCTAATGTAGGACTCTAATATCAATTACTAAGAGCCTTGGATTGCTTCTTTCCCTAGCCTCATATCGTTAAGGTGTATGCATTCTATCCCAAACTTCTCTAGATCTATCGTGATGGAAATTTATGGCTATAAAAATCAAAATAGTGTTAGATCTAGAGATTGAAATCCATACCTGCGATTTGGATATTCCCAAATCAAATTTAATCCAAAGAAAACGTCAAATCAGTAGTAGCCTTGGTAGAGCTTGTATACCCAATAATCTTCCACATGATTCGTCTCTTCATGGGTCTTAAAAAAACAAAGTGGTAGACTTCTCTCTTTCCCATGGGGATGGCCAAGGTTTCTCTCCCACTCTTTGGAAGATAGTGAAAAAATGTTAAAAAAAACTTGAACCTTAAACCTTAAGAAGGTTTATATAGGGTTCTCTATGAGCTTAAGTGACTTAAGTCCAAACTGGGGTTGGTTCACTTAATCTAGCCCATTTAGGTCCTAATAAATTAATTAGATTTAATGAGTTTTAATTAATTAATTAGCCTAAACTACCAATTTAGAAAGACTGTTCATAAGATCTAATGCAACTTTATGTTTTTACTAAAAAGCCCTTATGCACACTTATGAATTATAAACATAAAGTCCTCAAATAAAACATGTCACCATAAACTAGGAGCTTGAGCAGATACTATTAAGACCTATAGGAAAATACTGGCTCCCTCATAATCCAATTATGAAGTTGACTCAACACTTCACTGAAGAGAGTCAATTACACTCTAATATCTTATGAAATTACAATTAGGCAAAACTTAAGTTCGTAACCTATTATCCATTACATGCAAACTCTCCATGAACTAATGTTAATAATTTAAGAGGATAGTGTTATCAACCCATCAAAATTACATCTCCAATTCTTGAGTTATAAATCTTCCTATTATATGATCAAGTGACATACTTTACATCTAAGAATATATGTCAAATTTCATTTAACGAATTATTATGATTACAGGTTTCATGATCACATGTCCTTTGGATCACCCAAGGAGACATGTTATTTCATTCCCATGAGATATCATAATGCTTCTATTGAGAATACTTGTTGCACCAGCCTCCGTCAATAGTGACCTAATACGTAAGGACATATGACCATGTTAAGATCTCACCCTTAAGTCAAAACCTCTTATTAATTTTAGCACAAACTCAATATCCTCTCAAGGTTGAGAGTTCATGCAACACAGTAGCTTGTTGAATCATGACAATTCGATAACCTTTCATCATAAGTCTAGTCTAGTCTAATGTGTAATCATACACACCAGTGTATTCACTATTGGAACCCCATCTTAATGACCAAGACCAGTCATCCATCCACTTAAGAGGTAGTACACCTTAGCCTCAAATGGATTACCTAAGTCCACAAACTTCTATGAATAAATCATTTACTTGTAAAGAACCTATGACATGAATCTTATATATAACTCTTAATGCACCTAAGTCATGTACAATGCAAAAACTATTAGGTTTAGAATGTTCATAAGGTATAATGCATTAAATAAGGATAGATAAAAGTGAAATTGAAATATCATTAAATAAATAATAAATTTTGAATTTGTTACACATGTAATATTTTTAAGAGCTCTATTTAATACTAATGTACTTTAGTTTATTAATGAAACCACATGTCAAGTAAATGACATTTTCAAAATAGAAGTACATCTTGATTTTATTTTTAAAATTTAACCAAGTTTTTATGGTGCACAAATCTTTCTCTATGACCATGCCTTCGAAACAGATGAATTAATGTCTCTAATTGATGTCCTTTTATGGAATTAAGTTATGAAATCCTCCAAACAATGAGGGGATGATACTTCAAAGAATGTCTTATAATAAGCTACAAAGACCCCACAAATAACCCCAATAGGAATACGTTCCTAGAGTATGGAGTAGTGCTTACCATGGCTCAAACCCTCCCCTTCTCCGTTGACTAGAAAGAAACCTCGGTCCTCTCATTTTTTTTTTTTCCTAGAATTTGAAATTCCAAAAACTAAACTCCAAGACCCTTTGTTAGGTGATATATACCAAGTTAGAGCAATGACACTTCACTTGGTATAAAAACTATAACTCCCTCACCCCATTCTCATAATTTGGGGTAAGATTTATTATCTCTACGACCATTAGAACACTTATGATATTGTGATTAAAATGTGCCATGACACCTTAACAAAGAAAACATGTCACAATACTTTTGGAAGGGGAAGACTAAGCCCGACCTTCGAATTCTTCATTGGAATTATACACTCTAAGTTTAAAGGGACTTAGGTTCTTTTTACAAAGGAGGTCATGGATTTTATATAGAAGAGGGAATTTTAAAACCCTCTAATGAATTTCAAATCAATTATTATACCTTGTTAAAATAAAATAAAAAAGAAAAAAAAAACAATATTAAGAAAAATCAAGTAGAAGAGCTTTATTTAAGGCACACTTTGGATGACAAGTGAATTACCCACGTAGAAAATAAATTTTATATATATATATATATATATATATATATATATATATATATATATATATATATATATATTTTCTCATTCACTTTTTGTAACATTTTAATAAGGAAAATTGACTATCCTTTCTTATAATTTGGTTTTCATCATTCTCACGTACAAAAAAAACAGATGGAATGAAAAATCAATTTAAAAGAAATCTTTCTCTTTAAAAAATTAAACTCACATATTAATAAATCATTAAGAAAGATTTTCGTTTCTTTAATTTTTTTTTTCTAAACTTGTTCATGTTCTCAAATCTTTGATTTTATCAATACTTTCTTCTTAATTTTGTTTAAGTCAGATTAATTACATGTGCATGGAAATATCATTATTCTATAGTTAGATATTTTCCACTGCAGTCACCAAAAGTGGGAATACGATCAATCAAATTGGGAAACGGGTCTAAAATAGGAAGCACCCAATTGGAAAATTTTACATCCAAAGCTTGACCACCACCTCAATCAATAGCTGAAAAAAAATATTAAAACTAAAATGCAAAAACACAATGTTCTTGATTCTCCTAACAAGATATCGAATCCTTTGAAAAGAAGCGAAATGTTTCAAATATCTAATTGGTGGCATGAGGGGAATGGCTGAGAAAGTTGGAAGCAGGTCTCAAAATTGAATACTTCTTTAAAAAAGGATGATGGCCGTGGACATAGTTGATAGTATGTTACGCAAGGTCTTAGATTTCATGTCGTTTTGAATATTTTTGGATGGATGGTGGCTCTGTCAAATGTCAAATTATTCTTCGTTCGAGATAATCGTAGTTACCTCTTTGGTTAGGTGACTCGCAAAATTCAATGTTTTTCAATCCTTATTGTTTACCAACAAAATGTGGTCAAAGTAAAGAAACAATCATGGTTTCATTTCCGTCCAATCAAAAAATAACATTGTGTGGGGGGTCGGGGTGGTGGTGGCTGGTGGCTTGGTGGGTGCTGCAGTCCATTGTGTCTAATCAAAATAAATTTTGTGTGTCCTCAAGTGTCCATGTGTCCTTGGTGACATTAATTCATTCATATTGGCTGCATTTGCCAACAATATGATTCCTGAAAGCGTGCCTTGTAGGCAGATTTGTCAGGTTTTCATGCCCATTCAAACCCCACTTTTCCAACATTATTTAACCCCAGTTTACCTGCTTTCTCTTTTGCTTTTAAACAATGGAAAGGTAACTTTTTTTTTTTCCAATCCATGATTTCATATCCAGATTCATTCCATCACATCTTTTTATACCCCAATATCATATTTGTTTATATTTTCATGTAAAAGTTTGCATGGGGAATTTGGAGATTAATTTTGTATCTCAACCTCATTCATTTATATTCTTATATCTTAAAAATGTATATATTACTTTGTTAAAGAATGAAGATAATCTTATTATAAAATCGTTGAAGAACCCATCTTAGAGTGTGTTCGATCGTCATTTTAGAAAATGTTTTAAGTTTTAAAAATATTAAAAACGTTTTTAAAAATTATTATCAAACAAATTTTTACTATGTTTCATCTTCTTAAAACACTGGTTTCTTAAGATTAGGATTGTACATAGTCCGATTTAAGTTGGTTCTCCATGAACCTAAAAATTACGTCGATCAATTTAGTTAAATTTGAATAGATCTGATTTAGTATTGGCTTAGGTTTAATTTGATTTGGTTAAATTTGGACGAAAATTCTATTCAGACATTTTTAGAAAAAATATAGTAAAGAAAAATAGGTTTAAGAAAAATATGACACTCCAACTTAAAAAAATGTGATAATAAATATTAGATAAATATTCACGATTAAAAAAAATTATAGTTTAAGAAAAAATATAACTTCTCATGGTTCAATTCAATTTGGTTCCGAGTGAGAAAAAAGTTTTTCACTCACAAATCAATTTAATAATATTTTTTTTCATCAAATTAAACAAATAAAAAATACATTCATTTTTTATTCCTCCCACCAGGCCTCATGTCCAGTGCATCCATTTATATTGGGCCAGCCCATTTAAGTGAGAAGCCCAGAAACAAATAAAATGGGCTCAAGAGAACAAGAATCACCTTTGGGTCCCTTCTAATGGATAAAGATTAAAAGAGAGAATTTGCAAGGGGGAATGAATCATGGAACAAGATATTTCTCTTTTTAAAATACATGAAGCAATACCTGAATGTTTTTACTAAGGGATAGTGGGATAAGAATGAAAGTTTAGGGTCCCATCAAGTACACTATCAATCATATAAATTGTTCAGTTTTTCTGCTTCAATAAACATAATCAATGAAGGTTCATGAACTTTGAATCTTCACAGGCAAAAAATTTTAATCAATGATGGTTCATGAACTGACTCCATACACACCCACAAAAAGAAAAAAATACAAAGACCCACATTTTCTTTTCTTGGCTTGGATCATCCAAAAAAGATTGACCAACAATAGTAATTAAAGGCAACTCTTGCTAAACATTTTGAGGTTTTTTTTTTTTTTTTTTTTTTTTTTTTTTATCGGTCTGAATTCAACCTAAATTGAACTCGATACAACATTATCAACTTGGGTTTGATTTTTAGATTAAATTAAAAAAATTTGACCTTGGATTTGTATTTTGGTAAAATATTTTGAAACAAGGCTTACAAACAAAACCCATTAGAATATTTAAAATGTCTATGTATATATATATATATATAAAGAAAAGAATGGGGAGTCATGGGTCAAAATAAAACTTGGAATGAAAGGGTGGGTGTGGAATATTTGAGAGGTGATGAGCAAAAATTCCAAAAAAAGAAAAGACCCTCAGTCCTTGTGGTTGAAAAGGGGGTGGGTTTAAATGGTGGATCTAACTCACTCTTGTCAATTTGGGGAGAAAGCAAATGGTTGATAGTCTGGGGACACCAAACATGATTGGGGATGGGAAAGTCAAGATACAGCACAGGACCATCCCCCTTTTTCACCACTCATATGCTTGAGATTTCAACAAAATTAAAGCTGGTGGGAGGGTCCCTTCACAATGGCACTTGCTCAATTCTCTACAGTCTACACCCACATTTTGTACATCCCATGTGCCATTTAACAGGATGGGTGAGAGACCAATGGCTTTTCTCAGAAGCTCAGCAACAGCTGGATATGTGTTGTTCTTGGCAATTTTTTATTTATTTATTTTTTCCCTTTTTTTGTGGGGTTTAGTGGAATTAATCCTTTTCTCTTTTTCATCAAGCACTTACCAACATATTATTTTGTTGTCTAAGGAAGCAGGATCGTTTATCATTAGGGTCTAATCAAATATCACTACTGGTTTGGTCCCTTTTGTTCCATTTTTGTGGATCAATTTTAAGGGTGCTTGTCATTCTAAGTAGAAGAAAAAGATGGTGTTCAGCTTCTAAAGTCCAATTAATGAGGGGAAACAAATGATTAAGAACTTACAAAATTAAACACCCATCTGTAATAAGATTCCATGTTATGGATACAATAGGATGGGGTCCATAACATCTAAACTTCCCAACCTACAATATCTTCATAAAGGATTCTTGTTCTAGCTTTAATTCATTGTTCTATGAGTGAGAATGCACTAAAAATGAATTCGATTTTTTTTTCACTTTTTTCTTTTTTTGGTAAAGGGTTTGAATACATTATTGAATTGTATTTTTTTTATTTTACTTCGAAAAAATACCATACAATATTTTAAGGTTCTCACTTATTTGTATCATATTTTTATTTATTTCAATTTTTACGGTCTTATTTGTGGATGGCTTCATTGAATGCTATATGTTTCATCATACATATTTAGAGGTGGGTATCTACAACTTGGGTCATTTAGCATTTTCAAGGTGGGGTTATACAGTAGAGTGTAAACATCAAACTAGAAGCTGGTTTCCCTTAATAAGCAAAAGTGCCGAGGGAGCTCCTAAACCATAATGTGAATGAAAGTGACAGTTGACAGAGCACCCACCCTACTCACTTTTGTTGGGTGTGTTTCGTTCGGAAAACCATTTTTATAGGCTTAAGCTAGGCCTAATCAATTCAATTTGGACTCTTCTCAGTCCACTAGGACGAGGATTCCTTATCACCTTATGTGCCTAACCTGATAGGCCGCCCTTTTGTTTTTTATTTAAGCACGTGCTTCTCATGCCTATTGATTTTGTGAGGTCTAAATGTGCTGGGCCCTTAGGCTACTACTTGGTGGGCACATAAGGCCCAGATTCCTGACCCATCCAACATCAGGGTCCAGTGAGCCCATTGTGTGGTTTATTCACGATTAGTACTGGAGTTTTTCAATGGCACGTTGTTCACTGCCCAACTAATTTTAGTTTAGTATATTCATCAACATCAATTTAGAAGTGTCAGTTCTGTAATGAAAATTTTGAAATATAGGGTCCGATATGTCCAATCATATACAATTGATTTTGTGGGATTTGGGTTAAAATTCCTTAGATGGAGACAAAAGCGAATATGATTGAGAATTCCCATGAGTGGATAGTTGTGAAATCCATTCTTTGAATGGGTTTAATTGAATTAAAAGGTGCCAAAACTTGATGCGCAAAGGATGGCCCAGACATGCTGTCAAAGAGCACAGAATTTGGGCCAAGGCCCAAGTTTTGATTCCTTATTGCCCATACAACTCCTGAGGACGAGCTGGATGCTGTAACCCATGAAAAATTTGCATTATAGTACCTTATGTGTCTCAAGAGTCGGTTTGATGCCCAAAAACAAAGAGGAGTTTTTTTTTTTTTTTAATTTTTTATTTATTTAAAATATCATAGGAATAATCAACTAAATTATCTTATTTGGGCAAAATCAGGACGATAACACGGTGGATTCGGGATGGGTTACCTCCATCCCAAACTGTCCAATTTATTCAAAATTATTCCCATTTCTATTCTAGTAAAAAAATTAAATGGAGTGGATATGCAAAATTTTCATACCCATCCCACCATGTTAAAACTTTTTTTTTTTTTTTATATATAAAATTTTAAATTTTAAAAACAAATTTAAATTTAAATTTATTAAAAATAAATATATTTTATAAATAATTAAAATATTACACTTTTTTTTTTGTAACTTATCTTATTGAAAAGTAAATTTTTTATTAATTTATATGTATTAAAAATAAAAAAAATAAGTTAAATTATTTTTTAAAATTAATTGTATATATGATCGGGTAAGACGAGATAAGATAATACTTGAATTTGTCTTGCTCAAATGTACTTTAACCCAATTTACTTTAATTTATCTCATTAGGGATAGAGCAAGTATAAAAAAATTCATCTTATTATCATCATAGGCAAAATGAAATAAATTATAAATAAAAATTTGTAAATTAAGAAAGTTCCATTTTTTCCCCTTTTTGGGAAAAAGGAAGAGAATTGAAGAAAAAGGGAAAATTTCGATTAAAATGTCATTTCAATGTTGTTTTTTTCTTTATATTTTCTTAAGAATAACTAGCCAAAAATATCCTAAAAATTAATCACATTAAAATAAATTATAAGCATTTGGTTTTAGAAAATTTGAGGTGAAAATAGAAAGAGAAAGAAATATTATAAACCATTTCCCTTATTTAATTGCTCTTTAAAATTTAAAAGAAAGAAAAGTAAATTCTTGAGAAATGTTTTTAATCCTACCAATTTTAAGAAACACATTTAAATTTTTTTTCTTACCTTTCCTCATAGTGCCTAAATACAAGAAAAAAAAAAATAGGAAAGGTATATATGTCACTAATTTAATTTTCTTTTCCTTGATTTTATTAAATTAACAACCAAATAAAAAGAAAAAAAAATTCACTTACCTCTACATTTTTTATTTTATTTTATCTATTTTTCATTCCTCAAACACTCTCTGAAATCAAATATTGCATGACATAGAAAAAAAATTTAATCACAATAGTCCAAGTCAACTCTGTATTAATTATACATTTATAATCATCATTTTGTCTGTTTAAGACTATTTCTAAAAATTTTCTTTGTCTCTATCCTTTCTTTCATTTGTCATACTGATACAATTTATAAGGATGTTTGAATAAAACTTCACAAAAGATGAAATGCTTTCAAAGATGAGGACATGCTGTTCATGTAATTTATTTATATTTTAAAACATGATTAAAAAAGAGAAAAACATTTATTTACTTAAATAAGATGTAATAACTAGATTTTTGTATTATTTTATTTTTAAGAAAAATATATTTAAATACATTTTTCAAACACAAATTTGACTTGAGATGGCAAATTCTACTTTTTCTATTACTAAAGTAAAGATGTTACTTCGAATATGGTATGAAATATTTGAAGTGTAGATGCATCCTATTTCTATCTGTCAAGGTAGCCTTAACCAAAATTAAACCCTCGTAATACATTGAACAGATAACAAAAATGGCAATCAGCCCTAAATGCAGTTGATTCCACAAAGTCAAGGATGATCCTGGCGGGTTATTCCACAATATTCCAAATGAGTTGGGTCCCAACCCAAGTCGTCGAGTGAGTGGAAGATGATGTGTGCAATGCCGTCAGAGTATTGCTAGGTGTTACTACTGCATTTGTGGGACACTTTGACGACCATTTGTCCATGCCTCGTGCAAACCATTGAATATAATGACTCTTCTTTTCTTCTTGGAATATCTTAATAGAGTAAAGACTTTTTTTTTTTCGTTGGGTTTCTTGCAAAATATTAAAAACTAATTTTTTTAGGTTTGATTTATCATATAAATAGATATAGTTAAATTCAATTATAAATTTATATAATTTTAAATTATTTAATCAATAATTTATTATTTTTAAAACTTTTTTTATACATATTTTTTTCTTTATTTTACTTTTTGTTTCTATCTTGTACTTTCCTTTAATTTTTTCAAAAACCATTTTCATGAACCCTCACATTGTAAGGGACAAAAATTCCTAATTATATATATATATATATATATATGAACTTCTATTAATTATATAAATATTTTTTAAAACTTTGGAGACTTGATCATTTTGAAGTTATTCATATGGAAGATGTGAGCTTTTATTTATTTGATGTTGTAAAGTATATTTGTTTATTTGATTTAGCAATCTTATGAATAATGAAGACAAAGAAATTTTTTATGCTATATATGTATAAGGCTTTCCTCGATATAACAAACCCATTTAAAGTCATGAGAGTATATTTGACATAGAGCGAATATTATTTATATGGAAGGAAGTATATCGGTAAGGTGAGGGTTCATTGGGCTCAAAATGAATTATTACAAATGGTATTAAAGTTTGATCCATAACCTCCATATGAGATATCATAATTATCTTATAAATTTTAAAATCGTGAGGGTTTATTACCTTATGCCTTTTTAAGTCGTGAAAGTCTCTTTGATTTAAATTGGAATTTACATAAGAAGAAGTAAGTTATTGAAAGTTCTTTCATCTTATTATTCTGGTCTTAGGAAACAATTTTTATTAGGAGAAGGGATGGATCATTACAAAATTTTTCCTCTTATTTATCTTTTATTATTTTCTTAACTTTTATTTTTATTTTCTTTGCTATTTACTTTTAAATTTTTCAAGAACAAACCATGGAATTAATTAAGGTTGATAATAGTGTTGACAAACAATTTCTAATATCAGCAACCCAATTTGGTTAGTTAACACGCGTAATTAGATCATACTTTTATATAAAAATTTTATAATCTTTTGTTAGGCAATGGAATAATTGGATATGTGACTCTTAATTTGTTCCAATATTTTATGGAGAAAAGCTAAATGGCTGATCATGATATGCTAGAGGCACCCCTCTCTCGTGAACTGTCTTCATCTCCATTTTTCAATTACTTCAAGATGTGATTGGACCATTTAGACGTTCAAAGAAACCAGTTGACCAGAATTTTCCAAAGCACTAGTCCTTTAGCCATTTGGCAGCAATAATAGCAATACTATGCAGGACGGTGGTCATAGATTTTTGCCCCAGACGACGAGAATTATTCAAGATTTCACTTTATGCCTTCTTTGAAGTATTTGAGATATGCCCACTTGCTTAGGAAATTAATTAAAGCAACTGACCAGGTCTGATCTTAACCACCAATCAGTAGAAAGAGCGATCAGAGTCTAACGGGACTCCATGTCAAATAGAAATGATGGTAGACCCAACTGACAATCCAAATCCAGGTGATTAGTGTAAAAAAGTATTATAGGCACTCATTAATACTGTTAATTAAGATTTATTTGTTTTGAAGATTTGAAAAATATGACTGGGGGAGGTAACATATGAGGTGAGGAAAACCAATGGAAGGCCATGCAAAAGGGTGGTCCAAAACTCTGATGCATGCTTGACTTGATACTCAAAACTATTTGATCAGCAGTTTGTAAATATCAAATCTAAGAGCAGTCTCCTTCTATGGCATCCTACTTGTCTGCACTCCTAAAACTGCTCTATATATAGGAAGGAATATTGTTTTGTCAGAAAGACCTTTAATTAAATTGTGGATGCGCGTGTCCTCCATAGTGAGACCAACTACAATTAATCTGGAGTACAATCAGGAACACAAGTGCAACCTTTGACCCATTGCTAATGTACCTGAAGAAAAGGGTTGAATCATTGGAACCATTCAGAGCAGCTGCAATGGACGGATCTCTCAAGCAGAATAAAAATCCACGATATCGATCGCTTTCATAGACGACTTTGAATCTTTGTGGTTGATTTTGGGAAGGGCAATATATCTAGCTCGGTTCATGTTCCTTTAGTGAATCCAATGTGAACTTTAGGCTTGACTATCATACTATCTTCATGTCCTGAACTGTTCCTAAAGCAGCTGGGGCTTTGAATTGTTAAGAGAAGAGTCATCATCATTTGGAATTTGGTCGCATGCATGATGATACGGCCAACTTCAAAGCATGCAGCTTCCACTTGCCGAGTAGCAAACATACATCTGGGGGTTGATGTGATGTTCAAACTTCAAACTTGAAATCTAGTTTTCCATGCATGTTTAATGAACGGAGGATGAAAATTGTTATTGAAAGATTGACCTAATTAAAGGGGCCAAGAATTAAAGGGGGAACATAGTAGACAGCTATGCCCCGCACGGTTAAGCATGAGAATCAGGTGCTCAATGTTTCAACTTCATTTTTTTCCTAAATGAGGCATAGTTGGCCCTTGCAATCATTTCTGGAGCAACTTTAATTCTTCTTAAGATCATTCAAAGCCGAAAATTTTGAATCAAACTCTTCATGGTTATAAATTTTCTAAATGGAATCACATCCTAACTATATAGGACATATATGTTACTGTCAAATTTCAAAATTTCTTTTCCTTCATATATAAAAAATGAGTAGAGGAAAATGTGAACACACCGAGATGGACCCAAGATAATGTTCCCACTACTAAAGCACATGAGCTTAAGAAAATTAGTAAAAGGCACCAAGCAGTGGTCTTTTATGAGTTCCTCACAGAAAAGGAAAATGGGTTCCTTCTATTTCCCCTTCCTTGCCCGAATCACTTCCTGAAATAGGGCTACAGATGGCCTCCTTGGTGAGCATTACTTCTAACATCAATATGTTACAATCATCATTCAGCAAATTAATGCTCTCTTATTTGGGACTTCAAAATTTCTGTATTACTAAGGAGGCTTAGCCGTGAACTCCTTGTCAATAGATTTTTCTTGTTTTTTTTTGCATATACATACAATAACAGCATTTCCTATTCGCATATTATTTTATCACTGAACTAATCAAAACTCACAGAAACTGAACCGTACTACAAAAATAGCTGGTTAATTTAAATTGATAATACAATTAAAACTAGGAAAAAAATTTCCTATAGAGGATTGCCCATAGCTCCATAGCCTTTTAGCATGGAAATTATCAGTACTCGTTTTTAAAGTTTCTGACACAAGCTCTAATGAACTTTCTGGGTGCTAACAAGGATGAAGGAAAGGTAAAGGAGATTTGATCCTTTTTATTTTAGGCGACAGAACTTTCACGGTTGCTTAGCTGGGAAATGAAGAGTGATGTGATGGTTTCCTGTGTTTGAATAGATCGACATGTTGCATCATGAATGGGGTCAGGAAGGTGCAAGATGATTAGGACCGGCTTAATTTCTTGCATCTCATTCCAAATTGTTCGCTGAGAATTTCACTATTTCATTATCATATATTTACTTTGGATGCAAAAATGTATGCATAACACTTATTTTGCTTCAATTCCCTGCAACTACTCATGCTAACAAATGGTGGCCTTAAATTAAATTAGGAGATTGGCAATCACAAAAGGAAAACAGGAAGTCTTTGAAAATCTCTACTAATATAATTTTTAGACAATCATGGTTCAAACTTCAAATCATAGTTTAGAAAACCTAGTGAAACAAGAAAGTTAACAGTCCAAAGCGTTACTTGCAATGCTTTTAGCATGGTAAAGTAATTTAAGGTGTCTTGGTCATCTTTTAAGCAGCTACAAATTCTAACATCACTACTTAGGAAAGTCATTTCAAAGACTATGTTGGAAAGTTAACTTTGAGTTTAGGAATGTTCTAAAAATTTGATTTGGTTGGATTCGATCGGTTCTTACTAGCCAATTAGCTTTTTTTCTTTTGTTTTTGTTAGGTATATGAGATCTTTTTAACTCTTTTACTCACATGCAAATTATGACTTATTACATGGGATAAGCAAGTTCTCCACTTTGGTAATCCTGATTTCTAAGATAGAGCATAATCCAGAAAATTGATACCATATTGCAAACAATGTGCATGCAGGAACCCTACATTTTCAAAGTACATAATTGTAATCGAAAGAAGCAACACGATGTTGTTATCTGATTGCTCAATTGGATTGTTTTAATTCACATCTACACTAAATGATCCCCCATTTCAGTTGCTTCTGCTTAAATATGACTTTAAAGCTCTTTTTCAAAAGTAACAAATAGGACATTGCATGATTTAGGTCAAGGATTCATAATGTTCATTCCACATTCACACTGATAATCTGTGAGAAGATCCAAAAAACTTCCATTGACTAGCATTTCAGAGATGAGAGAGAAAGAGGAAGGAAGAAGAGAGAAAGGTACAATGAGTTTAATTTGATTAGAAGCATAAAACAAAGCTGGTGCTAAAATTGAAGAACAACCCAGCGGTATATATGAAGCTATATTGTTAAAGAGGCATCTAGATAGAATGAAATAGATAAATTTAGCAAAATAGATTTCTTTAGTCCTGTGACTTCACAAAATAGCAAACTCTCTAGTGTAGCATAAACTGATGATCAAGAATTCAATCTGCAGTGTGGCTACTGCTCAAGTATTGGAAAATCTTAGAAGAAGAAAAGATATGCTACCAGTGCTTTCATTGTTGTTAAAATGAGCCTTCAGTTTAAATCTTACAAGAAATATAACAAATGCAGTATGGTTTGATGTGTGTGAAGCTTTCTAGTACCATGCTTAGAAGACAAGGTTTATAACAAATGCCATATGTTTTAGATGTGTAGCCAGAATTCAATTGGAAAGCACTGGAATAAATTTGGCTAGCTAGTAAAGCTTATTTTCTGATCATATAAGAGGATTTCAGTTTCATCCAGCAATGTAATGCTAATCAAAGAGAAGGAAACAAAGAAAAGAAAAGGGGAAAACAGTTGAACAAGGTAATGTTGACCATGTTTGCCCTAGGGCAATATTTAGAGATTTCTAAGTCTGAAACTAGATACATTCTTTATAATGACAAACACAGCCTAAGCTCAAACAGAAACTGATACCATGGAAAATTATAAGAATTTGGCATACAAAGCCTTATGTGATCCTAATACTTGATGCATCCATACAACTACCTCAGCAAGGTGTAAAACGGAACTGATGCGGAATATGCTGGTTCACCTTTCATTCTTTGCTGCAACCTGAATGAAAAGTCACTTCTCTTCTCCTTGCACGCTTTCAAAGCAGCATATTTCCTAAATATTACTACGGGAAGAAAAAAAGGATATAACTACCTTCATGAATTCAGATGCACTTATGGCAAAACTAGTGTGCAAATGAAAGAATACCCTCTCTGTACAATATCTTCTCTTCAGTGGTCTCCACGCCTATTGGTATAGGGGTACGGTGTATCATGGATAGTGACCAAGCCGAAGCTCCAAATCCACTTCATCGTCTTTCCCATATTGCCTTTCAATTCCGCTGTCCCCTCGGTATGTGGGGCCGATTTGCAAGCTCAAATTTGCACCCAAACGCTGTTCATTGAAACTAAAACCTTCTGAATTTGGGGCAGACCAGTTGTTTTCATGGTAAGCATGTGGATATCTAGAGCTAGAGTCCGATGGCGGAAAATACGTGGGGTAATTCCTCTGTGCCTCACAAGATTCATAATACCGTGCCGGTTGGCTTGAGAATGGTGCAAAATCTTTGTAAGCCATGTACTCCTCATTGGGTTTGCTTGAACCTGAAGAACCAGTGACCTGCTTGGTCTTGGCTCGATCTTTCCTATGTATGTTCATGTGCCCTCCCAGGGCCTGCGCGTTCGTGAACCCTCGCTTGCAGTATGTGCATTCGTAGGAGCGCCGACCTCCCCTTTCACCTTTGACTTTCTCTGGCCTATCATTTTCTTCGCTTGAAGTTTCTGAGCCTCCATTTTTCCAAAATTCCATACCGGGAGGGCTTGTTCTGCAATTAGCACTTCTAATTGCCGGGAAAAAGAGCCCCTCAGTTGCAGAGGGAATATTGGAATTACTAGGGCAAAGAATCACTCTCGGTTGAAAACACGACGGTGATGGGAAATTTAAGAGAGAGAGGGAGAGAGAAAGAGAGAGTTGAGTCCGTTTTATAGAAGGGAGGAGTGGGGACGTTCGAAAGGGACAATTAGAAGACATCGGCATTGCCAGTGTGGCTCCAATGAATTTGTATTGGAGAAAGACATGTTTTTGGCGTTTGCATAGAGCCCTATTCTTTTAGCCGGCTCTGCGATGGACCTATCCGTATCAATATTTTTTACCCTCTCTTTCTCTTATTTGTTTTGTAATCTGTGCTCATGTAGCTTTCATCCCCGTTTTCTTAACGCGCTTGCTATTGGTATCTCGCTCATCCATCTATGATCTCATCTCTCCATTCACACACATACTGATCAGATGGTCCAAGCCACTTATGATTCCATTAGTTATAGTCACTTGCCTACTAATAGCAAGTAAAAATGCTTCTATGTTCCCCAATTTTGGACTTACCATGATCTCCACGCCCAGATAAAGCTGTGTCAAGTGTGAACCCTCTGTATATGATATTGAACCCAAGTCACATAATTTTCTAGTCTTAGTAATCTATGTACTCAAGATTTCCCTAAATGCATCATCTTCATCTTTTACATGTGATTCTCGAATCCCACATAAAACAGGAAGAGATGGCAATCTTGAGTTTGGAGCTCGTAATAAAGCCGTGTAGAAGTATCTTCCAGGATCCGATTTTGTAGGCTTCATAGGAGTCACTTGAGATTTGCAGACATGATTCTCTGACCTCATATTTAAACTCTTTTTTTGTTTGCATTTCTTTGTCAATTTAAGGAGATCAGGAAAAGAGATCACATGGGACCTATTTGCTTACTTCTTTGTACAGATGGCTATTTCTTTGAGGGCCAAACCCCATGTGTGAGTTTGCTTATTCTTATGGTCACAGTGTTCTAATCACAGTCAAGTTATATATGAAGGCCAGCCCCATCTCAAGCATCTGGGCTGTAGTCTATGAGAGCAGTACTAAAAGGGAGAGAAGGAGCAGTTGATTCGATGTCATTTAAATTGAAAATTAACCACTGACATACCATATGTCCTGTAGTGGGGTGTGCTCATTTTGCAGCTTCATTTTGAATTGAACATGTTCAAGAAACGCGCTGGCAAGCTTGCTTTGACCATGTCTGATCTAAACAAAATTCCTAGGAGCCGGCCACTTTTTTTCAGGTTCTTGAAACCACCCAAAAATTGATTATAATAAAAAGTAAATTGATAGTATTGGACAAATGGAAGGACTTAATGACAACAACGTGAGTGCTGGAAGTACTACCCATTCCACTGCCAACCCATTCATGGACGCACTAGGACATACACAAAATTTGTTGACCCAATCCCAATTTAACCCATGCCCCTTTCAACCAGAAATTGGTTGATTTTGGATCATAGGTTTGAATTGGAACTCGAATTTGGTTGGGTTCCACTGGGTTCTTACATTATACCTTTGTAATTCTGCATTTGGGATTGCTACAGTTCAGTTGATTCATAGTTTCTTAGGCAATCCAAAGGATAACATAAAATGAGTAATAACTAGTTAGCACAACTAGTGGTGCCCATCTAAATGGGATATGGGCTGATCTTCTTGGGATTACTTACTTTAGGTTACGTGTTGATGCAGTCTTGGGCCTCAAACTCTGGGCCTGTCTTTGAGCCTCTCCTTTGAAATTGCAGTCCCGTGGAACGAATTGGATCCATTATTGTCTGTCCGTTTGAGGAACATGCAAATTTTATGGGTGTTTTTTTGGGATGAGATGGCTCAGGGGAGGCATAAATTTCATTTTTTTTAGTTAGAGCACTCCAACAGCCATAAATTTAGCATCCAAAATTGAATTAAAACAAGCAATTCCACCACATCGGTTCTCTTCCCATCGTGGAATATGATCATCAATCCATTCAGATTAAAGGGGTCCATCGGTTGACCAACTCTTGGACGGACTATACCTTGAAAATGAACACCAATTTTTTGTGGCACGAAAAGTAGATTACCGAAAAATAAAATACAAAGTGCGATGTTGTCACATGGGTCCCTCCTTGTGGGATACCTTCCCATATATAGATGGCTATAACTCTTTTTATCTTTGCAATCATGTATGCGGCATATAGGGTACCATGCTATATGCAAGTAAAACTCCAAGGGCACCCTGCAAAATAGAGGACCCTCTCTTTCCATGAGTATGCATATCATATTCATGTGACCCCAAAATCAATGGCCTTGAAAGCAATGTAAAGGAAAGAGCGAGTGAATGAACAAAGTGGGAAAGTGGAACGTGAGCAAGATGGTGATGTGCGCCGACTGCTTTACTTTATGCCATACCTCTTCGCTTTCACTTGAATAAGCACTTTGGCAGCTTCTTCTCTATCATATCTCTCTCTATCTCTCTCTCTCTCTCTCAACTTTCACCGTCCATGCATGGGACTTCTTTTAATGCCCTAAAAAATTATGAGAGCAAAGCCACCCTACCTATACATTATCAATTACATACAATACACGAAACAACCCTAGCCTATTTCTTGCTATTTGGCTTTTATTACTATGTGATATGACTATTTTTATTTGGTAAGTCTTAGTGTAATAACATCTGCTATGTAGCAAAAGCAGCATTTTTCTTTTATCCTTTTAAAGTGCCAATTACCATTTACATCATGGACTGTCCATGATGAAGTGTATGACTTAGTGAAGAAAACTCTCTTTATAGTGGTGTTTTGATGGGGCAATCAATTGCACGTGGTTTGAATTGGATACATACTCTGGAGTAAGTATAATCAAATTGAGATGGGGAAAAGGAAGAAAATGATCAAGTTTGTCTACTAGTGTTTCTCTCAACATACTTCTTTCCCGATTGATGGGCCATTGTATACACATATCTAACATATCTTGAATTAGATGACCATTGGTCTTGATCTTGGTTTATTCAATCTATCATCACTAGATGCCTAAATGTTAATTTTTTTTAGTATGGATGTCTTTCTATGGAGTCCATAATCACCCAATGCTTCTACGGTCAGGATATTCATGTTTCTGAATCCTAACTTGCCAATTCCTCTTTGTGCAGCGCCCATATCTTGGCTTCCATAAATTTGAGTCCTGTGCGTACAAAAGCCTAACCATCTATTTTGCTTTCACCATCATGTATTTATAGGTACGTACAGGTAATAACCTAGGTTTGGCATTTCCTCTTGGTGCCATTTGACTGTTTCAAGCCATGCCTAGTCCTCCAATCTGTGAACCCTAGTCCTTTTGGAGAATTTATTTATTTTTTAAATATATACATGCAAAAACCGAAACTCAATTGGCTAATTATGACATAAGAAATATTTTAATGAGGAAAAAAATCTTTATTATAGACATAAATGATAAATGTACTCACATTTTGACTTGAAATTGATTTAACAAGTAGGGCATGATTAATTTGCTATGATAAACCATATATATATAGATGTGGCTGAGGGACAATAAAGGCCTTCTATTTTGTAAGGGTTCTGACATGGTTGCTTTAAAAGCCCTAGCTAGGATCGTAGGTAACCTTTTTCCTCAGCTTTTGAGACGGCTTGGACTCAACTACAGCCAATTTTTTTTCACTTCATATTAAATATTGTATAGTCTTGATTGATATACATGTCTATCATGTTAGCTGATATAGCTGGCACACGTTCACACCTGTCTAGGACTTCTAATGTGGTCTAGTATTTTAACCACGTCCTTCACCATCTCTCACTTTCGCGGGGGTAAAGAGCATATTCCACCGATTGCTCAACATGGTGGTAAGAGTAACATGGTATGATGGAAGTCATAGTTATATAGATCTGAAATGGTTCCTAACTTCGTTTTGCTGTTTTTTATCTTCAGAAATACACTATCTAAAAATAAAGATCAGAGTTTGGAAATCAAGGCTTGAAACCGATTACAATAACTCGATACAATGGTTGGAGGTAAGTAAACTATTCTAAGTCTTTTTCAATTTTGATTCATATTGTAAATGTTAATTGGAATTATATATATATATATATATATATATATATAGCATGTAAACTACTTACATAAGGCTTATGGTATACGATAAAAAATAGTTAACATTTATAACTAGTGGGATACGTCAAATTAAAGTTGACGGAAGCCATGAATTTTTTTTAGATACATGTATAAGGAAATATATTTTCACCACCCATAAAAAAATCGCAATTTGTGGTTCAAAATTACTTTCACTTACAAATTTATGGTTCAAAATCAAGTAAAATATCCTTTTACTAAAACAATGTACATACTCGATAATTAGCTTCATCATGACATGAGCTTTAATATTAAGTTCAAGGAAATGCTGGCAATAGAACCAAAGTTGCAAAAGTATCATGTTTAGGTAATTCATAGGTTTACTTCTCTTTGAAGTACCAAAAGATTTAATATTAGTCAATATGTGAAGTTTTAATATATTTCAACTAATCATATCTACACATAGGAATGACAGAAAATCATTCCATGGGAATTAAATAGAACATAAAAAAGATGTAATTATTGAATCTTAAAATGTTACATATTTCTCCACTTATTTATTTATTTATTTATTTTATTTATTTTTATCTATATATATATCATGATTCTCATTATATCTATATCCTGAACTTTGGCTTGTCATTTGGTCTCACTCCTTTTCCTCACATCCATATTTCTTTGGGATGGACTTCATGCAATAGTTCCTATCTTTTTCCTTCTCATTATCTAACATGTTTTGAGAAATATTTTTGAATATCACTTTCCTCTATTTTAACATAACATTTTGAAAAAGCCGTTTCCAAAATAAAGAGATGATTTTGTTGCTTATTGAATGTAAATATCCGTGATCTCTAAATATAGTAAACTAGGTTTGGTTTCTTTCTTTACTATGTCTACTCCCGTATAACCTATTTTAGCGAGCACTGTGGCAGCTCCATCACTCAATTATCTCCACACAAAAATCAAGACCTATGATTCATGGGGCAAAACGGATGGGCCAGAAGAGTTGATTAACTGGGCGAGGGATCTAGCTCGGCAAGCTAATAGGGAATTTTGTCCTTGGCAAAGTCGGTATTCGTGCAGTCTCAATGAACAAATCTGATAATACAGAAGCATGAGGATGTGCCTGCCTCCTCTTTAAGTCCTATACTCGATCACATTTCAGTTTGGGTGTCTGACTCAATTGAGAGGACATTGGAAATGAGATTTGACCTTCCTTCAATTCTCTGGGACTGTTTAGGACACCCCTTCGATAAACATAAAAAGGATGGGTGGTCATATCAGATATTGTAAAGAGTCGAAAGACGGACGGTGGATGTTGGTGACTGTGGGTGCGTTGGAAAGGGTGTGAATGTCCTGAATACTATGTTGGGAAAAGGCTCGGGTCTTTCACTTCTCTGTAATGCTTTCAACTGATTAAAACATCTCGTGCTGATTAAGGTAAAGCCATCATACCATTTGACATCCAGACATTGTTGGGAACATGCAAACGATCAGATTTTGGGAAAAAGCATCCAAAGACCCCACACCCCAGGACACCACTAGTATCATTGACATTGCAGCCATGGCCACAGATCACACTTAAATGATAAGATATTGCTCCCGTCTGTCTCCACCTTCATTCACTTCTCATCCACAATTATATTTATTTTTTATTTCTTATTTTCTATATGTATATATATATATATATATTTTAACTTTGACGCTGACCAACAAAAGGACTGTGAGAATGCAGATAAGCGCGCTGTTCAGGGCTACATATCCTTGAGCCCCACGATTGAATGTAAGCAACATATTATTTTGTTTGCATTTTAAAGTCCTAAAGTTCATTGACTATTTCCTTCATAAACTGGTGCAACTGCTAGCCATCCCAGACAAATGAAATTTGCATTATGCCCAGTAATATTAAGTGTTGGTGTTGGTTCTCTATCTAGAAAATAAACTGGCATATCCCTGAATTTTGTGTTGGAATATGGTTCCAATAATGTGTGCTACTATGATTAGAGTTATTTTCTTCCCTGAGTGGCTCTACAGTGACACTTCTTTGCAACATAAGATCCAGTTTAGATCAAGGTGGACATAATCCTTAGATTTACAAAAGCCCATTCCAAATAGTCAATGTCATATGTGGTTGTAATTATTTATTGGTCTAGTTATGTATGTTGGGAGAAGCTAAAAGATTAAAAGGAAAATGGCACGTTTGACTATTCAACTGATCAAGAAAATTAAGTGGCTACAATGTTAATACAGGATGTGGGCACGTAAGAGTAATCCACATATTCCTTTATCATTTATTTGGAAACGATCTAGACATTTGCCAATGACATTATCCATCCAACTTAATTCTATCTTATTTCTCAAATATGCAGTCTTACTTTGATTGCTAGTATAAGATAACCTAATTGCTAGTAATCACAAATGTATATAATTTCTAGCAAATTATTACATATACCTGCTGCCCATCTAGTCGGTTGGACAAGAAGACCTACTATTTATTTCTTCAATGATTCATTTTCTTCTTCCTCGGTTACTCTCTAGTTGTCTCAGGCTAATAGACAAGAATAAGTTGGTTTTATAATATTCCAAGTAGAATAACCACAAAAGAAGATGTTCCCTGAAAGAGTTCTATCCTTTTCCTTTTAAATTAAGGGTTGAACCAACTGTTTATGTTGTTAAGTGACAGTTAACCTAACAAGAACCAAGCAACTAACAACAATCATACCTGGAGAAAGGAGAAAAAGAAAAAGAAAAAAGGGACATTCTTGGATGAAAGGGAAGGATCTCTCTCGTGACAGAAGTGGAAGGTATCAGTCAAAAGAAAAATTAATTCATAAGAATGCGACGAACAAGACCAAATATACAACACAAAGCAAGAAATATCAGTTTCAATAAGGAACGTAGGTACATTAGCTGAAAATAGTGAAATTCATGCCAAATAGTGAAGAAATATTAGTCATGGGATGATATTAATCATTACATGTAGCTGATGGGAGCTTTGAATGTAGCATCTCCTTTACATGCGTCTCTATGCTTTTGTCTTCTACTAGTGAATATGAAAACAGATGGTGTGACTGCATATAGATCCAATAAGCCAAATCATTGTGGAAAAATCTGCAAATGTTGTAGCTAGCAGTACCCAAGTCGAAGTTCCAAATCCAAATCCTCCTCTAAATCACTAGGCAAGCCAATCTTTAAGTCCAACCTAACAAACTCTGCCTTCTTCAAAACCTTACATTCATCTTCTTGGTTGACGCCATTAAATTCTTCAACCCCAGAAAAAGATTGTGCAGCATTCAGTTCACTAGGTGAAGCTGAAGATGGTGAAGATAAAGAAGAAAGAGGGGAAGCAGCCAAGGAAGGCAATGGGCAGGTAAATGCTGGAAGCCTTGTTGGAAGAGAAGGTGGTGATGGGGTTGAGAGATTAGGGTTAGGTTTGAGGTTAAGATTAGGAATAGTGAACTGATCATCCCTTGGAGGTGACCGTCTCAGCCTGGCTCTGTCTCTCCTGTGAACATTCATATGGCCACCTAGAGCTTGAGTGGATCTGAATTCTCTTTTGCAGAAGCTGCATGTATAAGATCTTGGAGGCCATGAATATCCACCAAGATCATCTCCATCATGACTTCCACTGCCGTAACAGTTCCATGAATCCTTAATCGTGTTGTGGTTGTAGTTGTTGCAGTCTTCAACGGCTCTACATCCAATACTATGGTCTTTTAATTTATTGCTCATACCGTTCCTCTCCATAGATGCTTTTTGATTCAATTAGACCTAGTAAGATCAGAGGGACAAGAACAGTCTAGCTCAAATCATATCAACTAAGAAACAGAAAAGAGTAAAACATCGAGCATCTCAAAAGTTGAGGCTCCTGGGGAAGAGAGAGGAAAGCAGGGGGACATTAGAGACTCAGTGACATGAGAAACATGGTGACATTATGTAGAGTTGGAGAATATTTTTGAGTGTTGGAAGCAGCACAGCCCGTAAAATTCTAGGCCAGAAGCTGAAAATCCCTTTGGAGGGCATCCACCTGCTGAAGTGTCCCATATGTTTCGTCACTACTGCAAAATCCAGGACACTTGCCTGTCGGTTTGTACTTTGCCAAAGCTAGTAGACGTTCCTTATTTCTGCTTACATGTGTGCAGCTACTTTTTTATTTATTTATTTATTTTTTATTTTATATATATATATATATATATATATATATATATATATATATAATAATGTTATTAAGCATATCTTGGTAAAATTTAAGCCAGGAAAGATACATAAGGGGAAGGTGCAAGAGAACCAACAAGGAAAGAAAAAATAATGAAAATATTTTTGAACTTAACAAAAAATTTTATTACCCTTTTACCATATTTTTCCAATTGTTTCTCTTCAAATATATATTTATTTTTAAAAAATAATTTCTATTATATGTCATTTTCGTTTTTATTATTTACAACAAATTGAACAGAGAATTTGAAATTCCTTTTTATTTGCTTAGTAATTAAAGCCATGAGGGTTTCAGACGATCATCAGGTGCACGTGGTCAGCCAGCCCTGCGAATTGAACATGTCTGAAATCTAAGCAAAAGTGGGAGAGAAGATATTTTATTTAATTTTAATTTTTTTTTTGTTGTGTTTTGTTCTTTGTTGTAAGTTCAATATCCACCATGGCGGTCTTAGCAAAGCTCACGTGGGTTTGCGTGTGCGTTTGGAGAGGAAGAAAACCCTTGAGAGAACCAAGAAAATTACAAACCTCAAGTCTTCATTTTCTGTTTCTTATAGAGCCTTTTAACTTAGTATGGAGAGAAAGAAAAGGAGGTTCTAGAAACTTCACCAGTTTAACCAAATCTATTATAAGTTAACAACAAATTGTCAGTTAAAGAGAGATCCAAGGTGGCACTTGACGTGGCAGCTATCATGTCTGTCTTCACACGCCCTCTCAAACAAAAAAGGGATTCATCCACTTTGAGTTTGCTCTTCAACTTTAAAAATCTAGTTATTGACAAAGATTTGGTGAAGGCATCAACAACCTACTCTATTGAGGGAACAAAGCAGATCTCTAATGTCTTTTGTAGAACCTTGTCTCACACAAAATGCATGTCGATCTCAATATGCTTGGTTTGAGGATGATAGACAAGATTTGCTTCCAATGAAGCCACTCCTTGATTGTCGCACCAAATTACCGGGGAGAACTTGAGTTCAACTCTCAACTCTCTTAGCAAAGAATGCATCCAAGTTAATTTTGTAACAACAAGAGCCAATGCATGATATTCCGACTCGATACTTGACTGTGCTACTACACTTTGTTTCTTGGAGATCCAAGACACAAGATTGGTTCCAAAAAACACACAATAGCCATTGGTAGATCGTCTGGGCAGTTTGCCTAATCAGCATCAGAGAAACCTACAAGATCCAATTGTTTGTTGGATTTGAAGTAAAGGCCATGGGTGATGGTCCCTTTCAAGTAATGATCGAAGTACTCTTTTACAAGCATGCCGGTGAACATTAGTAGGATTTTGTAAGAATTGACTCAACTTGCTAACCATATAGGCGATATTTGGACGTGTCATTGTGACATATTGTAAGGCCCCAATGGTTCTTCGATAGATTGAAGGTTCTGCCATAAGGTCTCCATCTCTCTTCGATAATATTTTTCCTGAGGTAGCAGAGGTTGGTAGAGGTTTAGCTTCATCCATCTTTGTTCGTTTCAATAGGTCATCAACATATTTGGTTTGAGTTAGGTATAACCTAGTAGTATCCTAAAAAGCTTTTACTCTAAGGAAGAAATGTAAGGAACTAAGGTCTTTAAAAGCAAAGCTGCAACTCAAGTCATTTACTAATTTTGATATAGTTGCTGAATTGTTACCAGTGACCAAGATGTCATCAACGTAAACCAATAAAAGTAGTAAGGTACCTCTTGATTTATACATAAATAAAGACACATCGATTGTGAATTAGTTAAGGCCCAATCTAAGAGCACTTGCTTAAGTCTGTCAAACCAGGCCTTCGACGCCTGCATCAACCCATAAAGCGCTTTCTTTTACGTGCAAACAAATTAAGGCTTTGTAGAATCAACAAATCCCTCAGGCTGACTCATATGCACATCCTCTTGTAAATGTTCATTTTGGAAGACATTATTTACATCTAATTAACGAATATCTCATCGTTGTTGCACAACTAAAGCCAGAATAACTCAAATAATTGAAGGCTTAATAACTGAATCATAGGTTTTAGAAAAATTCACTTCAAGAGTTTGATGAAACCCCTTTGCTACCAAACGAGGTTTATACTTGTTTAGTGAACCATCAAGATTGTATTTCAGCTTGAAGACCCATTTATTCCTAACATTATACTTGGACCGATATGGGACTAAATCCCATGTCTGATCATTCCTAAGAGATTGAAATTCCACATGTATGGCATTTTTCCAATGGGATCACTGAGAGCTTGTTTAACTAAGAAAGGCTTAGTAAGGCCAGGAGATACAGTTAGTGGATGCTTAAGGACATTAAATACCTTGGGTTTGTATATTCCAACTTTGCTTCGTGTCATCATGGGATGAGTGGAAAGATTTGATTCAAAGATAGGAGCTTGTTGTAGGTGTGGTTAAATGATAGTAGGTTAGTAAGGTTGCTTAGACTCTGCAAATGTAGTGGTGTTTGAACTAGAATGTGTCACATGCGTCATGCAATTGTGAATGATTGTTGGCTTTGGCTGTCTCAGGATTAGCTAGTGTTTGATTGATCCACATCACTAACTGAAATTGTTGTACCTATACTAAAAGTTGAAGACAAACTTGAAAGTGTGTTCATGGTCATGAGAAAAGGAAACATTGGTTAGAAATGAGAATAATTCCATATAAGGAAACTCCAACTCATTAAAGATTACTTTCCATGAAATAAATGCTCTACTAGAGGGATGGAGACACAAATATTCCTTATGAACTACACTATATCCGAGAAAAAGGTATTTACAAGAACGGAATTAGAGTTTATGTGTATTGTAGGGCCTTAGATGTGGGTAACATGAGTTGCCAAAATTACGAAGAAAAGAGTAATCCAGCAAACGACCATATAACTTTTGGAAATGAGAAATGTTGGAAAGAACTAGTGTGGGAAGGTAATTAATCAAGAAAACTACGGTATGGAAAGCCTCCCACTAATCATTGGTTATAGTGATGTAACTAAAGGTTACAAACTATATAATCCAGAAATAAGGAAGTTGATTGTGAGTGAAGTGTTCAATTCCTAGAAAATGAAAGTTGGACATGGACTAAAAAATTAAGTGAGGAAAAAAAAGTTATCTTTGAAAAAGACTTTGTGGAAGATAATGAGCATCATGAGGATTCTATAGTAGATATTTCTTTTTCAAAGACACCTTTTCCTATTCAAAATTCTCGTATGCGAACAAGAATAAGGTAGGAGTATGAATCACAAGGTTGCCCATAACATTCTCATATTATGCTTGTACATCTAAAGAATTATGAAGTCATGAAAGATATCAAAATCACTAATGAAGGTTTAGTTAACTTTGGTCTATTTGTAGATTGTGATCCAATTTCGTATGAAGAAACAACAAACGATGAAAAGTGGATTCAACCAATGAATGAAGAAATTCAATTCATAAAGAAGAACAATAAATAAGAGCTAACTACTCTATCAATTAAAAAGAAGCCTATAAGTGTTAAATGAGTTTATAAGACAAAGTATAAATTTGATGATAAAGTTGATTGGTTTAAAGTAAGATTGGTTGTAAAATGTTATAAACATAAGTTATGTATTGATTATTTTGAAGTTTTTGCACTAGTTACTAAACTAGATACCATTTGCATGATAATTATACTTGCAGCTTAGAAAAGGTGAAAAATTCACCAAATTGATATGAAGTTAGCTTTTCTTAACAGTGTACTCCAAAAAGAGGTTTTTGTTGAAAAACTACCAGAGTACATTGAAAAAGGGCAAGATAAACAATTTTATAAACTCAATAAGACATTATACAAGTTAAAGCAGGCACCGCGTGCCTGAGACACATGGATTGATGCTTATTTATTATGACATGGATTTCAAAGAAGTTCTTTTAAGCGCAAGCTTTACATAAAGTCAAATTCTAATTGTGATCTAATTGTTGTATGCCTCTATGTGGATGATTTAATTTTTATAGGAAATAATCAGTAGATGTTTGAAGATTTCAAGGAGACAATGACATAACAATTCAAGATGAGGGATTTAGGATTAATGTCCTATTTTCTTGGACTTGAAAGTTTAACAAACAAATGATGTTATCTTTATCTCACAAAAGAAGTATGCCATAGACATTCTAACACAATTCAGGATGAAATCTTCATTACCAATTTGTACTCTTATTGCAAAGCGAGTAGAAATGAAAAGGTAGGCAATGGAGAATTAGTACATTTCACATATTTTAAGGGCATTGTAGGAAGTCTTCGTTATTTGACTTTTACTAGAACAAATATTGATTATGGACTAAGAATTATCAGTTGATTTATGGAAGAACCATATCAATCACACTTGCAAGTAATAAAACCAAATTTGAGGTATGTAAGTGGTACTCGTGATTATGGAATTTTTCATTCTTACTCAAGCAATTTCAGTTTAGTGGGCTACGTAAATAGTGACTGGGGAGGTGATGTAGAGACTAGGAAGAGTACTATTAGCTATGTTTTTTTTTTTTTTTTTTAATCTTAGAACATGGGTATTTTCATGGTCATTAAAGAAGCAACAAGTTGTAACATTATCAATTGTAGAAGTTGAATATATGATAGTTACTATTGCAACATGTCAATTAGTTTGAGTTTGTAGGATGCTTAGTAAATTGAAGTATGAACCAAAGGGTCATATAAAGATTTTGTGTGGTAATAAGTCTATTATTATATTGACAAAGAATCCAATGTGTTAGAAAAATTAGGTTAATCCAATTTAAGGTAATCACCCTAGAGAGGGGGATGAGGGGGATGAGGGGGTTGAAAAGGGTGATGGTCTCTTTTTGTAAATTTAAATTATGTGAATGTAAGAGACAATTATATGCAAGTATATAATAAAACAATATAAAAACAATTGCATATAAAGTAAAAGAGTAGGGAAGAGAGAATGCAAATATAAGATTTTATAGTGGTTCGGCACAACCTAGCCTACATCTACTCTCCTCTATCTTCAATCCCAAGCTTGAGGTTCCACTAATTCAAGGCTTCCAAACCAAGCCTTCAAGCAATACAATTGAATTATGATTCCAATCAACCCTTTTAGACTTTTGACTCTAAGCACCCTTTACATTTCTCAAAAGATACCCACTCTTGAACAACCCCTCAAGTGATACCCCACACTTGGGAATCCCTAAGTGATACCTCACACTTAGATTCTTCTTCTCAAAGATTTACAAATGAGGATAATAAAGGATCTCACAAAATCTTAGTACAAAACTTTAAGAGTCAAATGATACAAGAAAACTATGATTGAATGGTGCACTAATGATATGCAAGTTTTAGAACAATGGTGCACTTAAAACACTCTTTCAATGCTCAAATATTCAAGAAAGGTTTAGGAATGTTAAACCCTTTAAACAATGAAGATTGATGCTTTTTATATATATAGAAGAAAATAACCAAACTAGCCGTTAGCATTTAATGCTTGATAGGTGACTGTTGGACCTCAATCGCCCCTCAACCGGACCTCGACCACCTCTTGATCGGACCTCAACTGATTGAGGTGGGGGTCTGGTTCCTCATTCAGTTCAACTGGTTGAGCCGTTTTTGGCTCAACAACAAACTTTTTCAACTTAAAACCTTTTAAACAAGTTTGGAAAACATTTGACACAAGATTTTAATTGAAAACATGAAATTATCCAATTTTAAAATATTTAAAACAAAATAACTCTTGAATAATTTTGGTGCATAAGAATGTAATGCATGAAAATCCTAGTGCATCAACAATCTTACAAAGAGATCTTATAAAGTTTGGGTCTTAAAAAACACTTATCTTTGAGGTTTTCTTATTCTTAATGATTTCTCTTTGACTTGATTTGTTTTTGTGATTGCTATTTTGGAAATCATCTTGCCTAATATATCACATTTCAAATATAATCATTAGTTCTAAATTTTATTTTGTTATCATTAAAATCGATATTAACCAAACATTAGTTTCACACAATGTTTCATAGTAGAAGCAAACACATCCGCATTAAATTTTATTATATTAGGGAACTTATGAAAAATGACGAGAATGAACTTGAGTTTTGTAGATCAGAAGATCAAGTTATAGATATTTTTACGAAGCTACTGAAGATGGAGGTGCTTGAGAAGTTGAAGATGATGTTTGGTGTGATTAACTTTACAACTCAAATTAAGGGAGACTGTTGAAATTATAATATGATTTAAAGTCAATTAGGAATTTGAGAAAAATTAGGAATTGTTATTTATTTAGGTTTCATATGTTAATTAGGTCTTTTGGTATAATAGGAATTGAAATCCTAGTGCAAGTATGATGAGTTTATTATAAATAGGTTTGTTATTGTATTGAAGAATAGAATGCAATAAAGTATTATTTAAACAAAAATATTATCAATACGTAATTGTGTGGGTTCTAACACAACGGTGGTGTATGCTCCTCCCCCATACAAATATCTTGATGAATTTTCATGCATTTCAATTAACTAAACACAAACGCAAGAGTGTCATTTTTGTACAATTGACGCACTTTTTTCAGGTCACATAACAGTGCATCATGAATAGTGATCAATTGATCAAAGCTAGAAATTCACTTCATCTTCTTTCCGATATTGCCTCTCAATTTCAACATCCTTACTGATAGGGCTGATTTCAAAGCTCAACTTGCACTTGAATGTTCTTTTACTCAGAGACACCTTCTGAATCTGAGGAAATGAATTGTTTCATGGTAAGCATGCTGATGTTTAGGTCTAGAGGTTTATGGCTGAAAATACTTGGGTTTATTAGAAACTGAGAACCAGTAAGCTGCTTGGTCTTGGCTCAGACACAACCGAATTTAGGCTATATCATTTGATTATGATGGAAGAATATATTGGGGAAAAAGAATGTGAAACATCCCAACAAAAGCCAGATCTAGACATCCACCAAAGAAGCCCATGCGAGTTTAATCTGTTGTCTTGGGATTAAAACTAAAATTCCAGTAAATGGAATATGGTCAACTATCCATTCACGGACCAAAGGCAGTACATTGATTGACCAAGTCTTTTGACGGACTACACCTTGAAAATGAACTTGAATTTAATTTCCTAAAATAGACTGAGGATTACCAAAATAATAGAACATGAAACACATAGTGGCATATCATAAATAGCTTTTGTCACATATGGGTCCTACCTTTGGCGTACATAGCTATACATAGATAGGTCCAACTCTTTATGATTGCAATCATGTAGTGTACATTGCTATGTGAAAGTAAAACTACAAGGATACCCTACAAAAAAGGGGACCCTCTCTACCATGAGTATATGCATATCATATTCATGTGACCCTACTAAGAAAAATGTACTTGAAAGCAATGCACATAGAGAATTTGCAAATGAAGAAGGGCGGAAGAGCAACCGCAAGCAAGATGGTGATGTGCACCGACTGCCTCACTTTATGCCATGTCTCCACTTTCACTAAAACAAGCACTTTGGCAGCCATCTCCTCTACCCTAAGTACGTTCATCGTCCAGGCGTCCATGGATGGCCACCATGACCCAAATAATTATTAGAGTAAACTCATCTCTACCCTAGTCTTTAGTCTTAGTTACCATGTTTTATTTGGTAAGTTTTAGTGTAATAACCTATGCCATGTAACCAAAGAAGAAATCTTCTTTTAACCCTTTTCAGTTTGGACTGCCATTACATTATCAACCATCTACCGGGCAGTGTGTCTAAGTGAAGAGAACTCTTTTATAGTGGTGTATTAAGGGGACAACCTTTGCCAATCAGCAAGATCCATATCTTCACTTGCATAAACTAAGTTTGCAAGTAGAAGCCTATCCGTCTTTTTTACTTTCACCACTATATATTTATAGGTACATAGGTGGGGGTTGGCATTATTTGTTTGTGCCGTTATAAAGACTCAGATAGATAATATGATTCGTATAATGTTGTAATTGAAGAAAAACTATATGTATCATTCATATAGAAAACAGCCTAATTAATTTGCAAACAACGTAAAAGTGAACCAACACATGGTTCATTGTATGCTATGACAAAACCCGCATGTGCCGCTACGGAAGCATGGTTAGTAGGGAGAGTGATGTAGTCCATATGTCTACTTGTGGATGAATACTTGAAAACTACTCTCCTTTATTTTGCTATAAAAAGAATTGTTGTCGCAATTCAATATAGAAATTCCTTATTTTGTAAATTTCCTTTACCTAATTATTTATGTAAGGTGCAATTATATATTGGAGCTCCTAAGTGCTTTTATGTCCTAAGTGCCTTTATGCTCCAAGATTCGATTTCACTGCATATATAGACTTTTCTGAAGCCATCCTTTTCCCTTTTATTCATCTTTCTTAAAGGTAGAAGTTGCAAAGATAAAAATTTGTCATGATTGCATAATCATGGCTCTTTTTTCTAATTTTTTTTCCCTTGAAAGATATTAGGAAAGGGAAAAGGGAATGGCTGATGCCGTGAAGAATTCTGAAAAATAATAATAATAAGATGGAAGATTGCTATAGTTTAGCAGCCATGTGGTGATTTATGGCTGAGCAGCCATGCGCCTTCGAGCTAGCGGCTTGGCTCTGATATTTTCCTTTTCCACTTTTTCGTTTTTATTAGTCTTAAAAAAGTTGGAAAGGGGAGAGGAATGGTTCATGGCTGTTGTGGCCATATTTATTGCAGGCACATCACCTTTTAAATAAGAAGAGGAAAGAAAATGGACAATTTTGGATATTTCATATTTCAATGAAGTGTCTGTTAATTCTAGGAGAAATAAAAAGTAAAGAAAAAATTAAGATATAAAATCCGTACTTACTGCATTTCAAATATTAACATTCAAAATATACATTGAAATTTAGACTGTCAAACAAAGCTATAAAGAAATGAAATCAGAATACAAACAAATAAAATAAGGTATAAAGGTGCTACAATACAATTATAATATGGATATGAAATTAATTTAAGAAAGAAAAGGATTAGAAAGGTGCAAAGATAATTTTGACCTTAATTTTATTCATTTGGTCTTGAGGCAAAACCCCACCTAAACCAACGGTCTTGATCATTCACAACCATGCTACACGTGCTGCATCCAATTGCTAAACCCCAAACCCAGAAAATGGAGGGCCAGACAAGTCTATTAGCTGGGGCAGAGATGTACACTGGCAAGGCAATGGGGAATTGATTCTTTAGCAAATGTTGTAACAGTAGCTTCATGCGTACTCTATACAAGAATTATGTCCTAGGCAAAGTCAGCATCTGCATCTCAATGATACAAAAGCATGACGTGGGGTCCTGCCAGAGTTCTATACTCATCGCATTTCAGTATGTGCATCTGACTTAACTGAGGACAGTGAACCAGATATGGCCCATATCAACTTCCTTCCATTCTCTAGGAATTCTTAGGGCACCCTCTTTGACCATGCCAAATTTCATGCAAGACCTGTAATCCCCCTTTCTGGATGAAGCGTCTCCATTCTAGTTTAGATTATTATTCATAGACATGCAAATTAGCAAAACGTACTGTTATGTAATTACAAGTTATGAAGAAACATGGGTGGGTGCTCTTTTTCAATGGAGAAGTTCCATAGTAATGTATTGATGATATCAACTACTGCAAGGACTGTGGAGGTTGAGGGGTGGGCAAGTGTTTGTAAGGATGTGAATGTCCTGAGTACCATGTTTGGAAAGAGTTGGGGTGTCTCAGTTCTCTGTAATGCTTTCAACTGACCAGAACATCTCATGTTGTTTAAGGAAAAGCTATCATGCCATTTGACACCCAGGCATTGTCGGGAACATGCAAACGATCAGATTTTGGGAAAAGCATCCAAGGACCCCACACCAAAACACATCCATGCACTTGGTATCATTGACATGGCAGCTATGCTTTCAGACACTTGAATGATAGAGATTGCTCCCATCTGTCTTCACCTTCATTCACTTCTCCCGTCTACAGTTTTTTCCTTTTGAAAAAATCCAACTTGATGCTGACCAACAAAAGGACTCTTGATTATTCATATTTTTATTTACTTGGTTTATTACCTGCTTTTTGAAGGCAGAAAAGCGGCTTTATGCTTTTCATTTGGATGGCTTTAGGGAAATCTTTTTCAGATAAAGTCTCTACTGGTATTCATGTTCATGAGGCTTTAACTGTGGCGAAAGTGTTGTCATTTGTGCCTGTTAATTTAGGGCCAGAATTGATGTCAAATTGAATAAGAGTACCTAAATTTCATTTCGTATATTTTCTTGTGAATAAGCTAACAAAAAAAATTAAATTGGCATAATAGGTTTTATGCCCGTGAGTTGTGACTAGAACTTGGTTCCAATAATGTATGTGCTATAATTAGAGTAAAGCATTTGCACAATAAATATATAGAAAAAAAGTTCCTCAGAGAGAAAAAAGGACGCAACTGAATTTCCTCCATTGTGTGTCCCTGTATACTTTCTTTTCAACAAAGTAACACCAAGCGATGGAAGCAGACTAGCTACTTGTATCATCCCTTGAACCATGCATTTCCATATACAGAAACACCATGTTCTGAATCATTTGCTACGTAGCTAACAGCATAGGATTCCTTATCAATCTAATCAAGTTGGAAGGCTAAAAAAATTTAGAAAACGAGGAAACATAAATAAATAAAACTGTGGCATTTAATTAAGAATATGAACACCTATTTTTTTCTCCAACTTTCTAGCTAGATTCAACTAACTATTCAAAATAGTCAAGAAGTGGCCCTGATTCAATATACATATTTCAATTTTTTAATAATCCAGAATTTGTTTTGCCTTAATAATTTCCATGGAATCTCACTTCTCAAACTCAAAGATACTTGTTTAATTTATGACACCCTTGAATATTTTATTATCATGTTGGTAGTACCTTTTTTATTTGGCTGCCTCCTGGACACCTGCTAGTCAATTTAGTTTGGACAAGAATACTTCTGATGTATGTTCTTTGTTTTTCTTCTTCTTTCTCAATCACCATCCGGTTGTCATTCACAAATCTTTCTTTATAACACTACCCAACAAGAACAAGTTCATTTCCATTCCAGGTGGAATCACAAGAGCGAGGCTGTTCACTGGAACAGTTTTACCCTTTATATAAAAAGATAAACCAACTTTTTATGTAGTTAAGTTACAGTTAACCTAACAAGAACCAAGCACCCATCAGCAATAACACCTAGAGCAAAGAAGAAAAATAAAAGAAGAAAGACATTCTTGGATGAAATGGAAAGCTCTCAACCTCTCGTGAAAGAAGTGAAAGGAATCAGTCAAAACCAAAGCCAACTAAAATCAAAATGCAAAAGACAAGATTAGATATGCTATAAAATGCAAATTTGTGGGAAAAGAGAGCATGAATCAGTTTTCATTGAAGAACAAGCTTCACAAAGGTACGGAAGAGAGCCTTGGCTAAAAATAATAAAAAGATTTGCCAAATAGGAAGGAAATAATAGTCATAGGGATGATAGCAATCAGTACATGTAGCTATGGAAGCTGAGTGCAGCATCCCCTACACCTTCATCTCTTTGCTTCTTCATGAGTTCATCTTCATCCTACTTGTGAATGTAAGGTGCAATAAGGCAAATAACAGCAGACTAATATTATAATATTTTGGAGAAATCTGAAAATGTTGGACCTAGGAGTATCCAAGTCGAAGCTCCAAATCCAAATCCTCCTTGAAATCACTAAGTAGACCAATCTCCAAGTCCAACCTAACAAACTCTGCCTTCTTCAGAACCTTATACTCATCTTCTTGGATGAAGCCATGATATTCTCCAACCCCGAAAGAAGATTGTGTGGTCTTCATCTTTGCTAAATCCAGGACTCTCGGGCTCAAAGGATTGAGCAGGGAACCATCCACACCCCATTTCTTCACTTGATCACTAGGTGAAGCAGAAGATGGTGAAGATAAAGAAGAAAGAGGGGAAGAAACCAAGGAAGGTAATGTGCGAGTAAATGGTGGAAGCCTTGTTGGAGGAGAAGATGATGATGGCGATGTTGAGAAATTAGGGTTAGGATTGAGATTAAGATTAAGAATAGGGTACTGACCATCCCTTGGAGGTGACTGTCTCAGCCGGGCTCTATCTCTCCTGTGAACATTCATATGGCCACCCAGAGCTTGAGCAGATCTGAATTCTCTTTTGCAGAAGCTACATGTATAAGATCTTGGAGGCCATGAAAATCCATCTGGACAATCTTCTCCATAACTTCCACTGTTACAGTTCCATGAATCCTTGACCTTGTGGTTGTTGCTGCAGTCTTTAATGCCTCTACAGCCAATACTATGATCTTTCAAGTTATTGTTGAAATTGTTCCTCTCCATAGATGCTTTTTTATTCAATCAGATCTAGTAAGATCAGAAAGATAAGAACATTCCAGCCAAATTATATCAACTGGGAAAGAGAAGAAAAAAGAAAGGGTACATCTCAAAAGTTGGAGACTTTGCAAGAGAAAGGTGAGGAGGGGAAGTCACTAACCTTGAGAGAGATGGTGATGATATATAGAGTCAGGTTATGGGTCTTGAAAGATTAGTGATGAGTATGGAGGTAGCAGAGCCCATCAAATTTTAAGCCAGAAGCTGAAAATCCCATTGGAGGGCATCCACCTGCAAGTGTTCCATATGTTTGGTCACCATTTACTAAATGTAGAACACCAGCCTGCCAAGTTATAACTTTTTGCCAAATCGAGCACACATCTTCCGGATGTCCCTTGCTTCTCTTTAAATTATGTCCAACTATTTTTTTACAATGACATTAATTTCTTCCATAGAAATTGAAGTGTGAATGGTAATCATCAGGTGGACTTGGCCAACAGGCTTGAGAAGTACATGTAAGTAGACTAGACAGAAGAGTTTTTTTTCAAGTTGTAATCCATTATGTCTGGGTCCTCAGCAAGCTCATGTCCATTTGAGCTGTTAAAGTTCCCACTGAAAGGATAAATTTAAAACAGACAAATACATAGCTATGGCTTTGCTCCCTCCAAACTGCTTGATATGCCCCCCTAGTATAGAGCAACAAAAATGAAAAGCAAAAAGGGAGGGATTGGTAAAACGATGAGCCTTTTTATTACCTTTGAAAGCAGAAAATGAAAATTGTTTGAATTTCTATGTACAAAAGTGAGGATTTAATTTCTAAAAACTTAAGGTGTTAATCTCAAAGATACACTTTTCAATGGAACCAGTCAAACTGAACAGTGTGCTTATATTTATGATACACAACCAATTAGATATCAAGATTTGGGAATAAATTTGATCTGTCTATTGCTTTTCATGGTCATTCAGTTGATCGAAATGTCATAGTAGAAAATCCTTGCACGCATTTAGCCTATCCCTTCCATGATGAGCTTAGTCTTGTATTTGCTCGTTCATAGGTCTCAACATGCATGTACCATACGTCTAAAATATATCAATATTCTATGGCAAGTTAAGGATCCAAGACGAAATGTTCGAATTTGATTACACAAAACCATAATAACCAATACCCAAAATTGCCTCATAAATGTCAGCCAGTTATGTCTTTACTTTCCCCATTGATCAATCCTCTCCACTCCATTGGACGGGAAAAAAGAAATAAAAAGAAATGAACAGAGTTGATAAGGACTATTAATATCTTTCAAATTCCCCTAATTAATCATTCTAGTAAATCAACTTCCCCCCTTTTTTTTTGTCTCATTATTATATCATATAAAAGAGATGTCACAAGCGATTTCTTCCTTGCAGTTAAATTTAAATAAGAAATTGTAATACTTCTCAAAAACTTTGCTACATAAGTAAGTCAAATTATTGTAAATATTTTTTTAACATCCCTAATTATTAGTTTAGTTTATGAAAGAAAGAGTGAAGATATGATTTGACAAACAAAATTGAACAATAGATACATGCGTGACCTTGGCATATTGAGGCCAGTGGTGAGAATGCTTTAGACTATGTTTGGTTCTTGGAAAATATAAGGGAAAAAAATAGAAAAGAAAAGTGAAAGGAAAGAAAAAATGAAGGAAAACAAAAGATAGATTGAATATCAATAAATTATTTCATATGCTATTTTAAACTTATTTCACTTATTTTTTTCTCTTCAATATAAAGATTAAATAATTTTAAAATGTATAAATTTTTAATTAATTTTAATTATATTTTATTTTCTTTTGTACTTTTTATGTTAAAATCAAATATGAGAAAATGATTTTTCTTAGTATTTTTTTTTGTTTCCTTAGTACTTTCTAAAAACCAAACATAGCATTAGGATTACTATTAGACAAAAATGAATTCCAATTTGAACTTGGGATGGGAAGGTGCTTACACCATAGACCAACCTATACAATAATATTAGTAAAGTTGCAATTTATATATAATTAAATGTTGGAATAAAGTAACTGCAGAGTGTGATAGGAAATTAAGAGTACATGTTGGAAAATTTCCTAAATTCTTAATTAAAATATTTTTGTTTTTTATGAAAAATATTTTTATAGTCATATATCACATTTTGCAATTTTAGATTTCTTTATATGATAAACTAGAGTGATTAGCCATAATTTTATAAAGATTCTACATTATAAAAAAAGTTATAGGATAAAAGATGAACTTATTATAAAGACTACATATAATAAATAAAGATATGAGATAAAATGGGATACACTTAATGGAGTGAGAATTAGCGATTAAGGTGGAGAGATATAAAAAAAAACATGAAATGTTTTAAGATGGTATAATTGTATTCATTTTTTATTTTTTAATATTCTTTATGATATATTGAAATTATTTTTTCTCAATCATGAATGTAGTAGTTATGATTGTTAAAATAACGTAAACATCTTGCATACTTTATATGTTAATATACTAAATATTAATATTAAAACTTTCCCATAGTAATACTCATCAAAGCTTCCATTAACACACTGAGATAAATCTTAAAAAGATGCATGGCAAAGGGCACATGAGACAGTAGCATATGAATTCAGCTTAGATCCGGAATCCTTCAACGAATTAATCAGAGTACTGCTACTGCAGTGACAGACAAAAATAGAAAACAAAAAATAAAGATAAATTTTGATTTAATAGCATATGGCATCGAAGAAAAGAAAAATCCAAGTGGAGAAATGGGGGAAAGTTTCATTGCTTTGATCAGAGAAGCCGAAGAGGAGAAAAGATCCTGCCACATTTAGCTGCGATTTAGTGAAAGACTAGTGGCCAATTAGATGAACCCGTACAGTGCTAAATATAGGTGTGATTTTATAAGGTTGCATTGTCGAAACTGCAGTGTTTACCCACAGTACAACACGTTGCCGTCTCTTCTACACTTGGTAGATGTACCACCATTCGGCTCCTTCAGAGCTCAGCCCAACTCTATTGAATAATTGATTACTACGTTGATATGTAGGAAAAGGAGATTTATGAAGGCAGGCATTATTTTTTACAGGCTGATTGGGCGATACTTTTGGCTGATAATGATTCTGCATTTGAGATGGCAGGTAGTGATGAGAATCAAGGCTTCCCCATTTGGTTGCAGTCTCGTCAGCTTTCACCGCTGGTTTTTTCAGTGTACTGGGCTTTGTAGACGAGGCAGATGTGTAAACTCTTTGTACGCCCAGTTACGTTAGCCTGTGATTCGCCCATATGGGTGGCGTTGACCAGCCCACAGCTTAATTCAAGAGTCAAACTTTGCTGAACTGGTCATTTACCTCAGTGCAGCGACCTTTGGTTTAAACTGTGCCAGTTGGGGGAGATGGCGGTAGGCTAGGCCATGGATTGGAGCAGGCTGGGTCAGGAATTTTCAAATGAACTTGGGTTTGGGCCTAGATTTGTGGCCACGACTTTAAAATTGGTCTGTGTTTTCCGGAACAATTCATTAGGATCTAGACCATGAATGTAATTTGCAAATCTTTATACTTTAGGAATTTTTATTTTTTTTAACGAGGATAAGATAATCTCCGATTTAAAAACTAATTTAAATTTTTAAAAAAGTTAAAAAATATCAATCCATTTACACATAAATATCTTTTGTGTATTTTTTTTCTTTCTTTTCTTATACGTATAGTACCCATTTTCAATATTCCAAATCTACCAGAAAACTTTTGAGCGAGCCTTTGCGCACAAGGAAAAATTCAAAGACCTTTGATAGAAATTGCTCCTGGAATTTGGCATTAATAGCCTTCAGTTACCATTTTGCCAATTAGTATTTGAAAAAACAATGCTTACAAAAAAGCTCGATTTAGGTGTTTTCACATTGATTTGTGAATCGAGGGGCCCAAGTTCAAGTTTAAACAAGGATGCAAAGACGCAAGAGAAAATTCAATGGGAATAGAGGCTACGTACAAAGAAGTCCTAGCTGATCAGTGGTCAAATTGCATGGTTGGAATGAACTGAATGGACACCTACTTCCTACTCCAATTATTGTTCAATGGGAGGATAGAACCATTGTTTAATTCCTCTTCGCTACTACTACGACTACCACTACCATGAGAAGTGGCCAGCTCGTTATTACGAGGGACTAGACAAATGAAATACAATGAAAATGTGCGAATTTCACTCACCACTCTGCCTGGATGCAGCGCTGGTGGAGCCACGGGAGATCTGAAGACTGAGAAACTCCATCTCCATCTCCATTTCAGAGGTCTTCTTCTTCTCTTGCTCCAGTTCCATCTTCAGCCTCTCATTCTCCTGCAGTAACTGGTCCTCTCTGCTTACTTCCTCCTGCCCAGTTAATATGGTAAGCATTAAACCCACAGCCCTCCTCTGATCATACAAACTCCGAGTCAGACCCCTCAACATTCTCACTACACCGTCACGATCAAGATGCGCAAGCGAAACCCCAATTTGTGCACTCAATTGAGTCCCTTCCGGAACTGCCACAGCCAAACTTCCAGCGTGCTCATTTGTGTGTTCATCGTGCAGCTCTTGGACCCCTTCCACACTTTGAGATGATGAACCCGGATTGTCTGAGCTACTCTCATTGCTCGGATCCCGAATGATTGGTTCAGCAGCAAACCGGACCTGCCGTCTTGGAGGGGAAAGTGTTTCTGTTTCGCTTGGGAAAACCGGGTCTAGTTCTAACACGTCCTCGTTAAAGTTCCACCCACTGATCCTCCTCTGTTTGATGATTTCTCCCGTCGAAGACTCTTCGTTTTCTTCTTCATCACCATCATCATCAGTATTCTTGATAGACAAAGAACGTCGAATCTTGCTTTCTTTAAACCGTTGTTCAACACTTGCCAACCCCGACAGCACTTTATTTACCAGAAACTCTGAATTCTTGCAGTTCTTGAAGAATGGATGCTTCAGCAGTTTTTCTGCAGAGGGCCTTTTCGACGGGTCTTGATCGAGACAAGAAGCTACCATATCTTTGAAAGACTTGGAGAACTTCTGGCTTTGTTCACTCCTGCTCTGTTCGTAGTCTGAGAATCGAAAGCGCTTTGTGATCTTCATGACCAGAGACTTGGAAGGTGGGAGGTGAGAAAGAGGTGGCCGTCCATGAGCCAATTCTAATGCGGTGATTCCAAACGACCATATATCAGCCTTCAAACTGTACCCAGTATGCGAGTGTATCACCTCCGGCGCCATCCAGTACGGCGTTCCCGTAACTTCGGTGAGCATCAAGGACGACGATGACGATGATCCCGAAGTCCCAGAACTGGTGTTCGACTCGTAAATCAAAGCCGAGACACCGAAATCAGCGAGCTTAACTGTGCCGGTTGAATCCACCAGAATATTACCAGCCTTGATGTCTCGATGAAGATGGCCTTGGTCATGAAGATACGATAAGGCGTTCAAAGTTTCTTTCAGAACTATGGCAATGCAGAGTTCTGGTAAACCATCAGGGAAAGAAGAACCGATTATGGATTGCAGAGACCCAGCAGACATGAAAGGCATCACCACCCAAAGGCGATGATCGACGGCAAACGAACAGTGGGCTCTGAGAATGTTGGGGTGAGAGAGAAGCGACATGGTCTTCACTTCACGTAGCACACTGTCAAGATCAGCACGAGATTGATCGAGATCGATAGACTTGATCGCCACCAACGCTGAATTCATCGGAAGACATTCAGCTTTGTAAACAATGGCGCTCACGCCAACACCAATCTCATCAAGAATTCTATACGCCTCGGAGTTCAGTGGGTACTGAACCCTCGGCGACGCTTCTCCCTCATGTTGAGCCATGGATGGATGAAGCTAGGAGCAATCTTCTGTCGAAGAAAATGGGAGTGGTTTCTGGAAAAACCGGGAAGAAAGAAAGAGAAAGAAAACGGTTAGAGTTGAAGCGGTATTCTTGTGAAATGCGAAAGCGGCTACTAGTTACCAAATCAAGTAATCAAACGGTTATAAACGCATCAAGAATAGCGTGGAGTAATTACTCAAGAAGCGCTCTTGCCAGGCTGGAAGCTCAACCGCCTCTCCCTCTCTCTCTCTCCCCCTCTTTATAAGCATTAAGCATAAGCACGCTTCATCATCTTCTCACACTGTCTTTCGCTTTCGCATTTCACAAGAATACCGCTTCAACTCTAACCGTTTTCTTTCTCTTTCTTTCTTCCCGGTTTTTCCAGAAACCACTCCCATTTTCTTCGACAGAAGATTGCTCCTAGCTTCATCCATCCATGGCTCAACATGAGGGAGAAGCGTCGCCGAGAGTTCAGTACCCACTGAACTCCGAGGCGTATAGAATTCTTGATGAGATTGGTGTTGGCGTGAGCGCCATTGTTTACAAAGCTGAATGTCTTCCGATGAATTCAGCGTTGGTGGCGATCAAGTCTATCGATCTCGATCAATCTCGTGCTGATCTTGACAGTGTTCTACGTGAAGTGAAGACCATGTCGCTTCTCTCTCACCCCAACATTCTCAGAGCCCACTGTTCGTTTGCCGTCGATCATCGCCTTTGGGTGGTGATGCCTTTCATGTCTGCTGGGTCTCTGCAATCCATAATCGGTTCTTCTTTCCCTGATGGTTTACCAGAACTGAGATTCAGGCACTTGAGTCTTGTTAGTTAAGTGGTTGAGTAGTTAACAAGCGGTTAGATCTTTAGTTATAACTTCACACACTGCAGATTCCTCAGGTGAAATCCTAGTCGTCAAGTCATCGATCATGACAGCCAATTCAGTTCAGATATGGTTTTAATTTCCGTTATGATTTATTTTTCAATTAAACTGAAATTATATGAAATATAAGAAATAAATTAAACATTGTAGTTGATTCAAATTAATACAAGACCTCCAGTCAAATTAAACAACCAATTCTTCCAAAAGCTTAAGCTATTAATATCTGTACTCACAAGATATATTATAAACTCTGAACACCTTCCCGGTTCCATGATTTCCATGATGGTTCAAGACATGAGAACCATAGACCCCGAAATCAAGAACAACATCGAAAATGCAAGTGACAATAGAGTAACAGAGGGTGGAATCCGCCCTTTGTCCCTCCTCAGGATCATCCCTTCAATCACTGGGTAGTTGACAGCTACGATGAAAAATGAAAGAAAAATCTGTCCAAAAAGCTTGTCCCAGCATCCAGCTACCATCACTCTACCAACTCCTCCCACCAAAGAAATCATGTTGAAAATGACTAAGGTTACTAATGGAGCAAGTAGCACCGTTGATGTTCGGAAATCAAAGATGCCCATTTGGTAGAGTTTAACTTGATCATCTTGAATGGCTTTATTTGTTGGTGTGAAACTGGCTTCTCCCATGCCCACAGACTTCAGTATACCATCCAAGCTTCCGTAGAAATGGCTAGTAATTGACTTCATCATCCAAATGCGCTCCTCATTCCACCATGTCTGAACTGATCCTCCAGTGGAGTGAACATCCTTTAGATGTTTCAAGAGGGAGGAGAAGAAAACAAATGAAAATATAACAAACCATGAATCTGAAGCCTGTTAAGAAATGAAAATGAATGATGTTAGAGAGCATATATCATGCATCGCATATATTAGATAAGTTTTTGTTATTGAAATTTCTGAAAACTAGACAAAGACATACAAGTATATATTCATACTAGAGCTAGCAATGTGGTTTATGATCTTGTATTTTCATGGAGAAAAAGAAAGCACGTGAAATTATTATGCAACTATTATGTTTTGATTACCTTTGGGTAAATTGGGATCCCATTCAAGAGGCAGAGTTGAGGGATGGTAGCCAAACACCATAAGCAGAAGGAAGAAAAGGGATTAAGTGCTAGGTGAGCGTAGCACATGCTCTCCAGAAAAGACATCCTCAACAGCCCATAAATGGGAGGGCAGAACCTTGAGAAAGTGACTTGAAGCAGTCCACAGTACCATCTTCTACCTTGCACTAATGTGTCATTCAAGTTCGAAGTAGCAGTGCCCAAGAATGCTGGTCTGGGAGGGCTATAGTATATGGAATTCCACCCCTTGCAGTGCAAAATGAATCCCGTAAAATAATCCTCTAGCACAGAATTGTACAAGAAACCTATCTGCAATATTGGCCATTAAGAGATTGAAATTAATGTTAGTCAATAAGCAGAAGACAATTTGTAATATTTGGCTAATAGACAAGAGTAGGTAAACTAATAAGTCAGTCCTTGCCTCTTCACCCCATTTTGTGTGTTCTTCATAACTGCAAGAGGCTAAGAACTGTGTCTCTTGTTGCAACCTGGTCGAGAAGCTCGCGTCTTCAATGACCTTGCATGGGTAGCTCTGGCCGAGTGATTTGATGAGCCCATTGGATGGACCAAAATGTTGTTTTAGTTGGAGGGGATCCTTAACTGGGAAATTAATGGTATGAGTATTTTTAGCTTTAAATCAACATCAAATAAAAAAGGAGGCAAATGCCATTGGTGTTGTTTCCCTCAACTTATCTGCTTTCCATATTGAGAGAAAAAGCACATTAGTAAGACAATCTACTTGAGTTAGAGGATCCATATGGAGCACGAATATCACCAACATGGAAAAGAGTGTTTCAAGATCAAGAGACAGAATGATAAAACTGTGCTGGTTTCTACTATCGTTGACTTTATTAAATGACACCCATTCAATATGACATCTGACAAGTTACAATGTATCAATGGAGTTGCTGACAGTGTGAAGCATAATCCAATTATTTCCTCTGTTTCCTTAGCCAATTCATCCCTTCACTAAATCCTCTCTGATTCCAAACCGGTACACATTGGCATGCAAGTGATGTCTTGAATATGGTTAATTAAGATGTTTAATAATTTCTAGAGAAATTTTTGACAGATAATCTGATAAAAGTTTGATATTTCTGCTGATCACTTATGATTAAACGGTGAATCAGTGTGAGCACTGAACGTACCTTCTCCAACATTCCCATACAATGCCGCTCTCTTTATGTAAAAGCATGTACCCGATAACATGGGTCCCTGATGCCCATCCATACCGGGGCACTTCATCTGTCATAGGAGGAAAACATCCAACAAAATATTGGCAATGTTACCTCTCTCTGTTAAAATATTGGACGTGCTAGTTCAGAAAGAACCTATGGCATTGATTCTTAATTAACAAAGTAGATGAAGTTTTAATCGTGTACCTCAAATACTGATCTCAATCGGCCATCATAGATGTCATTCATACTGAAGTTGTGGAATTTCTGAGGGAATTGAACAAAAGCTAGAGAGCAAGAGATTTTGGAATCAAGGTGGAAACACATTGCTTGGCGGGCAGATGAGGGGTCATTGCAGAAAAAGTCGCAGTCTAATACTAATACATGGGGCGCGTTGCTTATGATGCCAGAGACCCTGAGCTGCACACAAATGATACATATAGTATTAGCTCATAACATGTGCATGTATCCGTGCGAAAAAGAGAGAAACATACAAGAGTGTTGAGAGCCCCGGCTTTGAAATGATGTGGATGAGAAGGTCTTTTCTCGCGAGAAACATAGACGAGGAGAGGTATATTGGGATGACCAGCGCTACTGTCTTCAATAACAGTGTTGTCATCTCTTATCACCTGCCAAAGTTATTCTATTATTACAATAAATTAAACAACTAAGAAAAATATGTTAAATCAGAGCAAGTATTTGAATATTTTCTACTTCTTTCATTTACATGAGGAGTACACCATACATAGAAGTGGTTTACAGGAAAAGAGAGACACAGTCAAGGAAAATGAAAATGAAAATGTTAGGCTAGAAATTATGCTATCATAATGCAAAGGATTTATAATAAATACAACTAACTATCCTAGAATCACTCAACTAAATATTCCTATAATCATTCTAATTATAAAGGAATTACAGCTCACACCAACACTCCCCCTCAAGTTGGTGTATAGATGTTTCTAATGCAGTGAGCTGTGAAAGCTTTTACTTGAAACAGCCTTTGTTAGTATATCTACAAGTTTCTATCAATAGTAGTTCCTACCCCATCCGTGCAAGTCCGTGTAACCATCAACATTGAGATGGTGATTCTTAGAGAACATGCATACTCTACCTAGGGCAGATTTAAGTAGCAAAGTATTGAAATTACAACCCCCATATGATCTTCACTATGGTTGTGCATGAATTGGCTTACTATGCTGATAGTGTAAGCAATATCCAAACAAGTATGAGATAAATAGATTAGCTTACACACTAACTTTTAAAACCTTTCTTTATTGGTTGACACTTAATTCGAATATTCTCCAAGCTTATGATTCTGAACAATCGGTGTGTCAAGCGACTTGCAATCAACCATCACTATTTCAGATAATAAGTTTAACGCATACTTTCTATGGGAAAAAAATATGCATTCACTTGATCTAGCTACTTATATTCCGATAAAGTATTTTAGTCTTCCTAGGTTCTTCACCTCAAATTTGGTCCCCAACTATTTCTGGAGTTTGGAAATTTCTTTTGTGTCATCTCCTGCGATAATCATATTATCCACATAGATTATCAAAACAATTATCTTTCCTTGTTGATGTTTTAAAAAAAAAAGTATGATCCGAGTTGATTTTTTTGAAAACCATACTTTCTCATAGCTAGACCAAAATAACCAAACCATGCTTGAGGTGACTATTTCAATCTATAAAATATCTATTCCAACTTACACACTACTCTAGTGCTTGATGATGCAGTATAACCTAATGGAATATCCATTTATACCTCTTCCTCAAGGTCTCTATGAAGAAAGACATTCTTCATGTCAAATTGGTGTAATAGTCAGTCTAAATTTGTTACTAGAGATAATAAGACTCTAACAATGTATAATTTTGCCAATGGTGGAAACATCTCTTGATAGTCTATGTCATATGTCTATGTTTATTCCTTGGCTACAAGCCTTGCCTTGTATCGCTCAATAGACCCATTTGTCTTATGATTAATGGAAAACACTCATTTACACCCTACTGTGTTCTTCCTTTTCGGTAGTGGAACAAGTCCCATGTCTTGTTCTTTTGTAGTGCTTCCATTTCCTCTTGAATTTCTTGGGCCCATTTCAAATCTGCTAAGGCTTCGTGTACTCCACAAGGACCATGATAAGGGGACAACTTGTGCACAAAGGATTTAAGGGGCTCAGATAGTCTTTAGGTGGTTACGTTATTAGCAATCAGGTACTTTGATATTTTCCCTTCAACATCCGGTGAGTATCAAACTATAGCTTTACCTTTATTATGCCTAAAAGGTTAATGATAACCAATTGGAGTATCCAAAGCATGACTAAAAGATGGTACAAGGGAACTTACCTCAAGAATATTCTCTAGAAAACAATTGTTGAGTACATGAGGGAGAAAAGGTTTTTTGCTAAAAGGTCCAGATTCACCTTCCTCAACATTGTTGCCACTATTTCCATTGCTTTCATCCTCATTTTTTTTCACTTTTCTCCTTATGTTCTTCGACTCTTACCATGTCATTTCCTTCTCTTATTACCTTACCAAATTCGAGTTCTTGATTGGTTGCCTTAACTTCCTCATAAACCCACCATTTTTGCTCTCCATCCTATGTCTTCCACTAAAGATTAGTAGCAAATATCAGTGAAGAGTAAAAAAATTTAGATTTCAAGAATGTGACATCCATCGTGACATAGGTAAGTGTGGTGGTAGGATTGTAGCAACGGTAGCCATTTTTTCTTGTAGCATACCCTTAAAAAAATTGCAACAAACAACACAAGGATCAAGTTTTGTTTGTTGATTTTTATGCAGATGAACAAACACAACACAACCAAATATGCATGGTAGAATAAGCAATATGTTAAGGTAACTTGGTTAGACAAAGCCTAGAATGAAGTCTAAAACTCCAATACCTTTGAGGGCGATTGATTTAACAAATATACAACAATAACAACAACCCCATCCCAGTGTCGACCGGGTATTTTTGCTCTAATTAACAAAGCACATGTTGTTTCTAAAATATATTTGTTTTTTTGCTTAACCACCCATTCTATTGTGGAGTTTTAGTATAAGAAATTTCATGAAGAAGGTCATTTAATTGAAAATAGGCTTGAAATTCTAAGTCAACATATCCTCCTCCATTATCTAATCGAAGAATCCAAACTTTAGCTTAGTATTGATTTTGAATCATGGCTTGAAATGAATAAAACAAACCAAATCTCTCATCCTTATGTTTTAACAAATACAACCAAGTCATTTGTGTATAGTCATCTATAAAGGTCATAAACCAACAAATGCCAAAAAGAGTTCTAATATAGAGGGTCCCCAAACATCGGAATGAATCAAAACGAAAGGAACATCACTTTTATTTGAACTAGTTGGAAAAGGGACATGATGACTCTTTGTTGAAATGCAAGTATCGCAGTTAAAGTCTAAATAATCCAAATCTAGAAATAATTGAGGAAACAAGTATTGCATATAGCTAAATGATGAGTACCTCAAACAACGATGCCACAACCAAATCTGTTTTTCCTTGACACTTATTAAATGTTGCACATTATTAACGCCACTAGAATTGAAGTCATCCATGTGGTATAACCTCCATATCTTAAGACCACACCTAATGATCTCCTTGGTAAGAATATCCCGAAACAAGCAAAAAGTAGGATATATTGAAGCGATGCAATTTAGTTCTTCAATTGTTTGGCTCATAGACATTAATTTATTGGAAAGAGATTGTATTAATAAAGTATTTGACAAAGAAAGGGTGATAAGGCTATCCTTCCAACCCTTGTAATTGGATATATATAACCCTATTAGCATTGGCAATGCTAATTCACCTTGGCTTTATAGTATTAACAAAATCATTTGGACAAAATGTCATGTGGCTCATTGCTCCATAGTCCACTATCCAACCACTACAATCACTTTGGTTAGAAACAAGCAAAGCGTGGTTATTATTACCTTGGTCAATGAGAGTGGTTTTTGATTCATTTTTAGATTCAACCTATGGAATAATAGATAATTGGGATTCTGTATTTGCCAAGGTTAGTTGCCCTGATCCACTAGCAACTTCTATTTGTTTTCATGCCTTGAGTTCATTCCATTATTCTGGACACCTATGCAACTTAAAGCATGTGTCACGAGTATGTTTCATGTTCCCACGACGAGAGTAGCCACCTCCTTTACCTTTTGTTTATCTCCTTGCCTTTGTAAATGCACTTAGTTTTAATTACTTGAAGATAAGGACCTAGGCTTGATCCCTTGGAGTGTAAATGGTTGTTGAGGTCCTATTTTTATTCCTTTATATGCCATAACAATGACTCTTGTAGTCTATGTGCTCGTTAGCATTAGTGCTTGTCTGATATCTTCCTTTTGTACATGAGCATACACTTGTTAAATGGTAGGAAATGGTTGTATCTAGAGTACATCACTTCAAATCTTGTTAAGTCCATCACTCAATTCATTAAGAAATATATAAACTCTATCTTCTTGTAGGAGAGTTTTATATTTTTGTATATCACCACCGCACCCCATTGGATTTGGGCAATGGAAATCAATCTCTCTACACAAACCTTGAAGACCATTGTAGTATGATTCAATGGATCCCCCAACTTGCTTCATTTGTGTTACACGTCTCTTCAAATCATATACCTAAGTTGTGTCAATTCTATTAAAGTTGTAGCAATTGACTCCTAAACATGTTTGGAAATTGGAAAACGAATGAAGTTGTTGATTAACAATAGGTCGACCATGAAATTTATCAGCCATCCTTTCACAAAAGCATTCTCCGTTCTCCATTTTCTAAAGGTTGAATCAATTGGTTAGGATGTCATCATTTATGTATCCCTACTTGTCTTTGCTTAAGATATATATCTCAACAACTTAAGACCATAAAGCATAATTGGTATCATTGAGTTTAATATCGATTTGTGCAACAAACAATATCATAAGTTGTTGGAGTTTGGGTTTGATTTTGAGTCAAAACTCGATTCATTCTAGTTGTCAAGTCTTCAAGAATCGCAGTTGTGGGGTTCTCACATTGTTGCTTGCGCTCCACCAATTCAATTGAGATGAAAGAGGTGATAAAACAGAGGGAAACTAAGAGAGATGAGAGGAAAATATGCTGGTATTATTTATCTCAGTAGTCTTCTACAATAACAAAATAGACATTATATACAAGCAGAAGATACACATCCTAACCAACTGTACACATGGAGCTAAAAGATTAAAAAGAAAATAATATCCTAACTAATTACATCTTTAGGCTTAACATCCCTCCTCAAGCTCATTGGTATAGTAAGAACAATGAGATTGGATAGTAGAGTAGTGAAACATTAGGTGGAAAGAGGCTTGGTCATGCAATCAGCAAGCTGATCATCAGAAGGTGTGAACTGGATAGAGAAAGAGTGTTAAAGAACACGTTCCTGGACAAAGTGGTAGTTGATTTCCATATGTTTGGTTTAGGCATGCAAAATAGGATTGACAATTAAGTCTGTTGCACTGATATTGTCACAGAGAATGAGGGAAGGTCGAGTGGGAGTAATGGAAAGTTCACGAAGAAGAGATTCAGTCCAAGCAATTTTAGCAACCCTATTTGCTACCCCTCAATACTCTTATTCGATGGTGGACCGAGATACCACTTTTTGTTTGGAAGATGACCAAGAAACCAGATTGGAGCCAAGAAAGAGGTAGTAGCCACTGGTGCTATGCTTATCATCGGGGCAGGAGGCCCAATCGACATCTGTATAGAAAGTGATGTTGAAGTCTAGGGAAGGCTATTGGAAGAGACCAAAATGAGATGAGTCCTTTAAGTACCAGAGAGCCTACCAGTGAAAATCAGAGGGATGGTGCATGAATTGACACATTATATTTACTGCAAAAGCTATATCTGGGCGTGTCATGTTACAATACTGAAAGGCACCAACAAAACTTCGATAATGCGAACCATTTTCAAGAGCCACACCATCATGAAGAGAGAGATTGTGTTGGAGGACATAGGAGAGGGACATGGCTTGGCATCCAACATAGCAACCCGGGCAAGGAGATCAATGATATACTTTGTTTGGCTGAGGTGAATACTAGTAGGGGTGCGATGAACCTCCAAGCCCAGAAAATAGTGTAAAGGACCAAGATCTTTTAAAGAAAACTGATGATGCAACTGTTAGATAAGGTGAGTAACTTGAGTAGAGTGGCTCCCAGTGACGATTATATCATCCACATATACAAGAACAAGAAGTAACCCATAAGAAGAATGACAAATAAATAAGAAAGAGTCATTCTTAGAAGTAACAAATCCCAAGTATAGCAGAGAATTACTGAGCTTAGTATACTAAGCACGGGGTGACTATTTAAGGTTGTAGAGAGACTTATCCAACTTGTAGACATGAGTAGGATAGAGAGGGCCAATAAATCCAAGCGGTTGTTCCATGAAAACGTCTTTAGCCAAGTCACCATGTAAAAAGGGCATTATGAACATCCAGTTGTCTAATACACCAATTTTGTGAAAGAGCAAGGTTGAGCACAATACAGATAGTAGGAGGCTTGACAATAGGGCTGGATGTTTTGAAATAGTCAATACCTTCGGTTTGATGATAACCCTTAACTACTAAGTGGGTCTTGTATCTTTCAATTTGGCCATCAGGTTGGAGCTTTAGCTTAGAGACCCATTTACAACCGATTACTTTGCCTGAGGAAGGTGAAGGAACAAGATACCAGGTCTTGTTGTGCTGCAGGGCAGCAAATTCCAATTCCATGGCATGTTTCCATGAAGGATCTTTAATATCTTGGAGAAATGAAGTAGGCTAAGTGAGAGAACCTATGGAGACACTCAACAACAGTTTAGGCTTGTAGATACCAACCTTTAAACCTGGTCACCATAGGAAGAATATTATGAGTTCTAGAAGAAGCAAGTAAATCTGTATCCACACTACGTACATGCAGGTCCATTATCGAGGAAGGAAGAAGGAGAGAAGAAGCTAGAACGGATGGAGACACAGAGTGTGAAAAAGAGGAAATGGAAGTAGAAACAATGAGAGGTGGACAAGTACTAGAGGTAGAAGAAGAGGAAAAAAAACAGAGGTATTAATAGAGAAGTAGAAATAAATAGGGAAATGAGAGACAATGGAATGGACAGAGGAACTGACAAGGAAGAGGAAGAAAAAATAGACTGAAAGAGAGAAGATGACAAATTCTTGAATGGAAAATAATCCTCCTTAAAAATCACATGGTGAGAAATAAACACCCTGCTGGAATGAATGTCAAGACATAAATAACCTTTGTGGTGTGAACTGTAACCAAGAAAAGCACACTCTAGTGACTTGTATTGGAGTTTATGGGTATTATAAGAGCGGAGATATGGAAAACAAGAGGAACCAAAAACCTTAAGATGAGTATAAGTTGGGAGTTTGTGATAGTGTGCGAAGTAAGGGGATTGATGGTGTAACACAGAGATGAGGAGACGATTAATAAGTTAAGTGACAGTTTGAAAGGCATAAGGCCAACAAGATAGGGGCATACCCAAGTGAGCAAGAAGAGATAATCCCATTTCAACCACATGACGATTTTTTTGCTCAACTCGCCCATTCTGTTGTGATGTGTATAGACAAGATAAACGATGGACAATGCCTAGATTAGAAAACATTATGAAGAGAGATTGAAATTCACCTCCCTAATTAGATCGGGCAACCTTAATCTTGGTATTAAATTGATTTTCAATGAGAGCTTGAAACTTGAGAAAAGTAGGACATGCTTTATCTTTTGTTTTGAGCAAATAAAACCAAGTAAAGCGAGTACGATCATCAATAAAAAGTAAAAAATAAAGAGCACCAAAAATAGAGCAAATAGGAGAAGGACCCTATAGGTCTATATGAATTAACTCAAAAGGTTTTACTGCAATGGATGGAGACAAAGAAAAAGGAAGCTTGTGGATCTTTGCTAATTGACGAGAATTATAAAACTTAAGACGAATTTTTTGTGTTCGAGCAATATTACAAGAATCCAAGATTTGATTAACAACAGATAAAGTTGGGTGACCTAGTCTCTTATGCCACATATTCGGATCCTTGATGTTAGCTATGAAAACTCGAGGAGGAAAGGAAACAGTAGGAGGATAGCATGATGAATGAACTTTGTATAAGCCATTATCAAGTTGACCTTGAAGGAGAACCCTTTTCAAAACTTGATCATTGACAAGAAAATGAGTGGCATAAAATTCAACAAAAACTTTATTATCAGAACACAATTTTGTAACACTAATAAAATTATTTGAAAATTTTGGAGTGTGATAGACCTGATGTAGAACAAGAGGAGAATACGAGGATGGTAGTTTTGTAGTATCAAGATGTAAGATACAGAGTTGCTTACAATTCCTAACTGTCACCTGATATGGACCACTAAATGGTGTCATAGTGTCAAACATGTTGATGTCCGGAGTAAAGTAATGTGTAGCACTTGAGTCCATGTACCAATTTGTATCAGGAACAATGTTAGGCTTAGCAGCAGGATGAGCCATTGTAGGGTAAGAAAATTCTGAAGGATTAGAGAGTTGGGAATTTGTGGTGAGAATAGTATTGAAAGATTTAAGAGAAGGTTGGGGTGGATAGTTAAAATTTGTACAATGGAAGCAAATAAGAGCAGTGTATCCATATTTACCACAAATTTGGCATTGAGACCTTTGATTCTGAATTGAAAAATGTGGTTTCCATTGAGGTTGAGGCTGTTGTGGTTGTAGTTTGCCCAAAATGTTGGGTTGATATTGACTAGTGGTTGGCTTAAAAGTTGGAGAAGAGTATCTAGGTTGAATGTGAATGTGATTGAATGTAGGTTAAGGAGTTGATTTATAAGGTTTCTTGTTCAGATAAGCCATATGGACTTGGGCAGAATTGAGAGAAACAGAGTTTTGTTTTAAAAGACAGAAGTCATAGCTAAGCAATTGGCTATGGATTTGCTCAATAGTTGGTTGGTTAGATTGATTTTGAATGGAGGTAACAAAAGGATTATACTTACGATCTAATCCACTGAACAAATAGATGAGATAGTCTTTCTTAGAAATTGGTTTTCCTATTGCTACAAGACTGTTGCAAATGGATTTGAGCTTTTGAATATATTCACCAGTTGAAAGTCCATCTTTCCTGAGCTTTTGAAGCTTGGTGTGAAGCTCGGTAACCCACGCCATAGAAGAGACAAAGTAAATCTGATTAAGGGCATTCCAAATCTCCATTGTTGTTGAATACCCAACGATCTGAGCCATTATATCTTTGGACAAGGATGCGTACAGCCAACTCATCAAAAGTCGATTGTATCTCTACGAGATCGAGTACTCTGGATCAATGATTTGTTATTGCAGATCGAGGAATCGAGGAAGGCAAGGTCGAGATCCTCCAATGAAATCATCGAGTCTATTAGCAATGATGACATTTAGAAGCTAATTCTTCCAGATGAGGTAGTTCCCATTATCTAGCTTTACTATGAGAGGTTGATTCATAGACGGGAAAGAGAAAAATGGTGTGTTTACTGGTGGAGGGAGGTTGTTTGACTGAGATAATGAGTTTTGCACATTCATAGTGCTAGCAGAAGGTGATTCAGAGGTCTCAATGAAAGAAGCCATGGAAGCTCTAATACCAAGATGAAAGAGGTGATGAAACAGAGGGAAATAGAGAGAGATGAGATGAAAAGATGCTTATATTATTTATCACAATAGTCTTCTACAATATCAGAGCATACATTATATATAAGCAGAAGATACACATCCTAACCAATTGGATATGTGGAGCTAAAAGACTAGAGAGAAAATAATATCCTAACTAATTATATCTTTAGGCTTAACAAATTGGTGTAGCCATCTCTTTTGGTCAAGTGTAGGTTCTCTGGTTCAAACTTGGGTGCAACAAAGATGAAAGAAAATTCCTAGGATCCCTACTCTAATACCATGTTAAATTAGCAATTGTTTGAATACTTTTTACTTCTTTCATTCACACAGTGGTTCACGAAAAAATGGAAAACCAGTCAAGGAAAAAAAAAAAATCCTTAGGCTAGAAATCAGGCTATTAATTTTTTTTTAAAAAAATTACAATAAATACAACAACTAATTAATCCTAGAATCACTCAACTAAATATTCCAGTTAATCATTCTAATTATAAAAGAATTACAACTCGTGTCAACAAAAATATTAATCGTGATGTATCTCTAAATTAATGCAACTTAAAGAACCATCCACAAAAGTATTCTCATAGAACAGTAGTTGGGAAAATTATAGTCGAGGTAAATTATTGTATTTTCTAATTTGATTTCCACCCTCATAATAATAATAATTGAATTAGAGAGTACAATAATTTACGTCACCCATGGAGGTAACAGGGGATCGTAAGTACAATAATTTACTTCACCCATGGAGGTACCGGGCATCGTATGTGAGCCCATACAGTTCATGTTACTTGAGTAGAAGTAGAACGGGTGAAATATGCTCGCCTAGATGGGGTGGCCCTTCGAATAGGCACCTGTTGCTCCTAGGTCAAATCTTTTGCCTAGAGGCGCACGCAGTACTTGCACTCTCATTTGTCTATTGCCTTTTGTATCCGAAGCTGCGTCCAGCACCCTCAGCTAGAGCGCTTGTTTTATCTATCACTATCTAAAGTGTTGCTGGCCATCTCTCCTAGACGTGAAGGTATAATTCCAACCAAGAAGAGGCACCTGTCCCACCCATGACAACTAATGTCCTATTCTAAATGATATCTAGAGAAAATTATAAAAGTAAAGCTACACGCAAAGAATTCTCGAGAACTCCTTGGAGAATATATACCTCAACTAGCGGAGGATGATTATGACCAGCAATGCCCACTCCTTGTTCAACCTCATCTTTTCCACAGGCTCCCACCACACGCTCCTTAAACAGCTCGTAATTCCTCTGCACAGCCACCACATCAAAAAGTTCATATCAATTAACTGAAACCATATGTATAAGTATGCATAACTCATATGAGATTTAACCCAGACCTTGATCTTCTCTCTCTCTTCCACAAACTGATCATCATCCTCCTCCTCTTTTGAAAAGTAAGCCTCCGGACACCTTGTCTTGATTCCGTAAGCCTTGCAGAAGGGAATCCACAGCCGCGCAAACCTCCATGCCTCCCGAATCGCATTTAAAGTAAGAGAAGAACCCCCATCATCGGATAGATAGACTACTACCTTCTCCGGCGGGTAGTCTAGGGCCATGGCCGATAAAACTGTGTTCATCACCTTCACTGGAGGCTCCTTCTTTGGGTCCGCAGTGCAAATAAAGACGTCGATTGCACCCAGTTGTCTATCTTCCGGAAACGTCTCCGGAAACACAGTTCGAGTCACCGGTCTCCATTGATAAGCTTGGCTGAGGAGCCAAAGAAAAGAAAGAAAGAGCTCAGAAGTAAAGACCAAAAGCCAAGTTAGCAGATGGGATGGAGCGGTGGCATAGAGATAAAAAGATGAAGCTCGGTAGTAGAGCAGGGCGAGGAGAGCCATGGAATGAAAAAAAGCGTGGGATCTGTTGATAATAGTAGCTGATGTATGGAGTGTGCAGAGATGGAGAGGGAGAGAATCCATGGATTTGTTTGGCTGTACGGATGTTCTGATGAAGATGAAGAAGACCCAAGCGCACATTAATCAAGGTGACGCTAATGTGACCCACATGCGGTTGCCGTGCTTAGCGCTCTAGGAAACGCTACCCAAAATTTCTATTGTGACATGTATTTTTAGAAAAATTATACAGCTCACCCCGGTGCTCTCTGTGCGTCATTTTAAATTCAATAATTGGTCCGAAGGCTTTCCAGTTTCACCAAAAATAATGTATAGAAAATGCAATTTTACAAAGATCAATAATTAAAATGAGAAAAAAAAAGGCAAGGAAATTCAAGATAGGAATTTCAAATTTTTTTTTCCATTTAAATCTTTCTAAAAATGAATAATATAAAATATAATAAAAATTAGGGGAAACTTGTGTTTGGGCCGGTAATATCACAATATTATTATATTGAAAACCCAACTTTTCTTTTTTTTAATATAATTATTCTAATCCCAAAAATAATATAGCCTTCATGCACTTTGACTGAGTTATTACCCAATATACCCTCCTCTTTCTGTCACCCTCCACGTGGAAAAAAAAAACAAAAACCAAAATAAAAAGAACAACTTAATAGCAGCCGGACCTTCTTCCACCTGAGCGTGCTCCAGCATCACCTCCACCATAATTCCTCCCAAACTTTTTCACCTCCATCCGCGGACTTCCCACTGTCGGGTGAACTGCTCTTCTCCCACCACGTGCCGCCAGATCCTCCGCCCACCTCATCATCCTCTTAATGTGTCACGCCATGCTCCGGTGCTGCAGCCTCGTCGGCGTCACTATCAACGACGTCGTTTCATCGCAGTCACCGCCGCGGCTCATCACCAGCGGCGGCCGAGGGAACCTCGACTCTATGTATTGCATCAGCGTCTCCCCCGAGTCGAGGTTCCCTCGGCCGCCGCTGGTGATGAGTCGCGGCGGTGATTGCGATGAAACGACGTCGTTGATAGTGACGCCGAAGAGGCTGCAGCATCGGAGCATGACACGACACATTGAGAGGATGGTGAGGTGGGCGGAGGATCTGGCGGCACGTGGTGGGAGAAGGTTCACCCGACAATGGGGAGTCCGCGGATGGAGGTGAAGAAGTTTGGGAGGAGTTATGGTGGAGGTGGTGCTGGAGCACGCTCAGATGGAAGAAGGTGGAAGAAGGTCTGGCTGCTATTAAGTTGTTTTTTTTATTTTTGGTTTTTGTTTTTTCTTTTCCACGTGGAGGGTACCCAGCAGAAAGAGGAGGGCATATTGGGTATTAAAAAATAGCTCAGCCAAAGCGCATGAAGGCTATATTATTTTTGGGATTAGAATATTTATATTAAAAAAATGAAAAATTGGTTTTCAATCTAATAATATTGTGATATTACCGGCCACAAACACAAGTTTCCTAAAAATTATTTAAAAAATTGATATTTTCCATAGAGAGAGAGGGTAACAATTTTATAATATGAATACCACTGTTATCCAGTGAAGAATATTCAACACAAGAATGATAACCTTTGCCTGATTTAACAACAAAATCAAAAGAAAGCAAAAGTAATAATTATCAAATAATTTTTATTTTTATTTTACCTTCTCAAAACTATTGGAACTTACCATATTAAAAAATAAAAATAAAAATCTTTAGATTTAATTCTAACATTTTATGTGCAGAATAATATTAGCATTCTAATACTTTGAAAAAAAAAATACAATTTGTGAATATCTAGATGAATATTGTTAATAAACTCCTCTCTAAATGATGTGTTTTGGTAAGAGATAAGACAAATGCATAAGCCACCAACTTTTTAGCCTAGTTTTTGTCATCCAATTTCGTCCATCCATGTATTGAATGTGGTCCAACTACATTGACACATCATTTAAATTAACTTATTTATTTATGGTCATAACTTCTAAATTTTTTTGTATATTTATCAAAAAATATAGAAAAATACGTTTAACAATAAGAAAATTATTTTCTAATTTTTACTCTTAAATAAAAAAAATGTGAGGTTTTTAAATAATATTATTAATTATTTTCATATGCTTTTTAAGAGTTATTTTAAAAAATAATTATATAAACATATAGAATAATAAAAGTAAAGTACTAGCTATAAAAATTATTTTTAAAAGCATTTTAAGCATATAAGTAATTTTTTTATATATATAAAATATTAAAGAACAATTTTAAAAAATGTTATTGAAAATAATTACAAAAAAAAGACCTAAATCTTTCCTCACTTTTTAAATTTTTAGTGGAAAACGTTTGGATCCATGTTTCAACTTGAAATGTGGATAACACACAAGTTATTAATATTTGTTTTTCCAAATTCATTTCATTTAAAAATTATGTAATTTGAAAATATATGAGCTTCTAATTAATTAATGTCAAGTATTTTTTTTTTTTTTTTTTGGCTTTTTGCATGATTCATGAATACTTAAATATGAAAAAAAAAATTAACATTATTTTTTCTTTTTGCAATACTTTTGGAGGATATCAAACATAGTACAAGTTTTATTTCATTATTTTCTTTTACAAAATTATTAAATACTTGATAAAATACCTATGAATGACACTACAACTTAATGCAGTAGTTTATGAAAAAAAAAATCACTAGAAGAACAAAATAAAGTAATTAAATCCCATTAATTTTTTGAAGTTGAGAAACAAATTCACTTTTTCATTCTTGAGTCACCTTGTCACCCAATAAGAAAACTAAAAATAGTTATTGGAAACTTTGATTATCCTATTCCCTGACTTTGGATCTTATAGGATGTATATCCCTTAAGAGAGAGAAGTCCATCTTTTGTCTATCACTAAGATTCAAGAAAGAGCTATCAAGTCGAAAATCCCTATGCCTTTGAGGTTATTAAGGGAAATCCAAATCCAAGGTATGTGTAGTCCTTGTTTCTCACCCTAAAATGATTTTTTTAAAGGCTTATTAGTTTTCATTATGCCTAGGAAGACGCATATACCCCTGTATAGGTGTCTAGGGCTTGATTGGATTTTTCCTAGATTCCAAGAAGGAAGTACCATTGTGCATCGGATGGACTGACTATCTTCTCTAGATAGTCCATTTGTTCTGATATTTTTTTCCGGAAACCTCATTTACGACAAATAATTTTCTACTTTTATTCTAATTTTCGCTTGACGTGAGAATCTGACGCACATCGTATCCACATGTTTCCACTTTCAATTGCCCATTCCTCCAATTTCCATTGGAATATCTCCTTGGTAGGCTTAAGCTTAACTTCAATTATTATTTTTAGATGGAATCGAGCGGAAGATAGGAAAGTAGTAGTAGGTGGGCCACAGAGCCAGTCCATATCGTAAGTTCGGTGCAGGTACAGAATTCTTAATAGTCCCTCCCACACCATGCTGCCGTGAACATATTGTTTGGAGCGTGGAAGGGACACTGGTTAGTGATCTAGTGGTTACTATTATAAGAAATGGTGACAGGGTTCAGAATCTAGGCCCAGTCGTGTCCGCCTTAGCCATGGCCGTACCGGACCGATTTCGGAGTCAAAATCGGTGGGCAAAATAAAAAATAAGGAAAATTCGAAGCCCATTTTTATTTTCATCCTTCAAACCTAAGTTTTTACATTTTTATAGAGGTGTTTTCATCGAAGTAATACCTTCAAACTTCAAAATGATGTGAGAAACTGTCGTTGAGTTACTTTCTTTTTCCTAATGATGAATCTCTTTGTTCAATTTGTTTTATTTATTTAGCATCATCCTTAGAGTCCCGTCAAAAGGTATGCTTCTTTTCTTTGATTTAGGGGAGCCCCCATATCTCAATTCTGCGGTTAAAGCTAGTCTAGATCCCATGGGTTTTTGGTTGGACTTCATGCCATGGTTTCGATTCCTTTATAGAGGATACCCCTACTAAACCTGTCATTTTCACCTTCAACACAATTTGAGTCCACATGATATATATATATATATATATATATATATATTTTCAATTTTGATACTAAATTTCTCCATTCTAGAACGTTTATCAAACTTGTGATCAACAAGGCTACTTCTAAACCAGCTCTAATCATAATCAATCATGCTTGAGTTAATCTCTCTTCTCATGTAGTGCTTAAATGTGAAGTCAAATCCACTTTTAGGCACACACATGAAATAAATATTTGGAAATCTATTTGTTCCTTTGATCAACTTTCAAAACCATTGGATGTGACTTTTTTAATTATGTTCACCTCCCTTAATTTAACCTCTCTCCATTTATCGAGGACATTACTTGCTTTTATAATAATAATAATAATAATAATAATAATAATGATAAGTCCTTCCTATATAGTAATCCTCAAAATTTTATATATGAGGAAGAAATCACAACCTAAATCAATGACTTGTAAATTTTCATTTTGCTTTTGTTTTGGAAGATACTGATTTCAAAAATTTTATAAGGAAAAAAATCATTCTTAAATCCATAAAGAAAGAGATTTTTGAAAGAGCAAAAAAATAATTTTAGAAATATTTATTAAAATATCATACTTTTAAAACTATTTATGAATTTATCACATTTTTTATAACATGAAAGATATCTTTTGAGGGACAACTTCAGTTTAAATATGAAAGTTATCTTTTCAAAATTCAATGGAATATACAGTATCCACCGGTGCTTCTTCTATCGTGTGGATAAGATCGGCATCAGTATATCTATGAATGTCCAAGGAGTGAGATTGTTGCATGTGAATGTCATATGAGGAAGTGTCCGTTACGTAACGAAGAATTTGTTTTACTACAAGTCAGTGGATAGTGGTGGGGTTGCCCATGAATTGCCAAGCCTTGTTAGCAGCAAATGAAATGTCAGGCTTGGTGAAGGTGAATATTGGAGGGCACTGACCATGCTCCCATATAATGTGGCATCTAAGAGAGGTTCACCATCATGTTGAAACAAGGTTTGCCCCAACAGACCAAGTGTGGCAGTAAGTTTGGATTCTGGCATGTTGGTGTGAGTCAAGAGGTCTTGTATGTATTTGTGTTGGTTAAGGTGGAGTGAAGTACCAACATGAAAAACCTCAACCCTAAGAAAATAATTTAGGTTGCCAAGATTACGAAGAGCTAAGGAAGAATGGAGATGATAAATAAATGAGGAGGCATAGGCTGAGTTGTTGCCAATGATGAAGATATCGTCGGCATGGATGAGTAGAATCAATATCTTAGTTGTGAAGTGATGAATGAGCATGGAGCTGTCAGGCCGAGAAAATTGGAACCCCCAACCAAGAAAAGCATTGCTAAATTTTGCGAACCATGCCTGCAAAGCTTGTGTTAAGACCATACAATGCTTTGTTGAGTTTATAGACATAAGATGGACATTATTGATTGACAACTCCAGGTGGTTGGCTCATAAACACCTATTTTGCAAGGTCTCCATTGAGGAAAACATTTTGAACATCAAGTTATCGAACCGACCATTGAAAGGAGAGAGCAATAGCAAGCACAATTTGAATGGTCGATGCCTTGACAATGGGGCTGAAAGTTCCAAAATAATCAAGACCTAGAGTTTGAGTGAACCCTTTCGCAACTAATCGGGCTTTGTAGTGGTTAATGGTACCATCCAATTTATGCTTAAGTTTGTAATCTCATTTACAACCAACTATATTACTATTTGGAGGAGCGGGAACAAGTTGCCATGCATTGTTCCTTAGAAGAGCAGAGAATTCTTTTTCTATAGCAAGGGTCCAATTTGGATCAATCTTTGGCAGCCTGTGTAAATGTACGAGGTTTAGTAACTTTGTGGGACAAGAAGGCTTTTTTCTTGATAATTCCATCCTTTGCACGAGTGACCATAGGATGGTGATTGACAATGGGAGGACCACAGGTGCTAGTATTGTTGGAAATAGGATCAGTAAAAGAAAGTACTTGAATAAGATCTGGTAGAGATGAAGTGGGATTGGTGCAATGGTTTGTATGTTGTGGTGAAGAAATAAATGTTGAAAGGATTGTATGTTTAGTGATATAGATTCTACTGGAAAGAGGATCAAAACACAATTAACCTTTGTGATTGGGACTATAGCTAAGAAAAATACAATGAATGGAATGGTAGGATAGTTTGTGTTTATTGTATGGATGAATGTAAGGATATAGCATAAGCACCCAAAAACTTTAAGATGATGATAATTCGGAATTTTTCCAAAGAGAACTTGAAATGGGGATTGAAGATGAAGAACCTTAGTGGACAAATGATTTATGAGAAAAATGGTTGTATGCAAAGCATAAAGACAAAAATTTAAAGGTAAGGAAGCATTAGTTAAGAGTGCAAGATCAGTTTCAATTATGTCTCATTTTTCTCTCAATTCGACCATTTTGTTCAAGTGTGTATGGACAAGAACAACGATTTTCAATTCCATGTATAGCAAGGAATGAAGAGAAATTAAGCTCTGAATTCACTTCCATTATCAGATTGTAAACATTGCATTTAAGAACTGAATTGGTTTTCAACTAAGTTTTTAAACTTTATGAAAATGGACAATGCTTGGTCTTTAGTATGTAAAGGATAAATCCAAGAGAACCGAGAAAAATCATCAATAAATAAGAGAAAATATCATGCACCAGTGGTGGATGGAACAGAAATAGGGCCCCATATATCAATATGAATTAAAGCAAAGAGGATGAGAAGCTCTAGATGTAGATAAAGGAAAAGGTAATCTATGACTTCATGCATATTGACAAGCACAACAAATATTGTGTTTATAACATTGCTAAGAGATATTACAAGATGTGAGAACATGTTTCAAAATACTATCAATAGGATGGCCAAGACGAGAATGTCAAAGTTCAACCATGGTAGTTGGAGACTTAGTGGGAGACTTGTCACAATAGGTAGAGAATAAGGCTGCAAGTGTAGGAAGAAATCTTGTAAGAAATTTGTGCAAGCCACATTCAAGATTGCCTTGCAGAAGGTTCTTCTTTGTAACCTGATCTTTGACAAGAAAGAATGGATGATGAAATTCAAAAATATTATTGTTATCAATGCAAAATATTGGAACACAAATGAGATTAGTATAGTAAGATTAGGGACATGAAAGACTTTGAGAGACAAGGGAAAGAATTTTGCACCAGTATGAAGAATAGGAATTTGCTTACCATTTCCAATAGTCACCTTCTCATTACCCTTGTATAGCTGAACATCTGAAAGAGGATCAACATCTTGAGAAAGATGATGTGTAGCACCAATGTCAAAGAACCATGGTTCATCGTTAATGGTGGAATGAGATACCAACATAGCTTACATCTGATTGTTGTGGTTGAGTTTATTAACTAGAGTAGAATTTGATTTGAGATTGCATCCTTGAAATTAATGTCAAACCTTTGATAGCATCTAACAACTGTGTAAACTTCCCACAGAGTTGGCACTATGGTCTGTTGTTATGAGATCCTCTGACTTCGACCACCATTTAAGCTTCTACCTGGATTGAAGCCAAAGTTATTTCTGTTGTGAATAGAGGTATTTCAGTTGAAATGTTCCTTCTTGTTATAATTGTGATGTTGTGGAGTAGCAAGATTTGTAGAGATAATATTATCTTCTGCCACTAAAGTTTGGAAGCTCAGGCATTGTTCATGAGTAAGCAAAATGATATGAATTATGAGAAGAGGGATGTCATCTTCACAAGCCATAAGTGAGGCAACTATGGAGTTGTAGTTGGCTACAAGACCTCCAAGCAGTTGAAGAATTTGATCCCTGTCACTTACAGGTTCTCCAATGACAGCTAAACTATCAGCTAAGTTCTTTAATTTGAGGATATATTCCATCATTGAGAGAGACCCTTTTCTTGTGGTCTGAAACTCAAGCCGTAGTTGCATTACTCGGGCCTTGGATGAAGCTGAGAAAATCTTTTCTAAAGCATACCATGCTGCATGAGAAGTTTGATAGCTGATTATTTGTCCCACGATTTTGGGAATGAGTGCAGAGTAGATCCAACTAAGGATCATGCGATCAAACCATCACTACAAAATAAAATCTGGATTAGTATCACCAGAACTTGTAATCTTTGGAGGACAAACCTTCAGCCCCTTCAATATGATCTTCAAAACCATTAGCAAACACCGCATTTCCCATCTTTGTTCTCCAAAGGATCAATGTCGTTATTCTCATCAAGTTAACTGGGAAAGCATGTGTAATGACCGGGTATTTTATGCCACGTTAGCATTTTTAGTTTGAAAAGTCTTATTGTGTGTGATGGTTGAAAAGTAAAAAAGAAAAGTGTTTGGAGAACACGTGTCAATTTCGGATTGGTGAATTTCGTTTTATTGTGTCGGTCAATTAAACAAGTTGAAATTTTATGCCATGTCAGTCTTAGGGTAGAAATTTTCTTAGGATTTTAGAAATTGAAATTTTCCAGAAAATTAAAAAAAATGAATTAATTTAAAAAAATTATTAATTAGAATTAATTAAGAAAAATTAAATTAAATTGATGAATAATAAAATTGAGAAATTTTAGTTTTAGATTGGTGTTAATAAATAAATTGTGTGTTAAAAAAAATGAAAAAAAAAATGAATTGGAAATCAAATAAAACAATTAGAATAAAGAAAAGAAAATAAAATAAAAGAAATAAATTTTTCTTTATGCAAATGGGCTTTTTGGGAGTGGCTCGTAAGTATGGATGGGAATAAAATCTTTGGGCCTTGTTTTTGGGCTTTAGTGGCTGGTAGTGGTAGGAATTCAAAAGTGGGCTGTTAAAAAAGAGAGGGGAGGGGGGAGGCAAATGAGGAGTTTTTGAAAACGGCAGAACGCGGGGAGAAGGAAAGGAACAACGGCTGTGGAATTTTAGGGTTCTCGCCGGAGCTTTGACCGGCCGTTTGGACGGCCAAACGACCTCCGTTTTGGCCCAAATTTGGAGGAAGTGCTCTATTCGACTAGAGGAACAAGTCTACGGTGGCTGATTTTGTTTTTAACGGCCAAATTCTCAGATTTGTGGTAGGGGAAAACTAACCCTAAAACTCAAATTTAATGTATTTTTCATTGGAAAAAAAATTATAAATCTGATAATTATGAGTTAAGTAGGTAATTGTGATGTTGTGTGAATTTTCTGGAATGGTTTGGGATTTTTTTTCGATTTTTTTGTTATTTTCGAAATTCTTTGTAATTGATAAATAATTATTTTAAGTGTTAAAAATTGTTAGAAATGTAGGAAAATTCCAGAATTAGGGCAAGATTTCAAATCTAGTGATTTATGAATTTTTGAAAATTGATTGGAATATTTGCGGTAATTTTATTGTGAAAAAAATTAGTTATATTCAAATATTAGGAATTATTAGAATTATTGAAAAATTCTGAAATTGTGATATAAATTCAAGGATATTGATGTGTGAATTTCCGAAAATTCGTTGGTATATTTTCGGGAATTTTAATGTGAAAATTTTATTTTATTGGGTTATTGAAAATGTTGGAATTGTTGAAATTATTGAGGAATTTTGGGGTTTGTGGCATTCATTTGCATCATGGTTGTATGAAGAAAAAAAAAAATTGTGAAAAGTGTATGAAATGGAAAAAAATAAAATAAAATAGTGATGAAAAGTGAAAGCCCGTGTGAGGCGAACTAAGAAGGGAGAGAGATCCCTAAGGTGAAAAACCCAAAAGTTTACCTCAAGAAGACTCCAAATGGGGAGTATATTTGGGTGCGGATGCGTATCCTTCGGTGAAAGCCCGAGAATGATAGTGCATTGTATGACTGTGTGTCACACGTTCATATGCATTCATTTAATGATTGGATGTTGTGGGATTGAGTATAATGTTATATGTTAAATTGTGTGACTTGATTTATATTGGTAAACTATTGTGTTTGGGTTATTGAAATATAGTAATCCCCTATTAACCCTTTGGGTGTTAGGCACCCTACTGAGCAATGTGGAAATGCTCACCCCTTCTTTTTATATATTTTTAGATGTAGATATCACTCCTGAGGATCCACAGGTGGGACATGGAGGACTTCAGGATGCCCCTGGAGTGGTTTAGTGGAATGTGTTTTATTTTTTTTATTGTGTTTGTGGTATTGAGACCTTGTAATAAGTGAATTATGGATAACGTAATAAGACCTCAGTTTAATTAAGGGGATTTTTATGAAATTTTATTTTGGGATGCAATGATGTTTATTAAATCTTGATGTGTTTAAGTAAGGTTTAAAATATTGTTAGTTGGTGAGAACCCTAGTGGGACTTATATGAAAAAAAAAAAAAAAAATCAGAGTGTTTTAGTTGACTGCCAACATGGAATAGGAGAAACCCTTAGGGTCAAACCTTTGACCTGGGGTCATGGGCCAAATTTTGGGTCGCCCGGAATTTGGGTCGTGACAGCGTGGTATCAGAGCCAAGGTTGCGATAATACCTTGGGGTCAATGTTTGTGAGTGTTTGTGTGTATTGTAATGTTATGATTTTTGTATGTGTTAATTGGCGAGTTGATGATTAATTAAATTATGTATTGTGATTGTATGAAAGTGAAAGTTTTGATAATTGTTGAAGTTGCTAAGTGTGTACATGTGAAATTTGTTTTTGCTCACCTTGGTAATGTGGTTGAATTAGGGTTTGTTAAATTTGAAATGGCAGGAAGGACCAGAGGAGGAAGATCATAGAGGAATGAGGAGTTGGAGACGGTAAGAGAAGAACTCCGAGAAGTAAGAAGAGAGTTGAGAGAAACTGTTGAATTGATGAGAGGCCAGGGTTCCAGGAGATCAAGAAGTACCAGGGCCATGAGGATTCAGGCCACTCACATAGGAGGAGCCGCATTGAGAGGCCAGTAATGAGCCAAACGGAAGCAATGAAGAGGTTCATGGTGATGCAGCCTCCATCTTTTAATGGAGAGCCCAGTGCTGAAGCAGCTGAGCATTGGTTGAGGAGGATGAGAAGAATTCTGGTGGGACTGGACATACCTGAGGAAAGAAGGGTAGGTTTGGTAACATATATGCTTGTGGACAAAGCTGATTTTTGGTGGGAATCAATGAAAAGGGTGTATGACACTGAGGTTATGACCTGGGATGAATTTGAGAGAATCTTCCTAGGCAAGTATTTTGGGGAAGTGGCTAAGCATGCCAAGAGGATGGAGTTTGAGCACCTCATCCAAGGAACCATGTCGGTGCTGGAGTATGAGTCACATTTCTCAGAGTTGTCTCGTTTTGCTTTGGGGATGATCAGTGAGAAAGTTTCAGGATGTATTCCCAGATGAGTTATCAGGTTTACCACCGTATAGAGAGTTTGATTTCTCTATTGAAGTATACCCAGGAACTGATCCTATTTCAGTATCCCCTTATAGGATGGCCCCTCTTGAGTTGAAAGAATTGAAAACTCAGTTAGATGAATTGTTGGGTAAGGGTTTTATTCGTCTAAGTACATCGCCATGGGGAGCCCCAGTGTTGTTTGTGAAGAAGAAGGATGGCACACTAAGGTTATGTATTGACTATAGGAAGTTGAATAGAGTTACTGTGAAGAACAAGTATCCTCTTCCAAGGATAGATGACTTGTTTGATCAGTTGAAGGGTGCAAAGTATTTTAGTAAGATTGACTTGAGAACTGGGTATCATCAACTGAGGGTTAGGGAAGAAGATGTTTCTAAAACTGCTTTTAGAACGAGATATGGGCATTATGAGTTCTTAGTCATGCCTTTTGGGTTAACTAATGCCTCTGCTGCTTTCATGGATTTAATGAACAGGGCATTTCGTGCTTACTTGGATCAGTTTGTGATTGTCTTTGTGGATGACATCTTGATCTACTCCAGGAGTTTGGAGGAGTATAAGCAGCATTTGGTGACCACCCTTAAAACTTTGAGAAGGCATCAGTTGTATGGGAAGTTGGACAAAAGTGAGTTTTGGCTTACTGAAGTGAATTTCTTAGGCCATGTGGTTTCTGAGGCAGGAATAGCAGTAGACCATTCAAAGGTGGAAGCTGTACAGGAGTGGCAAAGGCCTACTAATGTATTTGAGGTTAAAAGTTTCTTGGGGTTGGCTGGATATTATAGGAGGTTTGTGGAAGAGTTCTCTAGAATTGCAGCACCAATGACTCGATTGACTAGAAAATGGGTGAAGTTTGATTGGAATGAGGAGTGTGAGAATGCTTTCCAGGAGTTGAAGCGGAAATTGACCACTGCTCCAGTGTTAACTGCTCCTATTAGTGGAGAGTTGTTTACAATTTATTGTGATACTTCCACAGTGGGGCTAGGGTGTGTGCTAATGCAGCAAGGCAAGGTGGCAGCTTATGCCTCAAGACAGTTAAAGCAACATGAGCGAAATTATCCAACACATGATTTGGAGCTTGCAGCAGTGGTGTTTGCCCTTAAGACTTGGAGACACTATTTGTATGGAGAAAAGTTTGAGGTGTACTTTGATCACAAGAGTTTGAAATATATTTTCACTCAAAAGGATCTAAACTCTAGGCAAAGGAGATGGATGGAGACATTGGAAGATTATGATTTTGCTTTTCATTATCATCCAGGAAAGGCGAATGTTGTACCAGATGCCTTGAGTAGGAAGAATGTTGGCCAGTTGTCTAGCTTGGAGTTGAGAGAGTTTGAGATGCATGCAGGTATTGAGGATTTTGAATTATGTCTTGGTTTGGAAGGGCATGGTCCATGCTTGTACAGTATATCGGTTAGACAATGGTTATCCAGAGAATAGTGGAGGCCCAAGTTCATGATGAGTTTTTAGAAAATGTCAAAGCCCAGTTGGTAGCAGGTGAAATAGATGAAAATTGGTCTATGTATGAAGATGGGAGTGTGAGGTTCAAAGGGAGATTGTGTGTGCCAAAAGATGTGGAGTTGAGAAATGAACTTCTAGCAGATGCTCATAGGGCGAAGTATACCATCCACCCTGGGAATACCAAGATGTATCAAGACTTAAAGAGACAATTTTGGTGGAGTGGGATGAAGAGAGATATTACTCAGTTTGTAGCTAATTGTCAGATTTGTTAGCAAGTGAAAACTGAACACCAGAGGCCTGCAAGGTTGTTGCAACCTTTACCTATACCTAAGTGGAAGTGGGATAATATCACTATGGATTTTGTGATAGGGTTGCCAAGAACTAGAAGCAAGAAAAATGGAGTTTGGGTGATTGTGGACCGTCTTACTAAGTCAGCTCATTTTCTAGCCATGAAAACTATTGATTCCATGAACTCTTTGGCTAAGTTGTATATACAGGAGATTGTGAGATTGCATGGGATACCTGTATCTATAGTGTTTGACAGGGACCCTAAGTTTACTTCTCAATTTTGGCAGAGTTTACAAAGGGCTTTGGGAACCCAACTGAATTTTAGCACCGCTTTTCACCCTCAGATAGATGGTCAATCAGAGAGAGTGATCCAGATCTTAGAAGACATGTTAAGGGCTTGTGTTTTGGATTTTGGAGGAAATTGGGCAAATTACTTACCTTTGGCAGAGTTTGCTTATAACAACAGTTACCAATCTAGTATTGGCATGACACCTTATGAAGCACTCTATGGGAGACCTTGTAGATCGCCCTTGTGTTGGATAGAGATGGGTGAGAGTCGTTTGTTGGGACTTGAGATTGTCCAAGAGACTACAGAGAAGATACAATTCATCAAGGAAAAACTTAAGACTGCCCAAGATAGACAGAAAAGTTATGCAGACAAAAGGAGAAGGCCCTTGGAGTTTGAGGAAGGGGATTGGGTGTTTGTAAAAGTGTCACCTCGAAGAGGCATATTTCGATTTGGGAAGAAAGGGAAGTTAGCCCCTAGGTTTGTGGGACCATTTCAGATTGATAAAAGAGTTGGCCCAGTGGCATACAAGTTAATTTTTCCTCAACAATTGTCCCTTGTGCATGATGTTTTCCATGTGTCGATGCTAAGGAAGTGTACTCCAGATCCAACTTGGGTAGTGGACTTGCAAGATGTTCAGATTAGTGAAGATACTTCTTATGTAGAGGAACCTTTACGAATTCTAGAAGTTGGAGAGCATAGGTTCAGGAACAAGGTGATTCCTGCAGTCAAAGTGTGGTGGCAACACCATGGGATAGAAGAAGCCACTTGGGAACCTGAGGAAGAAATGAGACGACACTATCTGCAACTCTTTTACAAATTTTAAGGTAAGCTAGTTTAAATTTCAGGACGAAATTTCTTTTAGGGGGGTAGGATGTAATGACCAGGTATTTTATGCCACGTTAGCATTTTTAGTTTAAAAAGTCTTATTGTGTGTGATGGTTGAAAAGTAAAAAAGAAAAGTGTTTGGAAAACACGTGTCAATTTCGGATTGGTGAATTTCGTTTTATTGTGTCGATCAATTAAACGAGTTGAAATTTTATGTCATGTCAGCCTTAGGATAGAAAAGTTCTTAGGATTTTAGAAATTGAATTTTTCCTGAAAATTAAAAAAAAAATGAATTAATTAAAAAATAATTATTAATTAGAATTAATTAAGAAAAATTAAATTAAATTGATGAATAATAAAATTGAGAAAATTTAGTTTTAGATTGGTGTTAATAAATAAATTGTGTGTTAAAAAAAATGAATTGGAAATCAAATAAAACAATTAGAATAAAGAAAAGAAAATAAAATAAAATAAATAAATTTTTCTTTATGCAAATGGGCTTTTTGGGAGTAGCCCGTAAGTATGGATGGGAATAAAATCTTTGGGCCTTGTTTTTGGGCTTTAGTGGCTGGTAATGGTAGGAATTCAAAAGTGGGCTGTTAAAAAAAAAAAGGGAGGGGGGGGGGGGGGGGGGGGGATGAGGAGTTTTTGAAAAGGGCAGAACGCGGGGAGAAGAAAAGGAACAACGACTGTGGAATTTTGGGGTTCTCGCCGGAGCTTTGACCGGCCGTTTGGACGGCCAAATGACCTCCGTTTCGGCCCAAATTCAGAGGAAGTGCTCTATTCGACTAGAGGAACAAGTCTACGGTGGCTGATTTCGTTTTTAAAGGTCAAATTCTCAGATTTGTGGTAGGGGAAAACTAACCCTAAAACTCAAATTTAATGTATTTTTCATTGGAAAAAAATTATAAATCGGATAATTATGAGTTAAGTAGGTAATTGTGATGTTGTGTGAATTTTCTGGAATGGTTTGGGATTTTTTCTGGATTTTTTGTAATTTCCGGAATTCTTTGTAATTGATAAATAATTATTTTAAGTGTTAAAAATTGTTAGAAATGTAGGAAAATTCTAGAATTAGGGCAAGATTTCAAATCTAGTGATTTATGAATTTTTGAAAATTGATTGGAATATTTGCGGTAATTTTATTGTGAAAAAAATTAGTTATTTTCAAATATTAGGAATTATTAGAATTATTGAAAATTTCTGAAATTGTGATATAAATTCAAGTATATTGATGTGTGAATTTCCGAAAATTCGTTGGTATGTTTTCGGGAATTTTAATGTGAAAATTTTATTTTATTAGGTTATTGAAAATGTTGGAATTGTTGAAATTATTGAGGAATTTTGGGGTTTGTGGCATTCATTTGCATCATGGTTGTATGAAGAAAAAAAAAATTGTGAAAAGTGTATGAAATGGAAAAAATAAAATAAAATAGTGATGAAAAGTGAAAGCCCGTGTGAGGCGAACTAAGAAGGGAGAGAGATCCCTAGGGTGAAAGACCCAAAAGTTGCGAACGTGTATCTTTCGGTGAAAGCTCGAGAACGATAGTGCATTGTATGACTGTGTGTCACACGTTCATATGCATTCATTTAATGATTGGATGTTGTGGGATTGAGTATAATGTTATATGTTAAATTGTGTGACTTGATTTATATTGGTAAACTATTGTGTTTGGGTTATTGAAATATAGTAATCCCCTATTAACCCTTTGGGTGTTAGGCACCCTACTGAGTAATGTGGAAATGCTTACTCCTCCTTTTTTATATATTTTTAGATGTAGATATCACTCCTGAAGATCCACAGGTGGGACAGGGAGGACTTCAGGATGCCCCTGAAGCGGTTTAGTGGAATTTGTTTTATTTTTTTTATTGTGTTTGTGGTATTGAGACCTTGTAATAAGTGAATTATGGATAATGTAATAAGACCTTAGTTTGATTAAGGGGATTTTTATGAAATTTTTTGGGATGCAATGATGTTTATTAAATCTTGATGTGTTTAAGTAAGGTTTAAAATATTGTTAATTGGTGAGAACCCTAGTGAGACTTATATGAAAAAAAAATAAAAATCCAGAGTGTTTTAGTTGACTGCCAACGTGGAATAGGAGATCCCCTTAGGGTCAAACCTTTGACCCGGGGTCACGAGCCAAATTTTGGGTCGCCCGAAATTTGGGTCATGACAGCATGATTCAATATATGCATTGATTGAGTAATGCCAGTAGATGGAGAAGATGCACTAGCTTGTAATCAACTGAATTGACATTGTCATGAGTGGAACTGGAAGTGTTTGGTGGCCAAGAAATGAAAATATGGAACTGATAGCCAACAAAGAAAATCTGGAACCGATAGTCAAGAAAGAAAAAATCTGGAATTGAGATTTTCTTAGAAGGGGACTAAGAACAGGCTCTGATACCCCATGAGAGTTTATGCAACTATGCTATTGAATATTATTTTCTTTTAAAAATCAGAGAACTTGTTCTTTACATTTTTATGTTTTGTACTTATCTGACAGCAACTACTTGAACTATCTAACTGGTCACTGCAGCTAACCTCCTAACCCTTTAATAGTTCTTTGATACCTTAAGAGTTGTTTAACAAACTTCTCTGCTTGAAGCTACAGTTGACTTCTTGCATCTCGAGACATCTGTTGCTCTCTATCACAATTACTATTTAGATATTAATTTTCTACCTAATTATATAATTAATCATTATAAAACTTTTATTATTATAATAAATATTATATTTTATTATATTTAAAAATATCATAAATTATTTTTTTTTTCAAATATTTTTATCATAATTATGTAAAATAAAAAGAAAAAAAAAGTTAATTTTATAGATATTTTTAACACTTAAATACTAGACATTCAGCTTGTAATAGAAATAAACAACTCAACATTCAAATATTAACAAAAAGTAAAATATATATATATAAGCACTTGATTACATTAAGCTCTATGTAAATTAAATTAAATTATATCATAGGATAAAACACAAATCCCACCTAAAACGATGGTAGTGCAAACGGTGGATATGGTAGCTCAATACAGCAGAACAACAGATCCTAAAGTCAAGAAAACCATGGCAAATACAATAGATAATAGAGTGACCGAATATGGAATGCGACCCTTGTCCTTCCTCAGTATCATTCCTTCAATTACAGGATAACTCATTATTAAGATGTAAAGTGAGAGCAAGACTTGTATCAACATCTTCTCCCAATTTCCAAATACGATTGCTCTGGCGAGACCGGCCATGAAGGCGACCATGTTCAATACGACTAATGTCACCATGGAAGCAAGTACTGTAGTTGATATCCTGAAATCAAATTTACCCATTTGGTATAGCTTTACATGATCGCTGTCCGCAACCTTATTTGTTGGTAAGAAGCTGGCTTTTCTCATACTAATCCTCTTCATAATGGCATCCAAACTTCCATATAGATGAGATGTGACCGACTTTATCATCCAAATCCTTTGCTCATTGCTCCATGTCTGGATTGATCCTCCGGCCAAGATGACCTCCAGTAAGTGTTTAGAACAAGCTGACAGAAAAATGAAAGGGAATACACCGAAAAATGGATTTGAAACCTGTGACACAATATGAGAAATGAACGTTTGAGAATGTCTCAAAGATATGTTAGAATTTGAAATTTAAAGATTTTTGGGATTGTTCATCACCTCAGGGTACAAAGGGATGCCATGGAATAAGCACAGCTGAGGGATGGTACCAAAACACCACACTGGCAAGAAGTAGAAAGGGAAGAACGAAAGCTCTGAATAGCAGACGTTCTCAAGGAAAGACGTCTTCAATGGCCCATATATGAAGGGGCAGAACTTTGAGATACCGACATCCACCAACCCTGAACTCCATCTTGTGCCTTGAACCAACAGATCATTTAAATTTGTGACGCTGCTACCCACGAACTGTGGCCTAGATGGAACACAGAATACAGAAGTCCATCCTTTGCAGTGTAAGGTGTATCCTGTTACTACATCTTCAGACACAGAATGGTACAAGACACCCACCTGCTGTACATCAAGGTAACGAGAGATCAAGATCCTGTTATGTAGTAACAATTCAATATAGAAAGTGACGAAAATTCATTGATTATACTTGCCTCTTCACCCCATTTCGTCTGATTTTCAAATTGGCAAGACGCTAAAAGTCGGGCCTCTTTTAGGATTACACTTAGAGAGTCGCCACCATTGCTTATATTAGGCAAATATTTTGGGCTGAGAGATTTGATGAACTCATCAGAATAACCGAAAGTTTGTCTGAGTTCCGTGAGACTAGTATCTGAATGTATAATTAATGACAAAGTTAATATTTATAAAAGAACCACAAAATGACAGGCAATAACTCATATCATAGTTGTGAAAAATAAATTAAAAATTAAACCATGAAAAGAACAGAGAATTGAATTACCACCTTGTATGGAAGTTCCATAAAGTGCCACCCTCTTCATGTAAAAGCCCGTACCAGACAAGACAGGGCCATCAAGCCCATCCATTCCTTCCCATAATGTCTGAATTGGTATCAAAATATTCATCAATATTTTAATTATCAATGAAATTTTGCCTCATCCAATGTTTAGAGAGAAGGATGGCAATGAGTTCAGCTAACATACCGAGAATGCAGACCTCATCTGACTGTCATAGATGTCGTTGCTACTAATATTGTGGAATCTCTGAGGGAATTGAACAAAAGCCAGAGATGGGGAGAGTTTAGGATCGAGGTGGCAGCACATTGCTTGACGGACAGAGGCTGGATCATTGCAATACATGTCACAGTCTAAGACTAGTATGTAGGGAGAATTGCTTATCATGCTTGACACTCGGAGCTGTAACATTCATCAATGCTCACTGTTAATTTCTGTATGTGACAAAATCACAAATGAGAGAGAGAGAGAGAGAGAGAGTAATACCAAGACGTTGAGGGCGCCAGCCTTGAAATGGTGTGGATGAGAGTATCTTTTCTCACGGGAAACATAGACCAGGATAGGCATCTCAGCTTCCTCTGCACCTATCACCTAAAAATGTCCGCATAGTATGGTGCTTCAAACTTGCTTAGTTCAAAATTTTAAAAGTATAATTTTTTGAATATCATTAACCTATAGAAGCTCATGATTAAGACATGACTATGTATAAGGTTTCATGTCCGTCTTAGGTCAATCCTTGAGTTATATCAAATGATGAAAATATCGGTAATCACGGATATATCGGTATTTCGATTTTACGGATATATTAGAGATGTATCGGATATATCGGAGATATATCGATGGATCTTTTGGAAAAAAAATATCGATAAACTTAAAATTGTTAAAAACTCATGAAAATGTAAAGAAAACTTCATAATAATATAATTAAAAGTATAATAGACATTTTAAAGTTATTTTATTGAAAATTTTGATATATGTATAACATGATTTATTATATTTGATAATAATATCGTATGTATCGATAAAAATATGAATTTTATAAGTATACATTTATTATTAAATTACATCTAATATTATGATATTTGATTATAATATGTCTAATTTTAAAATATATATTAATATTAAAATATGATCCATTTAATTCAATTGTATTAAACAATATAAAATAAATTATGATATATATATATATATAATTTTTAATATTTAATTAATTATTAATGATATTAAAAAAATTATGAAGAAAATTATATAATTTTCATATTTTTGGTAATTAATTAAAGAAAATTTTGTATTTAATTATAAAATAATTATAATTAATTTGCTCTTTAAAATATTCTTTTAATATTTTCTTTATATAATGAGTTTAAGTATATATAAGTTAGTGCACAGGATGTAAATCAAAGATCAAGTTAGCCCAGATGGCAAGTGGAGTGAACTCCAAGTTTTTTGGTTTGGGGTTCAAATCCCCTCGGAAGCAAAACGGGGCGTTGTAGCAGCAGTTGACTTTACTGTAGCACTCCCGAAATATCTCCTTGGTTATATCTGGTTGAAGCCAGGCTTGGGCTTTCATGTGGACTATGGTCAAGGCCGATTCTAGGACTCGGCCTATCTCCAAGTCCGTCCATATTTTTTGCAGAAAAGTGAAATATAACTTAGTACTGAAAATTTTTTTTGTCGCCATATTAAATGGAAGAAAATGAGTACCACTCTCTCAAGAATTAGCCAAATTCAACTGATATTCAGAAAGCAGGTGGAAGACTTTGGACTCCTGCAGTTGAGTCGGTTGAATTTGTAGAAGCCCTTACTTACATGGGTCTGGTCACCAAAATTCAAGCATAATGCGTCTTTATGTGTACTAGTCCATTTGACTCTTCTCTTATACACAGAAAATTTATCTTTGTATTGAACACCTGATTGGAGTTCAAAGTCTTTTCATGAATTAAAATAAAATTAACCATGAATGAAGTCTCTGTCAGAGTTTTATGATTAAATGCGTACCTCTATGATAGGAGGACGGTCTCCGCTGATGCTTTTGTCACCAATCCCACCATTTTCAGCGGCTCTCATTACACGTTCCCTGAACAACTCAAATTCTTTCTGCACCAATAAAATGAATGATTTGTAAGATCAGAGATATTTATTCATCTTCTCTTAACCCTAACAAGAGAGGCACCAACCTTAATCTTCTTCCTTTCTTCGAAGAACTCAGTTCCCCTTAAATCAGCACCTTCATCATCCTCTGCACTGGAAAAATAAGCCTCGGGGCACCTGGTTTTGATTCCGTGGGTCCTGCAGAAGGGCAGCCACGACCTTGCAAAAGCCCAAGCCTCTTTCATGCCATACAGCGTTAGAGAAGAACCTCCATCATCAGAAACATACACATGAAGCCTCTCCGGTGGATAATCCAAAGCCATGGCTGATATTACAGTGTTCATAACCCCAAAAGTTGGCTCCCTCTTCGGATCCGCCGTGCAAATGAACACGTCAATCGCTGGAAGATGTTTATCTTCCGGTAATCGTTCTGGAAATAAGGTGCGAGTAACAGGCCTCCACCGGTAAGCTTGCCCGAGAAGCCATATAAAGGAGAGAATCAGCTCACCAGCAAAGACTATAAGCCATGGAGAGGCAGGCTTGTGTGCTCTATTTTCAGGGTTTTGGAAGAGAAAAGAAGCTCTGTAGTAAACCAGAGCCATTAAAGCTGTGGAATGAATGAGTGTATACCATCTGTTGATGATGGCAGTAGATTTCCGGACATAGCAGAGTTGGAGAGGGAGAGAGCTGTCCATGGCTTATTATCTTTACCTTGTGGAGATAATTTGAAGTACATATGCTTAACAGTTAACCCCACATCTCCTTTTAAAGAACAAGGATGAGGTTTGCTGCTGTAGGGCCACGAAGCACGTTGGACCATATCAACAGCCTTGGTTATTCTCACGACGCAAGAAAAAACATCTATGACGACTTTGACTTTTCTCCTCGTTTCATGATCCATTCAAAATGCAAGAAAGAAATTGAATGCTGGGCCTCCATCCTCAGTCCTAGTCCAGATACTTGCTGTCCAAGGTTTAGCCTCCTGAGACGACGATGAATCCAACACGGAATTTGAAAAAGACTAGAGATTTTTTAAGGCGCGCCGGCCGCCCTCATGTTTGACATTTACGGGCTCGGGGCCCATTTTTGCAAGAAACCAATGAAGTAAGTCCAAATGCAGAGAGTAACTCCCATGTGGAACCTAATTTTGTCCCAAGTAGTATGACGCAAGCCCACTTTTACACGTCTACTGATATTCACTGGGGCATTAGACTTTATCATTGTCTCACTGTTGTCTCTCTACTGTACTTTTATTTTCGTTTCAGTTTAAATTTTTGGCTTTAATTCTTACCCTAATTTATATATTGACACATAAATGTATGACATATAAGTCCTGATGATATTTTTATCTTTATTCTAAAATTTCTAAATTTCTACCTTTTAATTTGATTTAATTTTTAATCTTTAATGTAATTTTTAATTTTCAATTTTAAGGTGTTAATTTTATATTTCTGAGTTTATTATTTTCTTAAAGTTCATTTTTAAATCTTTAATTTTCCATGTTATAAATTTTAACTAATGAAAATATTAATACTAGGGCATTAAATATGGGGAAGCAGGTGTGACATGTAAAGCAATTATTTCATCATGATGTTCATCCTAATCGTGATATGAGGTTAATTTTATTCCGCTCCCATAAAATTTTGGCTAAATACATTTAAACATCATTAGTTTAAAATTTTATTAAATACCTCTTTCACTTTGAATAAAAAAGAGGTGAGTGGAATTAATAAATGTAAATGGTAAAGGTGAGTGAAATTAGCGAATAAAAAATGTGGAGATAAGTGAAATTAAGAAATATTATAAGTTAAGTTGAGTGAAATTAATAAATGAAAAAGATAGAGGACAAGTTAAATTAACAAATGAAACAAGGAGAGAATATTTTCTTTCCTTGAATCAAAGAAGTGAGTGAAATTAAATAAAAAAAAGGTGAAATTAGCAACTAAAAAATGTATAGGGTGAGTGAAATTAATAAATAAAACAGGTAAAGGAAGTATTTGACAAAATTTTAAATTAGTAGTGGTTAAATATATTTAACATAAAACTCAAGTGAGTTGAATGAAATTAACCCCTTGATATAGAAAGAGCAAGAAACAAAAAGGAAAATGGAGAAGCAAATTTTACCCACTTCATCCAGAATAAACTCTATGTTGCAAGTTTGCTTACATTTATAATAAAACTAGCCACCATTTTTTTACTTTGCATGCATCCATTTTAAAAGCTTTAACATAGCCTACCATTTTGTACCTTTGGAATATGTCCAAAAAAAAAAATCCATCTAAGAAAAACACCACATAATACTTTTTTTTAATTATTTTAATGATCTCTCATCCTCACTGCATAGGAATGCACTACAAATCCTATCCAAATAATTGATTGTGGTTTTAGTTACAAAACTAAACTCGTAGCTAATTCTTGAAAAGGTTGATCCTCTCTCCATTAAAGATTTGGATTCTTCAACACTCCCCCACAAGTTGGTGCATGAATGTCAATCATGCCTAACTTGGTGATCAAACCTTCAAGGTTCACTCGAGGAAGTCACCCTGTGAGAAAATCTACTAGTTGTGCATTGGATGTTATATATATATGGCATGTAGAGTAATCCTCTTTCCAACTTCTCTTTGATAAAATGTCGATCAACTTCAATGTGCTTTGTTCGATTATGATGAGTTGAGCAATGCTAGGTGTTGATTTGTTATCATAATATAACAACATAGAATTCTCACTTTCTAGTTTCAATTCATTCATTAACCTTTGCAACACATGAACTCACATATCTCTTGTGCTAAAGATCTAAACTTTGCCTTGACATAACTTTTTGCAACAACAGATTACTTCTTACTCCTCCAAGTTACTAGGTTGTCCCATAAATGTGCAATAACCCGATGTTGATCTTTTATCCCTAACAAAACCTGTCAAATCTATATCTATGAAGGCTTCAATCTTCCTTAAGTTATTTTTTCCAAAGGATAATTCCTTCCTAGGTGTACTATTGAGATATTTAGGAATTTGATGGACAACTTCCAAATGTTTTTCATATGGTTCATGCATGAATTAACTCATCACAACACTAATAGTACAAGCAATGTTAGGTTTAGTGTGACAGATAGATTAGACGTTGATCGGCCTCTGGTATCTTCTTTTGTCAACAAGAACCTTTCCTTTTACATACCCAATCTTATGGTTTGCCTCCATTAGAGTATCTACTAGTTTACTTCTAAGGAAATCGATTTCTTTGAGTAAGTCAAGGGTATACTTCCTTTAGGATACTGAGATACCTTCTAGATCTTGCAACTTTTATTCTTAGGAAGTAATTCATGAGGCCAAGAACCTTGATTTCAAATTCTTTTGTTAGGAAACACTTTATTCTCAACTTCTACTACATCATCCCTCGTAATTAGAAAGTCATCAATATATAGAATCAAGGTAGAGATTTTACTATTTAAAGACTTCTTGTAGAAAAGAGTATGATCATCTTGAGCTTGTGTGTAGCCATGACTCCTCATTGCCTTAGAGAATTAACCAAAACAAGCTCGTGGTAATTGTTTCAATCGATAAAGAGACTTTCTCAGCTTACACATTTAATTCATTCCATACATTTGTTTGAACCCTGAAAGAATATTGACAAACACTTCTTCTACCAAGTCTTCACTGAGAAAGGTGTTCTTAACATCAAGTTGATATAGTTTCAATTCAAAATATGGCTAAGGAAAGTAACACCAAGATTGTATTTAGCTTTGTCGCTAGAGTAAACATCTCTTAATTAATAGTCAATCCCATAAGATTGGGTAAATCATTTGGCAATAAGATGAGCTTTATATCATTCAATAGATCCATGAGACTTATACTTCATTATGAACACTCATTTTCACCTCATGTCTTCTTTCCTCTCAACAAATCTATAAACTCCCATGTTCAACGATAGGAAAAGTACAAATGTCATATTTTTGGAAGCAAACTATATGACAAGTAATAAGGCAAAAGGTGATACAAATTATGAAACACTAAAAGATAGCCCCATGTTGACACAGAATACTATGGATCCAAGGGTACAAACATATGTCAATTCCTACACGTCTATTACATAAGTGTCATATTGTAGTGAGAGGGTTGTATCCCATAGGGTACGATGAAATAATGAGCAATGTTGATGCTTATTTTATATAAAGGGAGTGTTAAAATCCTTATGTTCTAACATAGTCAACTAGGATCTTGTAAGAGTACTTGAAGGGATAAATCTCATAAGGTGTAAAAAGATCTATAAGAGAAAGAAAGGAGTATATGGAAAGGTTAAGACTTATTTGGCTAGGGTTGTAACTAAAGATTATAGTTTGAAACATGACTTCGACCATGGGACACATTTTCATTGTTAGTCATGCTTAAATCCATCAAAGTACTTCTATCTACTACCGCATATCTCATTTATAAGGTATTGCAAATGGATTTCCAGACAACATTATTGAATGACTATCTTGATGAAAGCATTTATATGATGTAATCAAACGGTTTTTATAGAAAATGACTAAAAACATCTAGTATGTAAGTTATGTAAATCCATTTACACATTAATGCAAGCATCTTACTCATGGAATAAGTGTTCTAATAAGGAAATCAAGATCCTTAATTTTAATCAATAAAATTAAGGATGAATCTTATATGTACAAGAAGGTGAAAAGAAGCATGGTGGTGTTTTAGGACTTGTACATAAATGACAATCTACTCATTGGGAATTAAGTAAGGTTATTGTCATCAGTTAAGATTAGTCCAATTTAGGAGCAAAGCATTTGATGGTTGTCAAACATATACTTCAATATCTTAAAAAAAATGGGGGATTTTATGCTTACATGTCATTTGTGATAGGTTAGAACAATTTTCAATTTTCAATTTTCAATGTGAGATAGTTCTTTTAACAAAAGATTATGCCTCCACCTCTAAGACTCACTCAATTGCAAAGTCTATTTATAAAATTAACCTTGTTGAGAGATAATAGTGGAGTTGGTTTTAAGTAGCAACCAAACTTCTCTAATGCCAATTCTTGTTAGTGTTTCCAAAGTCAAAGGTATAGGCATATCATTTTTGAATGTTCACACTCATTGAAAAAGAAAGTGATAAAGAGAGTGGAAGAGTTGTCCAAAGTAACTTATTTTAAACTCCATTAAAAGAAAAAGAAGTCAAATATGTAAATCAAGGAGTCTCTTATAATCGATGGAATCAATTGTTGTCTAAGAAAGCAGAGAAGATTTTCTTAAGAAAAATATTTTTCACCCCAAGTGCACTTCTAATAGCAAGGTAACCTTATTATTGATGGATGAAGCTTTGAGTACATGGTGTCTATTGAAATGATGGAAAAACTAGAGTTCAAAATAGAGAAACATCCTTATCATTACAAATGGTCTTGGCTTAAAAAAAGAAGACACATAAAGGTAGGTAAGTATTGTCTTGTTTCTTTCTCTATTGAAGACAACTATAAAGATCTCAGACAAGTAAATTTAATTTTTAAGCTTATTTTCCATCCAAACCCAACTCTCACTGCCATTTAAATGTCTCATTGATCTTCTCTCTAAAACACTTTATCTTAGAAGAAGAAACAAAATGCCAATTTGTAAGCAATTTATGAAGGGAAAATCCTGAATCTCTCTGTTTCCCAAGATCATATTAGATTAAGAACATGCAAAACTATCCTAGACTTTTCTATATCCTATGCATAGAGGAAAAATTGCATTTTTAAACTTTTAAGGCATTTAGAAAGTACTAAGGAAAAACATACCTTAGATTAAGATATTTTCAAATTGAATCCATGTGTTGAAGATAAAGAACGAAGTCGTAGGAAGTGTTGTAAACTTAGAGTCTTTCGCTTGATGAATTGAACCTTGATCTTGACACACTTTATATGGAATGGAAGAGATGGTGAATGTTATGGCTCTCTTTCTCTCTCTAGAGGTTAAAGATGATTTTCTAGAAAAAGGTTCCTCACTAGGCTTAAGTGACTTAAGCTCACTAAAGGTTTGGATCACTTAATCTAGCCCAAAATGGGTGCTAATTGATTAATTAACCCAACATGACTTAATAATTAATCAATTAGCCCAATCTAGAGTCTTTGTTCACTTACCCCTGTACAACCTTACATAATTACAAAAACGGTCTTATGCACTAAAGTGAACCTAGAGTCAATCTAACCTTCATAACCCATGCCAATAATGTATATGAGCTCAAAGTGGAAACCAATAAGACCCATAGGAGTACTAGCTCTCTTAGAATTCAATTTTAAAGTTGATTCAACATCTTACTACAAATAATCAACTAAACTCAAGTATCTCATATAAATAACAATGAAACACCATGTGCTTGGGTCTATAACCCACTATTCATTGTGTCCAATCTCCCCATGAACTAGTATTCATAACCTAAAGTGGAAGCTATCAGTCTTTCAAGACTACCTCTATTATCTTTGAGTTACAAATTTTCCTATTGTATGTTCAACTGACATGTCTTAGCTCTCCAAGAGCCAATGTCAAGTTCCACTTAAGGAACTACTATGATCATAGTGTTCATACCTCATTAGGATCATCCAATGGGACATACTATCTCAACCCTAAAAGATATTATGGTGTCTCTATTGAGAATACCTATTGCTACCAACTTTTATCAATATTGACTCAATCCATAGAGAATATATGATTAGCTTACGATCTCACCCATAGGTCAAAACTACTGCTAACTTTAGCACAAACTCAATATTCTCTCAAGGTTCAAAGATAACACAATAAAGCAGCTTAGTGAGGTCATGACTACTTGATAGTCTTAAGTCATGACTCATTGTAGGTTTTATCTAATGTGTAACCATACACACTAATGCACTCACTATGGGAAATCCATCCCAATAGCCAAGACCAATCATCATCCAATTAGGAGATGGTGTACTACAGCCTCGATCGATGAGTTGCCTAAACCCATGAACTAACTCTGAACAAGTCATCTATTTGCAAGGAACTCATTACTTGAATTTTCCATACAACTCTTAATGCACCCAAGTCATGTACAATACACAATATGCAGACTAGCATACTTACAAGATATAATGTATGAAAATAAGATGAATAAAAGTGAATTAGAACTTTATTAAATAAATAAAATCTAAAAGTCTATTACATCATGTCATACTTTTTAGGGTTCTATCCTAACAGTTTACATATCAATGCATATATAGATTATGTATTAAGCATAAGCTAATTATCTACAATATGTTTATATGTGTTTTATTAAGGACAATAATAAAGAAATAAAGAAAATATACAGAACTGAAATTATCAAGGAGATATATAAAATCAAGCACATATTAAGGGAAATAATCAAATAGATATATAGAATAGAAATAATTAATAAGTTACCCAAAATCAAGCACATAATGGGCAAAAATATGCTCTAAACAATAATTCCATAAATTAAGAAAATTCAGATATTAATTTTGGTTTCCTTAATTTTAAAATTTTCCTTGTATAACTAATCATACATTTTTGTATAAAGTTTTGAAAAGAAGTAATAGAACAAATACTTCTATTGTAATATTATCAAACTCTTCATGGTATCAAAGTCAGAGAAAGAAGCTCAAACTCAATTCAAAAGGCTCAATTACCATTAAGTCAAATGATGGATTACCTAAATAATGGTAGTCTAACGCTATAAAAGGCTCGACCTATCCTCACAAATCATGTCTTTCTCCTTAAACCTAAAAAAAACCTAATCTTAATATTCAAATTTTCTATCAATATTTTAATTTGATCTCGATCAAGCTTAACACCACAAATTTTAAACTATAGTGCAACTAAATCACTCCCTTAATTTGTCGCTTCAATGTTCTCCATCATTAACTTTAAGTGGAGAAAACTCTACTAAAAAGATTAAAATGATGTGATAAACAAAAGTTCAATCCCGCGTTTTCAATTATATTTCAATAGTGGCAAACTTTTCACTTCATGACTTCTTGGAGGCATGAAAGAACACATTTTGAGCATGATCTTAGTGTTTAGATATGGACTTCTCTTGAAGAGCAATTTCTCCCCATTATAGTTGAGAAAGAAAGAAATTTGAAAAACTATGTTGACAACTCTAAAAGAAAAAAAAAAAAAAAAAAAAAAAAAAAAAATCCTCATGATCTCTTGAAGAATCTTTAAGAGATTTCGAAAGTACATGTGACAATCTTGCCCTAAATCAAAAAGTCGGTTTTAAACTAAGATAAATTTTTCCAATTCACTCATGGCTAGAACAAAGGTATGATAATTTTCAGATTTGTTATGCTTAAACCACCTTATCCTTTCTTTAGTGAGTTCCTTTTAACTCTTCAAGCACATGAGCAGTCCCTCACTATTTAAAAAATGAGAAGGAAACATTTCTAAAGCATGTGTAAGCTTTCTTTGAATAACATGATTGTGGTCAAAATAGTTGAGTGCTAAAGGAATTTTCAATTTATAGGAAAGAGGCTTCAACCTTGTTAGGTGTTACTATGCTCAAAACTAAAAATAAAAAATAATAATAAAAGAATTGGTAACAATTCTGAAAAAAAACAATATTAGTTTTTGTATGTACCCGTTAATTTTACATTTCATTCTTATTCTAAACACATCAAGTTTGATTATTAAAGCAAGGAGATACCCAAAATCAAGTACATAATGGGCATGAATCTACTTCAATCAATAATTCCATAAATTAAGAACAATCAAATATTAATAATATTTAATTATTTTAATTAGGAATTTCTTTGTATGACCCCAGACAAAGCTAACTACTGTCTTGGGTTCATAAAAACACATACCAAAAATAAGGCCCAAGACAAACAGCTCATAACCTACTGTCAAAGCTAACTACCAAACAAGCCCTAAGCCATTAAACAACTTCAGACTCTTCATCTCTGCCTATCGGACCCACGACTTTACTCTCTTTAACCTTATAATCTCTTTCACCCAAATCTGAGAGAAATAATGGCAAATGGGAGTCAACTTGATTTTTTAAAGCTGTGGAGGGGAGGTAGTGTTGCAGACCCTCTATGAGCTCCGGGCTTCTTCATTGGAGATGGACGGATGTTGAAGAAGAGTTGAAATTGGTGATGTAGGGATGTGGTCGACAAGAACAAAATGTGGTGATGATGGGCTATGTTGTCGTGGCTATGACAATAGATGGCTTTGTTCATGGTGGTGCTAAGAATTTCTAATTCACTGTTGCTTCCTCAATTTCATTATCATTTGCAAGTCCATTGTGCGTACTCGCTACAATATTAAATAAATTAATATTTAAGTGCCTAATTTTTTTTATATCACACTGTGAATTTTTTAATGGTTATAAAATTAAAAATGTATTAAGCTAGGAGGAAAAAAATTAAATAAATTAATTTACCAAAACAATCAAATCAAATTAGAAGTTCATTTATTATTAGAAATAATAAATCTAATTTATCATGTAGTCAATTTGAAACCTTTTTAAACACCAAGCATGCCCATATGTTAGAAAGCAAGAGCCATGCATTCTCACAGTTAGATAATGATTTGCACTAGATGAAAGAAGCAACATCATTTTTTCACTTATACAATTTAATCCACTATCTTAATAATATTCTAGCTAGTGTGTTCTACATAGATCTGACAAATAATTTCTAGGTCCCCAGACCCCAAAACTCTCTAATTGAAAGGTTTACTGAACTTGCTATACATTACAATTGGATCTATTAATGGTAGATATTGGAGTTAGTTTTGGGTGCCCAAGTGGGCTGACTTGACCCAACCCAATAAAATGAGAAATGAAGGGGTGAATAGTTTTGGAATAAAATTACCCAAAAACTACCACCATATAGTCATTAAAATAAAAAAAATAAAAAAATCTCTCTTGCTATCTCTCTCACAAAAAAGCCTAAAAGAATATGTTTCTATAAGAAAATCATTTATCTTGAATTTTTTCTATGTGAAAACAAGGATTAAGGTATTTGTGTTATGAAAATAAAGTGGTTCTCATTTTTATAGTTTTATTCATGACTTAGGGTAGCTAAGTCCTTTCTAAGAGGAAAGGGGGGAGGTAAAACTATCCAACAACTACCACTATATAATCATTAAAAAAAAAAAATCTCTCTCTATCTCTCTCACAAAAAAGCCTAAAAGAACATGTTTCTATAAGAAAATCATTTTTCTTGAATTTTTTCTATGTGAAACAAAGATTAAGGTATTTGTGTCATGGAAATAAAGTGGTTCTCATTTTTTATAGTTTTATTCATGACTTAGGGTAGCTAAGTCCTTTCTAAGAGAAAGGGGTGCATAGTTTTTGGAAGTTAAAACTACCTAGAAACTACCACTATATAATCATTTAAAAAAAAAAAAAAATCTCTCTCACAAAAAAGCCTAAAAGAACATGCTTCTACAAGAAAATCCTTTTTCTTGAATTTTTTCCTGTGTCGTGGAAATAAAGTGGTGCTCATTTTTTGTAATTTTATTAATGACTTAGGGTAGCTAAGTCCATTCTAACAAATTAGAAAGTGTTGCATTTATCACATGGAACAGCACTATATGTGCTTTTTCCATCAGTACAAATAATGAATCTGCATAGTTGCATCAAGGAACTATACTAATGGAAATGCAGACTGGGTCGAGTTCTGCATATAACTTAATACATTAGAGCAGTGGACCCTAAAGTCAATAAAACCATGGCAAGAACAGTAGATAATAGAGTGATAGAAGGTGGAACGCGACCCTTGTCCTTTCGCAGTATCATCCCTTCAACTATAGGGTAACTCATAATTAGGATGAAAAATGAGAGGACAACTTGTACAAACATTTGGTCCCAATTGCCTGCTGCAATTACTCTAGCAAGACCCACCATGAATGCAACCATGTTCGAGATGACTAGGATGACCACTGGAGCAAGGATCGCAGTAGAGGTTCGAAAATCAAATTTACCCATTTGGTATAGCTTTTCTTGTTCATTATCCACAACTTTATTTGTGGTTAAGAAACTGGCTTCTCTCATACCAATCTTCTTCATAATAGCATCCATACTTCCATAAAGATGACATGTTACCGACTTTATCATCCAATTCCTTTGTTCATTCATCCATGTCTGGAATGACCCTCCCGTGAATAGCACCTCGTACAAATGTTTGGAAAGAGATGATAGAAAAATGAAAGCAAATATCATAAAAAATGAGTCTGAAACCTGTGGTACAAGACAAGTACTGAACGTTAGAGAATAAAAATCTTCCAAGTAAAATCTTATCAATTTATATGAAAAAGGTGATATAAATTAATTACTAACCTACAAATCAATTGTTCTCATTGATTTGCTTGGTGGAGTAAATATAGATGGTCCTGTTTTTGAAAAGAAAACGGACTTGAAAAGAAAGCATATTCTATTGTTGTAATTATCTTCTATTGTTACCTTAGGGTACAAAGGGATGCCATTAAGTAGACACAGCTGAGGGATGATGCCAAAACACCAGACTGATATAAAATAGAGTGGGAAATAGGCAAAGTAGGCATAACAAAAACTCTCGAGGATAGCCATTCTCAATGGCCCATATATGAGCGGCGAGAACTTTGAGATGGCAACATCAAACAACCCAGAGCTCCATCTTGTGCCTTGGACCAACATATCATTCATATTGGTTACGCCACTACCCAAGAACTGTGGCTTGGATGGATTACAATAGACAGAAGTCCATCCTCGACAGTGCATGATGAATCCTGTTAAGTAATCTTCAACAACTGATTGATACAAGAACCCTACCTGCTATGAAATAAAGGAGAGATATCAAAATGGCAATCATGCAATAATTCAGTAAAGAAAATGGTGAGCGAGTGTGAGAAGATAGAATATTTCATTGATTCTACTTGCCTCTTTACCCCACTTTGTCTGATTTTCGTAAGAGCAAGAAGCTAAGAGTTGGGTCTCTTGTAGCTGTATTGCACTCAAGCTGTTCCCATCCTTGCTCACACTAGGCTTGTAGTTTTGGCCAAGGGATCTGATGAACTCGTTAGAAGGACCAAAAGATTCTCTAAGTTTCAAGATATCAATATCTGCAGAATTTATGTGAAATATCGTACCGGTCAATCATATATTAGTTACCCTTCTTATATATAGTTCCCCAACCCCCCCATCCCCACCACCAACAAAAAGCAAAGAAACGGAGGAAAAGAAGAGCATTCTCTTCAGCAAGAAAATTAAATTACCATCTTGTATGAAACTTCCATAAAAGGCCACTCTCTTTATGTAAAAGCAGGTGCCAGACAAGATTGGACCTTGTAGCCCATCCAATCCTTCCCATAATATCTGAATGGTATATATTAAAATATTCGACAATACATTAGTATGAAGTTTTGTTTCACTGCAACTATTGAATGCCTTGGGATATAAGATAAAAGAAAGCGCCAAAACTTCATTTTCATACCGAGAATGCCGACCTTAGTCCACTGTCATAGATATCATTTTTACTAATGTTGTGGAATCTCTGAGGGAATTGCACAAAAGCCAGCGTGGGTGAGATCTTTGGATCAAGATGAAAACACATTGCTTTCTGGGCAGAGGTTGGATCATTGCAATACATGTCACAATCCAATATTAGTATGTAGGGAGAATTGCTTATAATGCCGGAGACCCGGAGCTGCAATAACAGTTTGGTGGGATAAGTCATTTGGTGTATATTTGCATGTATATTTGTGACTGAATGAGAGAGAGGAGAGAGAGGGAGAAATACAAGAACGTTGAGAGCTCCAGCCTTGAAATGATGCGGATGAGAAGGTCTTTTCTCACGAGAAACATAAACAAGAAGAGGCATCTCAACCTGGTCTGCACCAATCACCTGAAAAACATATTTTTTGCACCCATAACCAAGCCATCAAACCTCAATTATCAAATATCCACTAGTTTAGATATTCTACAAGATATTCTACCCTTATACAAAAGCTTCCGATTTTAAAAATAAAAAACAGACACGTGCATTCAAACCAATACTAAATCAATTCTTTGTCAGTCACCTCAATAAGATTACTAAAGGCAACTGCACAGTTCAATTCAAATTAAGGAGCACTGTAAGTAAGACAATCATGAGTACCTCGACGCCTGCAGGATGATCTCTAGGGCTGCTCATGCTTTCATTTCTGATTCCACCCTCTTTACTAGCTGTCCTCAAGCGAGCTTTAAAATTTTCGTATTCGATCTGCACCATGGTAGGTAGATTTTCTAAATGATTTAAGTGTCTTGTTTTTTCGTATGAACATTTTTTGGTTTTTCTAGATGGGATCCTTTTTGGTTTGGCTTAAATGAAAAGCAAAAGCTTTGAGTCAATTTAAAACTTTTAAAAGCATATGCATGATTCTAAAAAGCTTCTCACTTCAAAGTTAACTAATATGGAATGAGTGGAGAATAGCTTCTTGATTTTAGCTTTTATTAAATATTGGATATGAATATGGTATATAATTTTAAAGGGGTAATATTGCTAAGTTCTCTCATTCTACCAAATTAAAAGACACTTTGGCAACTTTTGTTAAGCAATAAAAAAATAAATAAAAAATAATAAAATAAAATAAAATAAAATAAATCCTAACTTTCTGTAATGTAATGCCATAAAGACTAAATTTTAAGCAATGAACTTTCTGCAATGTAATGCTAAGGTTCAAGACCGATATAAATCGTGAATCAATAACTTTTTCGATTCAATATCTAATCCAATTTTTAAAACATTGATAAAAATTCTTATTTTTAAAAGGTAAAAATGAAAAATGTTTTATAATTTAAAATTTGGGAATTAAAAATATTTTCATTTTCAATTTTATTTTTTTAAATTTAAGATTATAAAATAAATTCCTAACTTTATGTAAGAATTTTTTAATTTTGTATAAAAATTCTTAGGTGGTGTTTGTTTTTTTACTTAATTCTAAATAGAACCTTAATACTTAATAGTGTTAAATATTATATTATTTGTTTTTATAGTATTTTATTTCTATTATGTATTAAAAAGTAAAAAAAATCAATATGTTATTTTTTCTATTTAGAAAAAGTTACATATTTTGGCTTTTTTTATTTAGTAAAAGGTTTATAATAAGTCATGAAAAAATAGAAAAACAAACAACCTAAATTCTAAAACTAAATTATTTTCAGTAAAAAACCAAAAAAACAAATATCACCTTATTTTTAAAAAAAATAAAAAATGTAATCAAGGACACCTTAAATTATGTTTTAACAACTGCCATAACGATATTGGATTCTTATCTTCATTTGACCTGACCAACAAACCTACAGAAATGGTAGCTAGTGTAGCATCTCCAAAGATGTGTATCAGAGAGGATAAAAAGGTGACACAAACCTGAACTCTGCGCCTCTCTGCCATGAACTCGGTTCCTAGGAACTCAGAACCATCTCCGTCCTCCAGTGACGAAAAATAAGCCTTAGGACACGGGGTTTTGATACCATGGGTCCTGCAGAAGGGCACCCACGACCTTGCAAACTCCCACGCCTCTTTCATGCCATACAGCGTTAGAGAAGAACCTCCATCATCCGAAACATACACATGAAGCTTCTCCGGGGGATAATCTAATGCCATGGCTGATATTACAGTGTTCATAACCTCCAAAGTGGGTTCCTTCTTTGGATCCACAGTGCATATGAACACGTCAATAGACGGCAGTTGTTTATCTTCTGGTAGTCTTTCTGGGAAGACGGCGCGAGTAACGGGCCTCCAACGATAAGCTTGCTCGAGAAGCCATATAAAGGAGAGAACCAGCTCACCAGCAAAGACCAGAAGCCATGGTATGATAGGCGTGTGTCCTGATATAGTATCAGTGTTTTGGAGGAGAAAAGAAGCTCTGTAGTAGATCAGAGCAATTAAAGCTGTGGAATGAATAAGAGCATGGAATCTGTTGATGATGGCAGATGATTTTTGGACATGGCAAAGATGGCGAGGGAGTGAGCCTTCCATTGCTTCTTTCTTCTTGCTCGAGGACCCGGTCTCTTTAACACATGAGATGCCTCTTCATTTTACAAAAGGAAGAATCTATAATTGACTCTTAGTTTTGGACCAAAATGCTATAAATTCAGATAGAGGATTGATGGTTGTAAGTCAACATCAGACTTCATGGAATAAAGATAGGTTAGCTGACTGGTTGGCTAGAAGACATGCCTTCACATGGCAGTGAGCAGGCTGAGCAGCCCCGTATTGGACAGTCCTCCAAAGAAGATGATGATCCAATCAAAGGAATTTTTCTGGAACCATCAAGAGAAAATAACATAAAATTCATCTCATTTTTTTTGGCCTCCTTAATCAAATAATATATATATATATATATATATATATATATATATATATGTGTGTGTATATTTAAAATATATAAAAATAAAAAATTCTTTTAAATTATAAATATCATAAGGGGAGGTGTAAATAAGTTGGGCTCCATGGATTTTTAAGTAAAAAATAAAGGGAACTGGTATAGTCGTTTTTATATATAATAAAATTTTATATACTTTATATAAAAAATTTAAAGTATTAATTAAAAATAAAAAACAAGAGTAAAATTAAAATTTTAATTTATTTTCTAAATTATAAATGTATTATAATTAAAATTAATTATAATTTTAAAAAATAAAAAGAAATTAGTATAAATTTTAAATTTTAAATAATTAAAAAAGTTAATGAATTTAATAAAGTATCTATATTTAAAGTGGCATTAAATACATGCTAATGATAAATGGATGATTTCAAGACGATGTATTTGGGTGCATTAAATATTCATTATTCATTGCTTTATGGGACGACACGAATGACACTAACCCAAAATTTCAGTTTCAGTACTTGGGTTCACTTGGAACTACCTGGAAAATGGGAAGTTGTGAACATGATTGATGAGACTATGGCCCAGGGTTAGGCTGGACCGGTGTAAATGACCTCCCACTGCAGCATCAACTTCACCATTAATGCATTGGCAGAATTGAGGGTGCACCGTGCACGGACTTGGTCGCTAGTTGCGTCTTCTACTATGGTTTAAATTTGGCATTATCTGAATTACACCACATCCTTGCTCAGCCATGTATTCGGGTTAGGTCCGGATATAGACGTTAATGGCGGTGGCTTCTTCCATTTGTTTTTGCTTGTTGCGTGTTTGAATGATCTTCTTAGTTCAAGAGTTTCTTCAAAAAATAGTTTTGGAGTTTTTGAAGACGGTATTTGCTTCACGGTATAAAACAAAATTCTATTTAATTTGAGAATGATGGTAATCTAGGTGGAATGGATCAGAATGAGGCTTACTTGGAGCACCTAAAGAGGAAAGCATTTTTAAGAAACAGTAAAGCTGAAGTTATTTTTCGTGAATGAAAATTAAAATTATTTTAAAAAAAAGCAGGATTCTGAGACATGGTATATAGCAGCTATCCTCGTAGTTGTCATGTTTTTCCTCGAAAAAAGTGAGTTTTTATATACTCATATGTAAAATTAATTATAAAATAGAAATTCTTTTAAAAAAATTTAAGTTTTGTACACTCACTCAAAAATAGTACTTATATCAAATATGTTATCTTTAATTAAAATATATATAAAATATTAATTATTTTTAAATAATTATTTAAATTTGTATTTTATAAACTTAGATTATGGTTTTTTTTTTTATATGAGTGTATGAAAACACAATTTTCTCTTATTTTCCTCTCAAGAGGGGTTTGCAAAATCAGAAGTAGAATTGTTTCTTGAAGAGTATTATTTTACATAATGAAAATAAAAGCAATGAAATAAATTTTGAAATTATTTTCTGATATTAAAAATCAAACCCATTTTGTCGATGCATAATTTTCTTTTATTTCCTTCTTCGTATTTTCAATGACCAAATATTAGGAATTGCAACGGGTCAGGTTCAGGACGAGTAGCCCCCATCCCAACCCCACCTTGTTTATTAAAAACAATTCTCATCCCCGCCCCATTTAGCTTTTTTTTAAAAAAAAAAATATTTTAAAAATTTTTAATTACATTAAAATAAATATATTTTATAAGTAATAAAATTATTATATTTTTTATAACTTATTTTATTAAAAAAAATTATTATTATCAAAATTTTAAATTAAATTTAATTTAATTTTAAAATTAATTTTATATGTAAACGGAGCGAGGCGGGGCGGGATGGGGCAATACCCGAACCCGCCCTGGGTTTTTAAAAAAAAATCTCATACCAGTTCCAAACTTATTTATTAAATTTAAACTCCATCCCATTAGGAACGGGGCGGGACGGGTACCCGAAAAAATCCGCCTCGTTGCCATCCCTACCAAACATGATAAAACTTGAGCCTAATCATTTGTTTGGCAGTCACACATATTCCATCACATGAAGCAATTATATGGATTTATAGAAGACTTTAGGCAAATAATTTTATGAAGAGGAATTTCATGTAAAGGAATAACAAGAAAGAACGGGGGGTAAGAATGATAATGAATTTGTTTTAAAATAAATTATAGGCTAAGAGGCCGGTAGAGTGTTGTTACCTCGAGGACCATGATTGGGGTGTAAGCAAAATATAAAAAAATAAAAAATGATAAATTAATCTCAATCAATCAAAATTGATTATAATGGTTCGGTTTTCAATATATATATATAAAAAAAGGATTGATTCAATTTTAAAATTTTAAAAATCAATCTTGTTAGTTTAGTTTTTTATTTTCTTGTCTCTCAACCGATAAAAACTAAACAAAACCTATATTTTAAAATTTATATATAATTGTTGATATTTGATAAAAAAATTTATATTAAATTCTATTAAAGTAATTTATATTATAATCAAATTAATTATAAATGTATTCAATATATTTTTAACAACAGATCCAAATTGATTTTAATTCATCTTAAAAACAAATTAAACTTAAGGTCTAATATAAACTCAAATTAATAGGTTTTTGGTTCAAAATAAACACAAATCTATAGCTAACTCAAAACTAAAAATGATCATGAAGTTAGGTCAAAATTGATTCACAAAAACCAAATCAAACCAATCTCCTCAAAACATTTACCAAACTAGTTATTTGCAACCACATAATCATCGAGGTGTTATATATAATTAAAATCATAGTTGATGACCATGACTTTAAAAATATCCTTAAAATCATAGCCATCCGTTGTGGTTTTATATGTTTTAAGGATATGTTGCAAAACTACAATTGATGATTTTAATTTTAATGATATGTTGTAAAACTATAATCAATAACTATGACTTTAAGGATATTTTTTATTATGATTTTAAGGATACGTTGTAAAACTACATCCACCAATGCACACATTATTTAAAAACAAAAAAGGAAGAAAAAAAAAGGATAGAATTTTTTAAAACTTTGACTTTTGTATCACAAACTATAACCATACATTTCAAGGTAATAAAAATAAAACAATTAATACACATTTTTGTTTTTACTGTGTTACAATAAAATAAAATATTAAAGTGTTAAAAATATTTTGAGAAAATAAATTTGGAATCTATGGTACAAATAAACCCTTTAAAAAAACAAATAAAGTAACTAGTACTTGGTTGAAAAAAAAATATATGTATATTTCTAAGAAAAATACTTTCATGATTGATTTCTAAGCTCACGTACCCTTAAAAAGTTACGTTCATTTTTTTTTTTTTTCAAATACAGACATTTAAAAAAAATACATACATTTTTCTAAAGTGGATCAGGACTTCATTTAGCCTTATTAGAGTTTAAGTATTCATTTTTGGAATTTTGAGAATGGGTTTGAGGCCTTCCCACCTCCATAGTTGACTTTTGACAATTACATTCTTCCAAAAAATATTTACATTTTTATAAGGCTATCCCATTTGACTTTAATTATTAGGACCTAAGTATTCATTTTTGGAACACTGATAATAGGTTTAAGCCATTTCCCCACCTCCATGATTTATTTTCAAGCTCACATATATCCTTAAGAAGAATATGTACATTGTTAAGAAAAACACGTACATTTTTTTTTTAACATCAACTGAGATCTTATTTGGTCTTATTAGGGTCTAGGTGCTTATTTGTGGAACCATGAGAATGGATTTAAGGTTTTTCTCACGTCCATGATTGACTTTTAAGCTCACACGCGTACATTCTTAAAAAAAACACATACAATACGTGAATCTTTTTTAAGAACACAATGTTATTATAAATAATTTTTGGTCTTTAAACTATAAGATTTTCTTAATCAAAACCTATAATATGCATATGGAAAAACCGTTTCAGCCCTAACCCAATATTTTCAAAGCCTTCAAAATCAACTTATTGCTTTAGAAACTCAAAATTTTCAAAACCTCAAAATTGATAAATAATTTAAAAACCAACACAAATTAGAAATGGGAGATGTTGAAGTTGGGTTTTGGTGCCCAAGCGATTTAATACGACTCAACCCAACAAAATGAGAAATGGGAGAAACAGTTTTTGGGAGAAACATTCTCTTCTAAGTCCATTCTAACAAATTAGAAAGTGTTGCATTTATCACATGGAACAGCACTATATGTGCTTTTTCCATCAGTACAAATAATGAATCTGCATATTTGCATCAAGGAACTATACTAATGGAAATGCAGACTGGGTCGAGTTCTGCATATAACTTAATACATAGAGCAGTGGACCCTAAAGTCAATAAAACCATGGCAAGAACGGTAGATAATAGAGTGATAGAAGGTGGAACGCGACCCTTGTCCTTTCGCAGTATCATCCCTTCAACTATAGGGTAACTCATAATTAGGATGTAAAATGAGAGGACAACTTGTACAAACATTTTGTCCCAATTGCCTGCTGCAATTACTCTAGCAAGACCCACCATGAATGCAACCATGTTCGAGATGACTAGGATGACCAATGGAGCAAGTATCGCAGTAGAGGTTCGAAAATCAAATTTACCCATTTGGTATAGCTTTTCTTGTTCATCATCCACAACTTTATTTGTGGTTAAGAAACTGGCTTCCCTCATACCAATCTTCTTCATAATAGCATCCATACTTCCATAAAGATGACATGTTACCGACTTTATCATCCAATTCCTTTGTTCATTCATCCATGTCTGGAATGACCCTCCCGTGAATAGAACCTCGTACAAATGTTTAGAAAGAGATGATAGAAAAATGAAAGCAAATGTCATGCAAAATGAGTCTGAAACCTGTGGTACAAGACAAGTACTGAACGTTAGAGAATAAAAATCTTCCAAATCTTCCAAGTAAAATCTTATCAATTTATATGAAAAAGGTGATATAAATTAATTACTAACCTACAAATCAATTGTTCTCATTGATTTGCATGGTGGAGTAAATATAGATGGTCCTGTTTTTGAAAAGAAAACGGAATTGAAAAGAATGCATATTCTATTGTTACCTTAGGGTACAAAGGGATGCCATTAAGTAGACACAGCTGAGGGATGATGCCAAAACACCAGACTGATATAAAATAGAGTGGGAAATAGGCAAGGTAGGCGTAACAAAAACTCTCAAGGATAGACATTCTCAATGGCCCATATATGAGCGGCGAGAACTTTGAGATGGCAACATCAAACAACCCAGAGCTCCATCTTGTGCCTTGGACCAACATATCATTCATATTGGTTACGCCACTACCCAAGAACTGTGGCTTGGATGGATTACAATAGACAGAAGTCCATCCTCGACAGTGCATGATGACTCCTGTTAAGTAATCTTCAACAACAGATTGATACAAGAACCCTACCTGCTATCAAATAAAGGAGAGATATCAAAATGGCAATCATGCAATAATTCAGTAAAGAAAATGGTGAGCGAGTGTGAGAAGATAGAATATTTCATTGATTCTACTTGCCTCTTTACCCCACTTTGTCTGATTTTCGTAAGAGCAAGAAGCTAAGAGTTGGGTCTCTTGTAGCTGTATTGTACTCAAGCTGTTCCCATCCTCGCTCACACTAGGCTTGTAGTTTTGGCCAAGGGATCTGATGAACTCGTTAGAAGGACCAAAAGATTCTCTAAGTTTCAAGATATCAATATCTGCAGAATTTATGTGAAATATCGTACCAGTCAATCATATATTAGTTACCCTTCTTGTATATAGTTCCCCATCCCCACCACCAACAAAAAGCGAAGAAACAGGGGAAAAGAAGAGCATTCTCTTCAGCAAGAAAATTAAATTACCATCTTGTATGAAACTTCCATAAAAGGCCACCCTCTTTATGTAAAAACAGGTGCCACACAAGATTGGACCTTGTAGCCCATCCAATCCTTCCAATAATATCTGAATGGTATATATTAAAATATTCGACAATACATTAGTATGAAGTTTTGTTTCACTGCAACTATTGAATGCCTTGGGAAATAAGATAAAAGAAAGTTCCAAAACTTCATTTTCATACCGAGAATGCCGACCTTAGTCCACTGTCATAGATATCATTTTTACTAATGTTGTGGAATCTCTGAGGGAATTGCACAAAAGCCAGTGTGGGTGAGATCTTTGGATCAAGATGAAAACACATTGCTTTCTGGGCAGAGGTTGGATCATTGCAATACATGTCACAATCCAATATTAGTATGTAGGGAGAATTGCTTATAATGCCGGAGACCCGGAGCTGCAATAACAGTTTGGTGGGATAAGTCATTTGGTGTATATTTGCATGTATATTTGTGACTGAATGAGAGAGAGGAGAGAGAGGGAGAAATACAAGAACGTTGAGAGCTCCAGCCTTGAAATGATGTGGATGAGAAGGTCTTTTCTCACGAGAAACATAAACAAGAAGAGGCATCTCAACCTGGTCTGCACCAATCACCTGAAAAACATATTTTTTTGCACCCATAACCAAGCCATCAAACCTCAATTATCAAATATCCACTAGTTTGGATATTCTACAAGATATTCTACCCTTATACAAAAGCTTCCGATTTTAAAAATAAAAAACAGAAACGTGTATTCAAACCAATACTAAATCAATTCTTTGTCAGTCACCTCAATAAGATTACTAAAGGCAACTGCACAGTTCAATTCAAATTAAGGAGCACTGTAAGTAAGACAATCATGAGTACCTCGACGCCTGCAGGATGATCTCTAGGGCTGCTCATGCTTTCATTTCTGATTCCACCCTCTTTACTAGCTGTCCTCAAGCGAGCTTTAAAATTTTCGTATTCGATCTGCAGCATGGTAGGTAGATTTCCTAAATGATTTAAGTATCTTGTTTTTTCGTATGAACATTTTTTGGTTTTTCTAGATGGGATCCTTTTTGGTTTGACTTAAATGAAAAGCAAAAGCTTTGTGTCAATTTAAAACTTTTTAAAGCATATGCATGATTCTAAAAAGCTTCTCACTTCAAAGTTAAATATGGAATGTGTGGAGAATAGCTTCTTGATTTTAGCTTTTATTAAATATTGGATATGAATATTGTATATAATTTTAAAGGGGTAATATTGCTAAGTTCTCTCATTCTACCAAATTAAAAGACACTTTGGCAACTTTTGTTAAGCAATAAAAATAAAAAATAAAAAATAAAAAAAATCCTAACTTTGTGTAATGTAATGCCATAAAAACTAAATTACAAGCAATGGACTTTCTGTAATGTAATGTCGAGGTTCAAGACCGATCTAAATCATGAATCAATAACTTTTTCGATTCAATATCTAATCCAATTTTTAAAACAATGATAAAAATTCTTATTTTTAAAAGGTAAAAATGAAAAATGTTTAATAATTTAAAATTTTGGGAATTAAAAATATTTTCATTTTCAATTTTATTTTTTTAAATTTAAGATTATAAAATAAATTCCTAACTTTATGTAAGAATTTTTAAATTTTGTATAAAAATTCTTATTTTAAAAAAAAATAAAAAATGTAATCAAGGACACCTTAAATTATGTTTTAACAACAGCCATAACGATATTGGATTCTTATCTTCATTTGATCTGACCAACAAACCTACAGAAATGGTAGCTAGTGTAGCATCTCCAAAGATGTGTATCAGAGAGGATAAAAAGGTGACACAAACCTGAACTCTGCGCCTCTCTGCCATGAACTCGGTTCCTAGGAACTCAGAACCATCTCCGTCCTCCAGTGACGAAAAATAAGCCTTAGGACACGGGGTTTTGATACCATGGGTCCTGCAGAAGGGCACCCACGACCTTGCAAACTCCCACGCCTCTTTCATGCCATACAGCGTTAGAGAAGAACCTCCATCATCCGAAACATACACATGAAGCTTCTCCGGGGGATAATCTAATGCCATGGCTGATATTACAGTGTTCATAACCTCCAAAGTGGGTTCCTTCTTTGGATCCACAGTGCATATGAACACGTCAATAGACGGCAGTTGTTTATCTTCTGGTAGTCTTTCTGGGAAGACGGCGCGAGTAACGGGCCTCCAACGATAAGCTTGCTCGAGAAGCCATATAAAGGAGAGAACCAGCTCACCAGCAAAGACCAGAAGCCATGGTATGATAGGCGTGTGTCCTGATATAGTATCAGTGTTTTGGAGGAGAAAAGAAGCTCTGTAGTAGATCAGAGCAATTAAAGCTGTGGAATGAATAAGAGCATGGAATCTGTTGATGATGGCAGATGATTTTTGGACATGGCAAAGATGGCGAGGGAGTGAGCCTTCCATTGCTTCTTTCTTCTTGCTCGAGGACCCGGTCTCTTTAACACATGAGATGCCTCTTCATTTTACAAAAGGGAGAATCTATAATTGACTCTTAGTTTTGGACCAAAATGCTATAAATTCAGATAGAGGATTGATGGTTGTAAGTCAACATCAGACTTCATGGAATAAAGATAGGTTAGCTGACTAGTTGGCTAGAAGACATGCCTTCACATGGCAGTGAGCAGGCTGAGCAGCCCCGTATTGGACAGTCCTCCAAAGAAGATGATGATCCAATCAAAGGAATTTTTCTGGAACCAAGAGAAAATAACATAAAATTCATCTCATTTTTTTTGGCCTCCTTAATCAAATATATATATATATATATATATATATATATGTGTGTATTTAAAATATATAAAAATAAAAAATTCTTTTAAATTATAAATATCATAAGGGGAGGTGTAAATAAGTTGGGCTCCATGGATTTTTAAGTAAAAAATAAAGGGAACTGGTATAGTCGTTTTTATATATAATAAAATTTTATATACTTTATATAAAAAATTTAAGAGTAAAATTAAAATTTTAATTTATTTTCTAAATTATAAATGTATTATAATTATAATTAATTATAATTTTAAAAAATAAAAAGAAATTAGTATAAATTTTAAATTTTAAATAATTAAAAAAGTTAATGAATTTAATAAAGTATCTGTATTTAAAGTGGCATTAAATACATGCTAATGATAAATGGATGATTTCAAGACGATGTATTTGGGTGCATTAAATTTTCATTATTCATTGCTTTATGGGACGACACGAATGACACTAACCCAAAATTTCAGTTTCAGTTCTTGGGTTCACTTGGAACTACCTGGAAAATGGGAAGTTGTGAACATGATTGATGAGACTATGGCCCAGGGTTAGGCTCGACCGGTGTAAATGACCTCCCACTGCAGCATCAACTTCACCATTAATACATTGGCAGAATTGAGGGTGCACCGTGCACGGACTTGGTCGCTAGTTGCGTCTTCTACTATGGTTTAAATTTGGCATTATCTGAATTACACCACATCCTTGCTCAGCCATGTATTCGGGTTAGGTCCGGATATAGACGTTAATGGCGGTGGCTTCTTCCATTTGTTTTTGCTTGTTGCGTGTTTGAATGATCTTCTTAGTTCAAGAGTTTCTTCAAAAAATAGTTTTGGAGTTTTTGAAGACGGTATTTGCTTCACGGTATAAAACAAAATTCTATTTAATTTGAGAATGATGGTAATCTAGGTGGAATGGATCAGAATGAGGCTTACTTGGAGCACCTAAAGAGGAAAGCATTTTTAAGAAACAGTAAAGCTGAAGTTATTTTTCGTGAATGAAAATTAAAATTAAAATTATTTTAAAAAAAGGCAGGATTTTGAGACATAGTATATAGCAGCCAAGGATGAAAATATCGGTAATCACGGATATATCGGTACTTCGATTTTACGGATATATCGGATATATCGGAGATATTTTTTTATATATCGGAGATATATCGGTGGATACTTAAAATTGTTAAAAATTCATGAAAATGTAAGGAAAATCTCATAATAATATAATTAGAAGTATAATAGACATTTTAAAGTTATTTTATTGAAAATTTTGATATATGTATAACATGATTTATCATATAATAATATCGTATGCATCGATAAAAATATGAATTTTATAAGTGTACATTTATTATTAAATTACATATAATATTATGATATTTGATTATAATATGTCTAATTTTAAAATATATATTAATATTAAAATATGATCCATTTAATTCAATTGTATTAAACAATATAAAATAAATTATGATATATATATAATTTTTTAATATTTAATTAATGATATTAAAAACATTATGAATAAAATTATATGATTTTTATATTTTTGGTAATTAATTAAAAGAAAATTTTGCATTTAATTATAAAATAATTATAATTAATTTGCTCTTTAAAATATTCTTTTAACATTTTCTTTATATAATGACTTTAAGTATATATATCTATAATGCATTTTATATTACAAGGGCGAGTTAGCCCAGTTGGTAAGAGGACTGAACCCCAAACCATTTGGGGTTCAGATCCCCTCGGATGCAATTTCAAATAAAAGGGGGGCACTGTAGCGGGACACTGTAGCATCGCGATATTTTCCTCCTTGATAGCAGCTATCCTCATAGTTGTCGTGTTTTTCCTCGAAAAAAGTGAGTTTTTATATACTCATATGTAAAATTAATTATAAAATAAAAATTCTTTAAAAAAAATTTAAATTTCATACACTCACTCAAAAATAGTACTTATATCAAATATGTTATCTTTAATTAAAATATATATAAAATATTAATTATTTTTAATTTGTATTTTATAAACTTAGATTATGGTTTTTTTTTTCATATAAGTGTATGAAAACACAATTTTCTCTTATTTCCCTCTCAAGAGGGGTTTGCAAGATCAAAAGTAGAATTGTTTCTTGAAGAGTATTATTTTACATAATAAAAATAAAAGCAATGAAATAAAATTTGAAATTATTTTCTGATATTAAAAACCAAACCCATCGGTGCATAATTTTCTTTGATTTCCTTCTTCGTATTTTCAATGACCAAACATTAGGAATTGCAACGGGTCGGGTTCGGGACGAGTCGCTCCCATCCCAACCCCGCCCCGTTTATTAAAAACAATTCTCATCCCTGCCCTATTTAGTTTTTTTTTTTTTAAATAAAAAAAAAATTTTAAATTTTTAATTACATTAAAATAAATATATTTTATAAATAATAAAATTATTATATTTTTTATAACTTATTTTATTAAAAAAATTTATTATTATCAAAGTTTTAAATTAAATTAATTTTAAATTTTAAATTAAATTAAAATTTAAAATTAATTTTATATGTAAACGGGGCGAGATAGAGCAATACCCGAACCCGTCTCGGGTTTAAAAAAAAAAATCTCATACCAGTCCCAAACTTGTTTATTAAATTTAAACCCCGTTTCATTAGGGGCAGGGTAGGACGGGTACTCGAAAAAACCCGTCTCGTTGCCATCCCTACCAAACATGATAAGACTTGAGCCTAATCATTTGTTTGGCAGCCACACATATTCCATCACATGAAGCGATTATATGGATTTATAGAAGACTTTAGGCAAATAATTTTATGAAGAGGAATTTCATGTAAAGGAATAACAAGAAAGAATGGGGGTAAGAATGATAATGAATTTGTTTTAAAATAAATTATAGGCTAAGAGACCGGCTAGAGTGTTGTTACCTCGAGGACCATGATTGGGGTGTAAGCAAAATAAATAAAAATAAAAATTGATAAATTAATCTCAATCAATCAAAATTGATTATAATTTTCAATATATAAAAAAAAAGGATTGATTCAATTTTAAAATTTTAAAAATCAACCTTGTTAGTTTAGTTTTTTATTTTCTTGTCTCTCAACTGATAAAAACTAAACATTACCGATATTTTAAAATTTATATATAATTGTTTATATTTGATAAAAAAAATTTATATTAAATTCTATTAAAGTAATTTATATTATAATCAAATTAATTATAAATGTATTCAATATATTTTTAACAGTAAATCCAATTGATTTTAATTAAGCTTAAAAACAAATTAAACTTAAGGTTTAATATAAACTCAAATTAATAAGTTTTTGGTTCAAAATAAACACAAATCTATAGCTAACTCAGAACTAAAAATGATCATGAAGTTAGGTCAAAATTGATTCACAAAAACCAAATCAAACCAATCTCCTCAAAACATTTACCAAACTAGTTATTTGCAACCACATAATCATCAAGGTGTTATATATAATTAAAATCATAGTTGATGACCATGACTTTAAAAATATCCTTAAAATCATAGCCATCCGTTGTGGTTTTATATGTGTAGACCCCCATTTGGGGCTCATTTTTTAGCCAGGTGTCACTATCCCAACAGGCCACGTGTCACATCCTTAGTGGCCATAAGGAATCAACCTCGCTTTTTGAAGCTGCAGTAGGACTTTGACACGTGGAGGGACTTTCTGGAAGGGGATCCCGCAGACCGTCAGGAGGCGCCGATGAGAGAGAAGGAAAGGTGGCTGCAGAAGGAGTGGTGCAAAAAAAGGTGGCTGCTACAGAGATCGTAGGGAGTGACAGCATTGTAGAGGGCAGGAAGAGTGGCTTGCAAGAGAAGACACGAGGGGAAGAAAGAAGAGAAGGAAATTCAGACAACAGTGTGGAGGACAGAGAGTTTTTCTAGGAGTTCTAAAGGGAAAAAAGCGTATTGGCTGAACTTGGGGAGGAAGCTAAGAATGTAGGAGCGTAGAGTTGCTGGGAAGAGTCCAGGACACAGTGCTAAGAAGGAAGATTTCCAGGTATGACTATTTGTTTTTTTTTTGTATATTTTCCATTTTTGTTCAGATTGTCCAGGTTTGATTCTCAGTGTTTTTTTTTCATCTCTGCTGGTTGGGTTGTTCTGTTTTGATGGTTACTGATTGAATGTTGGGAAAGTTCGCTGTGTTTCATGCCCTATTCTGACGAGTATTTTTCCATCTTAACTCACTGCATGTTGGACCCATGGATGAAATGATGAAATGGGTCCGATATGATGGTTAAAGTCTTCATGTTCTTCTTCTTGTTGCTATCCTGTTATCTCCTCGTTTTCTTTTCCTCCCTGAGTGTATATTCAAGGCTCCAAAGTCTCAGCTGCTTTTTGTGAAGCTTCAAGCCATGGCCTCTTCGTGGCTAGAATCTAGGTTTTCAGTGATGATGAGAACAGGCTTTTTCAGTCTTCTCTAAGTTTTCACAGTCAGCAAATACCCGAGGTTGCATGCTGCCAGGTATATTCGTCAGCTAGACGTGGAGGCACGTCTGCTGGTGGCCTGCCCATTGAGTTCATGCCCATGCACATGTCTTCACTCTGCATGACCCCAATCTCTATTCTCATGCAAGCGCGTCGTCATCTCATCCCCATGTTTTCTTTTTCCTTTATCCACCATACCCATCGTTCATCTATTCACCTCTCTTTCTCTAGGTCGTCATACCCATTTCCTCACTCAAGCTTGTAGGAATCAAGCGTCCTCCACCACACCCGTTTTCCTCTCATTCCTCATCCGAATGTCTCACATCCAGAACCCTGTCCGGCTGCCATTCCACCTATCCGGATGTCTCACATCTAAAACCCTGTCCGGCCGTCATTCCACCTATCCGGATGTCTCACATCCGGAACCCTATCCGGCCGCCGTTCCACCTATCCGGATGTCTCATATTCGGAATCTTGTCCGCCGCCGTTCCACCTATCCGGATGTCTCACATCCGGAATTTCTGTCCAGTCGTCGTTCCACCTATCCGGATGTCTCACATCCGGAATCTTGTCCGCCGCCATTCCACCTTCTCCGGATGTCCCACATCCGGAATTTATGTCCAGCCGTCGTTCCACCTTCTCCGGATGTCTCATGTCCAACGCCCGACGCCGGATGGGAGAGAGGGGCGATTCAACTTCTCCCGTCAGGCATGTCCGGATCCTCGTTTTATAACTTCTTTTTTTAAACCATTCCAAAGCATCCTATCTTTCATCCTTAGAGTTTTTAAGATCACCGAAGAGTCCCATTTCCAATAAAATTTTGCTGTCATCTTTCCTTCTGGTAGGCAACCTTCACAACTCTTCTGTTTTTAAAATGTTTTGAAGTAAGCATAGATTCAATCCCGTAATTCCGAATAAATGGAGTTTATGGAATTAATCCTTGCAAGAGTAATCGGGCTTTGGTAGGGGCCCCACATACATGATCTTACGATCTATTGACTGATCTAATTGATTGACTTGACTATCATACATGATTTATTTACCCTGCTCTCTGACATGCATGTTGTTATTCCTTAATTGTGCACTAACCCTATCTTGATAGCGCATGAAGGTTCTTTGCCCGGGTACGTATCTATTCCCATTCTGGTATTTCTATATGCATGTTTTGATTTTCCTATGTGCATGATAGTTCCGGGTATTCATTGTTTTACTCATCCATTGCCATGATCGCTTCATTTTATTAGTAGAGACCCGACTTTAGGGACTTAAAAGGGTGCTACAGTCTTTACCGTACCTTCCTGATAAAAAATATTTTGAGAAAATAAATTTGGAATCTATGGTACAAATAAACCCTTTAAAAAAAAAAATAAAGTAACTTGTACTTGATTGAAAAAATATATATATATGTATATTTCTAAGAAAAATACTTTCATGATTGATTTCTAAGCTCACATACCCTAAAAAGTTACGTTCATTTTTTTTTTGTAAATACAGATATTTAAAAAAAAATACATACATTTTTCTAAAGTGGATCAGGACTTCATTTAGCCTTATTAAGGTCTAAGTATTCATTTTTGGAATTTTGGGAATGGGTTTGAAGCCTTCCCACCTCCATAGTTGACTTTTGACAATTACATTCATCCAAAAAATATTTACATTTTTCTAAGGCGATCCCATTTGACCTTAATTATTAGAACCTAAGTATTCATTTTTGGAACATTGATAATAGGTTTAAGCCCTTCCCCTACCTCCATGATTTATTTTCAAGCCCACATATATCCATAAGAACAATATGTACATTGTTAAGAAAAACACGTACATTTTTTTTTAACATCAACTGAGATCTTATTCGGTCTTATTAGGGTCTAGGTGCTTATTTGTGGAACCATGGGAATGGATTTGAGGTTTTTCTCACGTCCATGATTGACTTTTAAGCTCACACGCGTACATTCTTAAGAAAAACACATACAATACGTGAATCTTTTTTAAGAACACAATGTTATTATAAATAATTTTTTGTCTTTAAAACTATAAGATTTTCTTAATCAAAACCTATAATATGCATATGGAAAAACCGTTTCAGCCCTAACCCAATAATTTCAAAGCCTTCAAAATCAATTTATTGCTTTAGAAACTCAAAAATTCCAAAACCTCAAAAATTGATAAATAATTTAAAAACCAACACAAATTAGAAATGGGAGATGTGTTGAAGTTGGGTTTTGGTGCCCAAGCGATTTGATACGACTCAACCCAACAAAATGAGAAATGGGAGAAACAGTTTTTGGGAGAAACATTCTCTTCTAAGTCCATTCTAACAAATTAGAAAGTGTTGCATTTATCGCATGTAACAGCACTATATGTGCCTTTTCCATCAGTACAAATAATGAATCTGCATATTTGCATCAAGGAACTATACTAATGGAAAGGCAGACTGGGTCGAGTTCTGCATATAACTTAATACATTAGAGCAGTGGACCCTAAAGTCAATAAAACCATGGCAAGAACAGTAGATAATAGAGTGATAGAAGGTGGAACGCGACCCTTGTCCTTTCGCAGTATCATCCCTTCAACTATAGGGTAACTCATAATTAGGATGTAAAATGAGAGGACAACTTGTACAAACATTTTGTCCCAATTGCCTGCTGCAATTACTCTAGCAAGACCCACCATGAATGCAGCCATGTTCGAGATGACTAGGATGACCACTGGAGCAAGTATCGCAGTAGAGGTTCGAAAATCAAATTTACCCATTTGGTATAGCTTTTCTTCTTCATTATCCACAACTTTATTTGTGGTTAAGAAACTGGCTTCTCTCATACCAATCTTCTTCATAATAGCATCCATACTTCCATAAAGATGACATGTTACCGACTTTATCATCCAATTCCTTTGTTCATTCATCCATGTCTGGAATGACCCTCCCGTGAATAGCACCTCGTACAAATGTTTAGAAAGAGATGATAGAAAAATGAAAGCAAATATCATGCGAAATGAGTCTGAAACCTGTGGCACAAGACAAGTACTGAACGTTAGAGAATGAAAATCTTCCAAATCTTCCAAGTAAAATCTTATCAATTTATATGAAAAAGGTGATATAAATTAATTACTAACCTACAAATCAATTGTTCTCATTGATTTGCTTGGTGGAGTAAATATAGATGGTCCTGTTTTTGAAAAGAAAACGGAATTGAAAAGAATGCATATTCTATTGTTACCTTAGGGTACAAAGGGATGCCATTAAGTAGACACAGCTGAGGGATGATGCCAAAACACCAGACTGATATAAAATAGAGTGGGAAATAGGCAAGGTAGGCATAACAAAAACTCTCAAGGATAGACATTCTCAATGGCCCATATATGAGCGGCGAGAACTTTGAGATGGCAACATCAAACAACCCAGAGCTCCATCTTGTGCCTTGGACCAACATATCATTCATATTGGTTACGCCACTACCCAAGAACTGTGGCTTGGATGGATTACAATAGACAGAAGTCCATCCTCGACAGTGCATGATGAATCCTGTTAAGTAATCTTCAACAACTGATTGATACAAGAACCCTACCTGCTATCAAATAAAGGAGAGATATCAAAATGGCAATCATGCAATAATTCAGTAAAGAAAATGGTGAGCGAGTGTGAGAAGATAGAATATTTCATTGATTCTACTTGCCTCTTTACCCCACATTGTCTGATTTTCGTAAGAGCAAGAAGCTAAGAGTTGGGTCTCTTGTAGATGTATTGTACTCAAGCTGTTCCCATCCTCGCTCACACTAGGCTTGTAGTTTTGGCCAAGGGATCTGATGAACTCGTTAGAAGGACCAAAAGATTCTCTAAGTTTCAAGATATCAATATCTGCAGAATTTATGAGAAATATCGTACCAGTCAATCATATATTAGTTACCCTTCTTGTATATAGTTCCCCACCCCATCCCCACCACCAACAAAAAGCAAAGAAACAGGGGAAAAGAAGAGCATTCTGTTCAGCAAGAAAATTAAATTACCATCTTGTATGAAACTTCCATAAAAGGCCACTCTCTTTATGTAAAAGCAGGTGCCACACAAGATTGGACCTTGTAGCCCATCCAATCCTTCCAATAATATCTGAATGGTATATATTAAAATATTCGACAATACATTAGTATGAAGTTTTGTTTCACTGCAACTATTGAATGCCTTGGGATATAAGATAAAAGAAAGCGCCAAAACTTCATTTTCATACCGAGAATGCCGACCTTAGTCCACTGTCATAGATATCATTTTTACTAATGTTGTGGAATCTCTGAGGGAATTGCACAAAAGCCAGTGTGGGTGAAATCTTTGGATCAAGATGAAAACACATTGCTTTCTGGGCAGAGGTTGGATCATTGCAATACATGTCACAATCCAATATTAGTATGTAGGGAGAATTGCTTATAATGCCGGAGACCCGGAGCTGCAATAACAGTTTGGTGGGATAAGTCATTTGGTGTATATTTGCATGTATATTTGTGACTGAATGAGAGAGAGGAGAGAAAGGGAGAAATACAAGAACGTTGAGAGCTCCAGCCTTGAAATGATGCGGATGAGAAGGTCTTTTCTCACGAGAAACATAAACAAGCAGAGGCATCTCAACCTGGTCTGCACCAATCACCTGAAAAACATATTTTTTTGCGCCCATAACCAAGCATCAAACCTCAATTATCAAATATCCACTAGTTTAGATATTCTACCCTTATACAAAAGCTTCCGATTTTAAAAATCAAAAACAGAAACGTGCATTCAAACCAATACTAAATCAATTCTTTGTAGTCAGTCACCTCAATAAGATTACTAAAGGCAACTGCCCAGTTCAATTCAAATTAAGGAGCACTGTAAGTAAGACAATCATGAGTACCTCGACGCCTGGAGGATGATCTCTAGGGCTGCTCATGCTTTCATTTCTGATTCCACCCTCTTTACTAGCTGTCCTCAAGCGAGCTTTAAAATTTTCGTATTCGATCTGCACCATGGTAGGTAGATTTCCTAAATGATTTAAGCGTCTTGTTTTTTCGTATGAACATTTTTTGGTTTTTCTAGATGGGATCCTTTTTGGTTTGGCTTAAATGAAAAGCAAAAGCTTTGAGTCAATTTAAAACTTTTTAAAGCATATGCATGATTCTACAAAGCTTCTCACTTCAAAGTTAACTAATATGGAATGTGTGGAGAATAGCTTCTTGATTTTAGCTTTTATTAAATATTGGATATGAATATAGTATATAATTTTAAAGGGGTAATATTGCTAAGTTCTCTCATTCTACCAAATTAAAAGACACTTTGGCAACTTTTGTTAAGCAATAAAAAAATAAATAAAAAATAATAAAATAAAATAAAATAAAATAAATCCTAACTTTCTGTAATGTAATGCCATAAAGACTAAATTATAAGCAATGAACTTTCTGCAATGTAATGCTAAGGTTCAAGACCGATATAAATCGTGAATCAATAACTTTTTCGATTCAATATCTAATCCAATTTTTAAAACATTGATAAAAATTCTTATTTTTAAAAGGTAAAAATGAAAAATGTTTAATAATTTAAAATTTGGGAATTAAAAATATTTTCATTTTCAATTTTATTTTTTTAAATTTAAGATTATAAAATAAATTCCTAACTTTATGTAAGAATTTTTAAATTTTGTATAAAAATTCTTAGGTGGTGTTTGTTTTTTTACTTAATTCTAAATAGAACCTTAATACTTAATAGTGTTAAATATTAGGTTATTTGTTTTTATAGTATTTTATTTCTATTAAGTATTAAAAAGTAAAAAAAATCAATATATTATTTTTTCTATTTAGAAAAAGTTACATATTTTGGCTTTTTTTATTTAGTAAAAGGTTTATAATAAGTCATGAAAAAATAGAAAAACAAACAACCTAAATTTTAAAACTAAATTGCTTTAAGTAAAAAGTCAAAAAAACAAATACCACCTTATTTTAAAAAAAAATTAAAAATGTAATCAAGGACACCTTAAATTATGTTTTAACAACAGCCATAACGATATTGGATTCTTATCTTCATTTGATCTGACCAACAAACCTACAGAAATGGTAGCTAGTGTAGCATCTCCAAAGATGTGTATCAGAGAGGATAAAAAGGTGACACAAACCTGAACTCTGCGCCTCTCTGCCATGAACTCGGTTCCTAGGAACTCAGAACCATCTCCGTCCTCCAGTGACGAAAAATAAGCCTTAGGACACGGGGTTTTGATGCCATGGGTCCTGCAGAAGGGCACCCACGACCTTGCAAACTCCCACGCCTCTTTCATGCCATACAGCGTTAGAGAAGAACCTCCATCATCCGAAACATACACATGAAGCTTCTCCGGGGGATAATCTAATGCCATGGCTGATATTACAGTGTTCATAACCTCCAAAGTGGGTTCCTTCTTTGGATCCACAGTGCATATGAACACGTCAATAGACGGCAGTTGTTTATCTTCTGGTAGTCTTTCTGGGAAGACGGCGCGAGTAACGGGCCTCCAACGATAAGCTTGCTCGAGAAGCCATATAAAGGAGAGAACCAGCTCACCAGCAAAGACCAGAAGCCATGGTATGATAGGCGTGTGTCCTGATATAGTATCAGTGTTTTGGAGGAGAAAAGAAGCTCTGTAGTAGATCAGAGCAATTAAAGCTGTGGAATGAATAAGAGCATGGAATCTGTTGATGATGGCAGATGATTTTTGGACATGGCAAAGATGGCGAGGGAGTGAGCCTTCCATTGCTTCTTTCTTCTTGCTCGAGGACCCGGTCTCTTTAACACATGAGATGCCTCTTCATTTTACAAAAGGAAGAATCTATAATTGACTCTTAGTTTTGGACCAAAATGCTATAAATTCAGATAGAGGATTGATGGTTGTAAGTCAACATCAGACTTCATGGAATAAAGATAGGTTAGCTGACTGGTTGGCTAGAAGACGTGCCTTCACATGGCAGTGAGCAGCCCCGTATTGGACAGTCCTCCAAAGAAGATGATGATCCAATCAAAGGAATTTTTCTGGAACCATCAAGAGAAAATAACATAAAATTCATCTCATTTTTTTTGGCCTCCTTAATCAAATAATATATATATATATATATATATATATATATATATATATATATATATATATATATATATATATATATATATATATATGTGTGTATATTTAAAATATATAAAAATAAAAAATTCTTTTAAATTATAAATATCATAAGGGGAGGTGTAAATAAGTTGGGCTCCATGGATTTTTAAGTAAAAAATAAAGGGAACTGGTATAGTCGTTTTTATATATAATAAAATTTTATATACTTTATATAAAAAATTTAAAGTATTAATTAAAAATAAAAAACAAGAGTAAAATTAAAATTTTAATTTATTTTCTAAATTATAAATGTATTATAATTAAAATTAATTATAATTTTAAAAAATAAAAAGAAATTAGTATAAATTTTAAATTTTAAATAATTAAAAAAGTTAATGAATTTAATAAAGTATCTATATTTAAAGTGGCATTAAATACATGCTAATGATAAATGGATGATTTCAAGACGATGTATTTGGGTGCATTAAATATTCATTATTCATTGCTTTATGGGACGACACGAATGACACTAACCCAAAATTTCAGTTTCAGTACTTGGGTTCACTTGGAACTACCTGGAAAATGGGAAGTTGTGAACATGATTGATGAGACTATGGCCCAGGGTTAGGCTGGACCGGTGTAAATGACCTCCCACCGCAGCATCAACTTCACCATTAATGCATTGGCAGAATTGAGGGTGCACCGTGCACGGACTTGGTCGCTAGTTGCGTCTTCTACTATGGTTTAAATTTGGCATTATCTGAATTACACCACATCCTTGCTCAGCCATGTATTCGGGTTAGGTCCGGATATAGACGTTAATGGCGGTGGCTTCTTCCATTTGTTTTTGCTTGTTGCGTGTTTGAATGATCTTCTTAGTTCAAGAGTTTCTTCAAAAAATAGTTTTGGAGTTTTTGAAGACGGTATTTGCTTCACGGTATAAAACAAAATTCTATTTAATTTGAGAATGATGGTAATCTAGGTGGAATGGATCAGAATGAGGCTTACTTGGAGCACCTAAAGAGGAAAGCATTTTTAAGAAACAGTAAAGCTGAAGTTATTTTTCGTGAATGAAAATTAAAATTATTTTAAAAAAAAGCAGGATTCTGAGACATGGTATATAGCAGCTATCCTCGTAGTTGTCATGTTTTTCCTCGAAAAAAGTGAGTTTTTATATACTCGTATGTAAAATTAATTATAAAATAAAAATTCTTTAAAAAAAAATTTAAGTTTCGTACACCCATTCAAAAATAATACTTATATCAAATATGTTATCTTTAATTAAAAAATATATAAAATATTAATTATTTTTAAATAATTATTTTAAATTTGTATTTTATAAACTTAAATTATGGTTTTTTTTTTATATGAGTGTATGAAAACACAATTTTCTCTTATTTTCCTCTCAAGAGGGGTTTGCAAAATCAGAAGTAGAATTGTTTCTCGAAGAGTATTATTTTACATAATGAAAATAAAAGCAATGAAATAAATTTTGAAATTATTTTCTGATATTAAAAACCAAACTCATTTTGTCGGTGCATAATTTTCTTTGATTTCCTTCATCGTATTTTCAATGACCAAACATTAGGAATTGCAACGGGTCGGGTTCGGGACGAGTCGCTTCCATCACAACCCCGCTTCGTTTATTAAAAACAATTCTCATCTCTGCCTCATTTAGCTTTTTTTTTTTTAATTTTTTTTAAAATTTTTAATTATATTAAAATAAATATATTTTATAAATAATGAAATTATTATATTTTTTATAACTTATTTTATTAAAAAAATTTATTATTATCAAAATTTTAAATTAAATTAAATTTTAAAATTAATTTTATATGTAAACGGGACGAGGCGGGGCGGGATGGGGTAATACTCGAATCCGCCTCGGGTTTAAAAAAAAAAATCTCATACCAGTCCCAAACTTATTTATTAAATTTAAACCCCATCCCATTAGGGACGGGGAGGGACGGGTATCCGAAAAAACCCGCCTTGTTGCCATCCCTACCAAACATGATAAAACTTGAGCCTAATCATTTGTTTGGCAGCCACACATATTCCATCACATGAAGCAATTATATGGATTTATAGAAGACTTTAGGCAAATAATTTTATGAAGAGGAATTTCATGTAAAGGAATAACAAGAAAGAACGGGGGGTAAGAATGATAATGAATTTGTTTTAAAATAAATTATAGGCTAAGAGGCCGGTAGAGTGTTGTGACCTCGAGGACCATGATTGGGGTGTAAGCAAAATATAAAAAAATAAAAAATGATAAATTAATCTCAACCAATCAAAATTGATTATAATGGTTCGGTTTTCAATATATATATAAAAAAAAAGGATTGATTCAATTTTAAAATTTTAAAAATCAACCTTGTTAGTTTAGTTTTTTATTTTCTTGTCTCTCAACCGATAAAAACTAAACAAAACCTATATTTTAAAATTTATATATAATTGTTGATATTTGATAAAAAAAATTATATTAAATTCTATTAAAGTGATTTATATTATGATCAAATTAATTATAAATGTATTCAATATATTTTTAACAGCAAATCCAAATTGATTTTAATTAATCTTAAAAACAAATTAAACTTAAGGTCTAATATAAACTCAAATTAATAGGTTTTTGGTTCAAAATAAACACAAATCTATAGCTAACTCAAAACTAAAAATGATCATGAAGTGAGGTCAAAATTGATTCACAAAAACCAAATCAAACCAATCTCCTCAAAACATTTACCAAACTAGTTATTTGCAACCACATAATCATCGAGGTGTTATATATAATTAAAATCATAGTTGATGACCATGACTTTAAAAATATCCTTAAAATCATAACCATCCTTTGTGGTTTTATATGTTTTAAGGATATGTTGCAAAATCACAATTGATGATTTTAATTTTAATGATATGTTGTAAAACTATAATTGGTAACTATGACTTTAAGGATATTTTTTATTACGATTTTAAGGATACGTTGTAAAACTACATCTGCGAATCACAATTTTAGGTGCAACTATGCACACATTATTTAAAAACAGAAAAGGAAGAAAAAAAAAAGGATAGAATTTTTTAAAACTTTGACTTTTGTATCACAAACTATAACCATACATTTCAAGGTAATAAAAATAAAACAATTAATACACATTTTTGTTTTTACTGTGTTACAATAAAATAAACTATTAAAGTGATAAAAAATATTTTGAGAAAATAAATTTGGAATCTATGGTACAAATAAACCCTTTAAAAAAACAAATAAAGTAACTAGTACTTGATTGAAAAAAAAAATATATATATCTATATATATATATATATATATATATATATATATATATATATATATTTCTAAGAAAAATACTTTCATGATTGATTTCTAAGCTCACAAACCCTAAAAATCAATTTATTGCTTTAGAAACTCAAAAATTCCAAAACCTCAAAAATTGATAAATAATTTAAAAACCAACACAAATGAAATGGGAGATGTTGAAGTTGGGTTTTGGTGCCCAAGCGATTTGATACAACTCAACCCAACAAAATGAGAAATGGGAGAAACAGTTTTTGGGAGAAACATTCTCTTCTAAGTCCATTCTAACAAATTAGAAAGTGTTGCATTTATCGCATGTAACAGCACTATATGTGCTTTTTCCATCAGTACAAATAATGAATCTGCATATTTGCATCAAGGAACAATACTAATGGAAATGCAGACTGGGTCGAGCTCTGCATATAACTTAATACATTAGAGCAGTGGACCCTAAAGTCAATGAAACCATGGCAAGAACAGTAGATAATAGAGTGATAGAAGGTGGAACGCGACCCTTGTCCTTTCGCAGTATCATCCCTTCAACTATAGGGTAACTCATAATTAGGATGTAAAATGAGAGGACAACTTGTACAAACATTTTGTCCCAATTGCCTGCTGCAATTACTCTAGCAAGACCCACCATGAATGCAGCCATGTTCGAGATGACTAGGATGACCACTGGAGCAAGTATCGCAGTAGAGGTTCGAAAATCAAATTTACCCATTTGGTATAGCTTTTCTTGTTCATCATCCACAGCTTTATTTGTGGTTAAGAAACTGGCTTCTCTCATACCAATCTTCTTCATAATAGCATCCATACTTCCATAAAGATGACATGTTACCGACTTTATCATCCAATTCCTTTGTTCATTCATCCATGTCTGGAATGATCCTCCCGTGAATAGCACCTCGTACAAATGTTTAGAAAGAGATGATACAAAAATGAAAGCAAATATCATGAAAAATGAGTCTGAAACCTGTGGCACAAGACAAGTACTGAACGTTAGAGAATAAAAATCTTTCAAATCTTCCAAGTAAAATCTTATCAATTTATATGAAAAAGATGATATAAATTAATTACTAACCTACAAATCAATTGTTCTCATTGATTTGCATGGTGGAGTAAATATAGATGGTCCTGTTTTTGAAAAGAAAACGGAATTGAAAAGAATGCATATTCTATTGTTACCTTAGGGTACAAAGGGATGCCATTAAGTAGACACAGCTGAGGGATGATGCCAAAACACCAGACTGATATAAAATAGAGTGGGAAATAGGCAAAGTAGGCATAACAAAAACTCTCGAGGATAGACATTCTCAATGGCCCATATATGAGCGGCGAGAACTTTGAGATGGCAACATCAAACAACCCAGAGCTCCATCTTGTGCCTTGGACCAACAAATCATTCATATTAGTGACGCCACTACCCAAGAACTGTGGCTTGGATGGATTACAATAGACAGAAGTCCATCCTCGACAGTGCATGGTGAATGCTGTTAAATAATCTTCAACAACAGATTGATACAAGAACCCTACCTGCTATCAAATAAAGGAGAGATATCAAAATGGCAATCATGCAATAATTCAGTAAAGAAAATGGTGAGCGAGTGTGAGAAGATAGAATATTTCATTGATTCTACTTGCCTCTTTACCCCACTTTGTCTGATTTTCGTAAGAGCAAGAAGCTAAGATTTGGGTCTCTTGTAGCTGTATTGTACTCAAGCTGTTCCCATCCTCGCTCACACTAGGCTTGTAGTTTTGGCCAAGGGATCTGATGAACTCGTTAGAAGGACCAAAAGATTCTCTAAATTTCAAGATATCAATATCTGCAGAATTTATGTGAAATATCGTACCAGTCAATCATATATTAGTTAACCTTCTTGTATATAGTTCACCACCCCCCCCATCCCCACCACCAACAAAAAGCAAAGAAACAGGGGAAAAGAAGAGCATTCTCTTCAGCAAGAAAATTAAATTACCATCTTGTATGAAACTTCCATAAACGGCCACCCTCTTTATGTAAAAGCAGGTGCCAGCCAAGACTGGACCTTGTAGCCCATCAAAGCCTTCCAATAATATCTGAATGGTATATATTAAAATATTCGACAATACATTAGTATGAAGTTTTGTTTCACTGCAACTATTGAATGCCTTGGGATATAAGATAAAAGAAAGCGCCAAAACTTCATTTTCATACCGAGAATATTGACCTTAGCCCACTGTCATAGATATCATTTTTACTAATGTTGTGGAATCTCTGAGGGAATTGCACAAAAGCCAGTGTGGGTGAGATCTTTGGATCAAGATGAAAACACATTGCTTTCTGGGCAGAGGTTGGATCATTGCAATACATGTCACAATCCAATATTAGTATGTAGGGAGAATTGCTTATAATGCCGGAGACCCGGAGCTGCAATAACAGTTTGGTGGGATAAGTCATTTGGTGTATATTTGCATGTATATTTGTGACTGAATGAGAGAGAGGAGAGAGAGGGAGAAATACAAGAACGTTGAGAGCTCCAGCCTTGAAATGATGCTGATGAGAAGGTCTTTTCTCACGAGAAACATAAACAAGCAGAGGCATCTCAACCTGGTCTGCACCAATCACCTGAAAAACATATTTTTTTGCACCCATAACCAAGCCATCAAACCTCAATTATCAAATATTCACTAGTTTAGATATTCTACCCTTACACAAAAGCTTCCGATTTTAAAAATCAAAAACAGACACGTGCATTCAAACCAATACTAAATCAATTCTTTGTAGTGAGTCACCTCAATAAGATTACTAAAGGCAACTGCCCAGTTCAATTCAAATTAAGGAGCACTGTAAGTAAGACAATCAGGAGCACCTCGACGCCTGCAGGATGATCGCTAGGGCTGCTCATGCTTTCATTTCTGATTCCACCCTCTTTACTAGCTGTCCTCAAGCGAGCTTTAAACTTTTCGTATTCGATCTGCACCATGGTAGGTAGATTTCGTAAATGATTTAAGTATCTTGTGTTTTCGTATGAACATTTTTATGAGAAAAGCTTTTTGATGTACGAAATTGTGTAATGATAAACTAAAAAGCTCAGTAAGATAATAATAATAATTATTATTCTTGGTTTTTCTAGATGGGATCCTTTTTGGTTTGGCTTAAATGAAAAGCAAAAGCTTTGAGTCAATTTAGATGTGGAATGTGTGGAGAATAGCTTCTTGTTTTTAGCTTTTATTAAAAATTGGATATGAATATAGTGTATAATTTTAAAGGGGTAATATTGCTAAGTTCTATCATTCTACCAAATTAAGACACTTTGGCAACTTTTGTTAAGCAATAAAAAAATAAAATCAAAAATCTAACTTAAGTCCTTCTAACTTTGATAGCCAGGGATACACTCAAGTCCAAAAAGTTCAAAGAAAATCTAAATTTCTGTAATGTAATGCCATAAAGACTAAATTACAAGCAATGCAATCATCTCTACAGCTTCTTATTCCTTGGCAATGAACTTAAGCATCAAATCGCCACTACCAAGAATGCAAGGGTAGTCTCATTTTTCAAGGCATAGAAGATCTAGGGTACTCTAAATTGGAAGGTACGTACCCCAATTAATTAGTGTAAGTTTGAAAATATTTTTAAAATTTTTTTGTTTAAAATATATAAATCTTAGCGGAAAAGATAGGAATTGGTACAATTAATTAATGTATATTTGGATTTATATTTAAATTTTTTTTTAAAAAAAATGAAAATATTATGGAAATGTAGAAATTCAATGCATGCATCATATACTTGAAAATACTTTTTGAATTTTTTAAAATTTTAAAAAATAAAAATATTTTCGCTTTTAAACAAATTTTTAAAATATAAAATACTGGAGTGAGCCGGTCAACAATATTTTGACCAACATCAACCGGCAGCCTCTTCGGTTATTTTGACCAAAAACAGGCCCCTTCATTTTTAGCCCAATGAGCTTTGACTGCAGCCCAATAACATACTACAGACAAGCCCAACAATATTGGATTCTTATCTTCTTTTGATCTGACCAACAAACCTACTGATATGGTAGCTACTGTAGCATCTCCAAAGATGTGTATCAGAGAGAATAAGACGGTGACACTAACCTGAACTCTCCGCCTCTCTGCCATGAACTCGGTTCCTAGGAACTCAGAACCATCTCCGTCCTCCAGTGACGAAAAATAAGCCTTAGGACACGGGGTTTTGATACCATGGGTCCTGCAGAAGGGCACCCACGACCTTGCAAACTCCCACGCCTCTTTCATGCCATACAGCGTTAGAGAAGAACCTCCATCATCCGAAACATACACATGAAGCTTCTCCGGGGGATAATCTAATGCCATGGCTGATATTACAGTGTTCATAACCTCCAAAGTAGGTTCCTTCTTTGGATCCACAGTGCATATGAACACGTCAATAGACGGCAGTTGTTTATCTTCTGGTAGTCTTTCTGGGAAGACGGCGCGAGTAACGGGCCTCCAACGAAAAGCTTGGTCGAGAAGCCATATAAAGGAGAGAACCAGCTCACCAGCAAAAACCAGAAGCCATGGTATGATAGGCGTATATCCTGATCTAGTATCATTGTTTTGGAGGAGAAAAGAAGCTCTGTAGTAGATCAGAGCAATTAAAGCTGTGGAATGAATAAGAGCATGGAATCTGTTGATGATGGCAGATGATTTTTGGACATGGCAAAGATGGCGAGGGAGTGAGCCTTCCATTGCTTCTTTCTTCTAGCTCGAGGACCGGTCTCTTCAACAGATGAGATGCCTCTTCATTTTACAAAAGGAAGAATCTATAATAGACTTTTAGTTGCGGACCAAAATGCTATAAATTCAGATAGAGGATTGATGGTTGTAAGTCAACATCAGACTTCATGAAATAAAGATAGGAGAGCTGACTGATTGACTAGAGGACATGCCTGCACATGGCAGTGACCAGCCCTCTATTGGACAGTCCTCCAAAGAAGATGATCCAATCAAAGGAATTTTTCTGGAACCATCAAGAGAAAATAACATAAACTTCATCTCATTTTTTGGCCTCGTTAATCAAATAAAATTATATATTTCTGAATAAGTTGAATTTTAACTTTTATACGCAGACATTCAATGAATTTTTATCAGAGAGTTGAAACCCGGTGCTAGACCAATTGCCTGCACGGAACATGATGACGTTGCTGTATGTGCTGCAGATAGTCGTCTAACAGCATTTAAATCTTTTGCAGTGTCTCTAAGATTTTGGATTAAGGTATTATCTATCGCTTTGAATATTTGTGATATGACGCAGCCCACCATCATTAATTGTCAGACAGAAATGGAGGCTTTTTATCTTTTCCAGTTCTGCATCATTAATACTTGAAATCACCACGTATTTTCCTCCCTGCAATTAACTTTGGGCCTTTCAATTATGTCTGTTTGTCTGTGTCATGTCTTTTCCATTTGTCCTTGAATGGAACCAACAACTTCACATGCCTAAAAATGGAGGAGATTGTACTACAAAATAATGGCCCAAGAAGACTGTGTCCTTATAGTCGTCGTCACATGCCCGCAATATGCTGCTTTCCGCCATTTTAAATGGCCCCGCCACTGACGCAACGTTGACTGTTCTTTTGTCGTTGCCTCGAGGACCATGATTGGGGTGTAAGCAAAATAAAAATAAAAATAAAAAAATGATAAATTAATCTCAATCAAATTATAATGGTTCCATTTTTAAAAACCGGTCCTCAAATCGTCAACCAGACCTTGGTCCAGTTGAGCTTTGGACCGGGACTAAACCAGATGAACCAATGGTTGAACCACCGAAACAAACATAACCAGTTTGTTTCAACAAATTTTCAACACTGGGTTTTTAAAATTTTTTGGGCATAGAAGGCCCAGCAGCCCAACACCTTTCCTTACTTATCCTCCCAAGGCCATCGAACAGTTGTGAGGCCCAATAGACAGCTGTGATACAACGAGCTGAATGAAGCTTGTAAACTCATTTTAGCTGATTTTAAAAAATTCAACTATTTAAGCATGCACAGCTTACAGGGCAAGGGCTTGAACCTTTGATCCTTCAAGTTCAACATGATTGCACCAACCAGAAACTGATCAGTTTGTGTTGAGAATTGTCAAAAAGATAATAAAATCATCTCAATAAATAAATAAATAAATAAATATATATATATATATATATATATAGTGACATAATACTCGTCCATTTTCAATAGGTTCACATTTAAATATTATATATGTTTTATTTAATAAAATGTAAAATACTAATATATTTATATAAAAGATGAAATAATAAATATTATTGATTTTAAATTTTATTTATATTTATATATTTTTAATTTTAATAAAATATATATTATATATTTATGACGTCATTGGTTTGACCGCGGTTCAACTACTAGTCCGATCACTAAACCGTGAATCGATACATTTTCCAATTCATTGACCAGTCCAATTTTGAAAATATTGGTATTTTGCATGTATTAATATGTGTATTATACATAAAGAAATTTTTTACCTCTTACCTCAGCTCATGAATTAAGGAATTTTAAAAAATATTTTTATAAATCATATAACTCAAATCCATGATAATTTCCTTGAAAAATTAAAAGACATTTTAACCTATCCTTTTAGAACTAAAAGACAAATTTATATTTCTTTTAAAACCATATTATTCCAAATGAATGGGCCAATGGTACCAACTTACCATCATGCATATATAAAACATAATAAATAACCTTTAATTCCTCAACAAAAACCAAAATGGGAAATATCCTATCCCAAATGAATTTTTTGAATATTTCAATAAGTATAGTCTTTCAAATATATGATCTTAAACATACTAGAAATGAATTATTTTATCTTATTGGTGAAACAAAAACAATATCCATTTGGAGAAGTTAACCTTTAAAACATATGATACTTCAAAAAATTATTACAACCCTTGAAGAAGAAAGTTTTATAGTTGACCGTAGAATCACCGAAACAATTTTCTTATCTCAACAATGATGCAAGCTTTTGAAACAATCTTGATGATGAAAGCTATCAAAACTTCCAAAATGCAATGGAATCATGATTAAAAAAAAAAAAACCGAGACTCTATAGTAATAACTACAAACTCAACTATAAAATCTAAAGTACAAGTAAAAAATCTATCAGATTAAAATGGTCTTATTAAAAGGCAATCTTATCAACAAGAATACATAGAAACATTAAGGAAAAGATAAAGATGAAAGAAAGAAAAGGCAAGATTAAGGGAAGATAAAACAAAAAGACAAAATCACTATACACATAAATATTTGTACTATGCAATAAATGTATTTACTATTTACATAAATGCATGCTTCTAGACAAAATATAAAGTATAAGTAAAAGATCTATCATATTAAAATGGTTTTGTTAAAAGGTAATCACATCAACAAGAATACAACAAGAAGGAAAAAATAAAGATGAAAGGAAGAAAAGATGAGATGGGGAAAAGGAAAAACAAAAATGCAAAAATCACTATGCACATAAATATTTATACTATACACATAAATACATTTACTATTTACATAAATGCATGTATTGGTTGACCCTATCACTTACCTTTCCCCTACCACAAAAAGCTTGTGAAACCTATTATTCTTGTCTACCATAGCTTATTTATTCTTTAGCTATGTAACTAACTTAGTATATAAAAAGTAAAGAGTGAAACAAAGAAAATTTTCCTCTCCAAAACTATTTTACAACTAAATAATTTTGATGCCCATTATTTACCTTTTTGAGGCAAAACTAGCTAGGTTTTTGTCTCCCAAATATTTTGTTGCTAAAAATTATAGTTCCATCACAAATAATTTGATCTCATTTCACATACAAGTGAAATTTTAGACAAATTTTTGTGACGAACTAAACTTTTGTCTCCCAAAACGATCATTGGAAACAAAATTATATTCATGGCCAAAACAATTTATGGTAGAAGGTGAAATTTCTTGTAGTGAGATTGAACGGTTGACAAATACTTTATTTGTTTTTTCTTAAGTAATTCCTCATTGGCTTGAGGCTATTAAATTGGAATTGGAAACTTATAACTCATTACAGGAATTAATGAAAGGCAAAATTCAGAAAGACGAAGCCATTAGACCAAGGAAGCTAGTTGAAGGAATCATTCTATTCAAAGATCAAGTTTTAATGTTTGAACAATTTGAAGCTTGTCCATGATATTATACAAGAATTCCACAGAAGTACTCATGAAGGTTTCATCAAGACTTTTAAGTAGATTCAAACTAATTTTTATTAGAAGGACATGGGAAAGAACATTAAAGAATCCATTCGTAGATGTGATGTTTGCCAACGTTATAAAATAGAGCACACAAAACTAATTGGTTTATTACAACTACTACCAATTCCACTCAAAATTTGGGAAGATATTTCCATGAACTTTGTCAAGGGTTGCCTACCTCAAGTGGTGGCAAGTCAACAATATTTGTTGTTGTTGATAGATTGTCTAAGTGTGCATATTTTATTCCACTTTCTCATCCATATACGGTTGTTGGAGTAGCAAGGATCTTCTTTGAGCATGTTTTTAAGCTTCATGGGCTTCCAAGGTCAATTGTATGTGATAAGGATCCTACTTTCATTAGTACACTTCAGAGGGAACTATTGCATTTGAGTGGTACGTCTTTTAACTTTAATTCTAGCTATCACCCTCCGACGTATGGTCAAATTGAGGTGGTAAATAGAACTTTGGAGATGTACTTAAGATGCATGTTTTACAAGTGTTAGGCCAAATGAGTAGTTGGAGTGGCTACTCTGAGTTTTGTTACCACACCAATTAGCATTCAATAGTGCAAGAGACTCCTATAGCCCCACATTTTTCATGTACGCCCCCTCACTCAACAACAAAACTTGCTTTTAATTGTGAAATTCTGATTTTTTTTTTTTTTTAAGTTAAAGTCACCATTTATTTTTGTTTATTTGTAAAGAAAAGACAAAATAAGAAATAAAACCTTAAGTGATTTTTTTTTTTTTTTAAGGAGAAGACAAATCTATGAAAATTGAATCTGAATTCAAGTGTTAGGCTACTTATCAGAAAGGTATATATAGAGTAGTACCCCTCTAAGCCTTAAAAAAATGTCTTTATTAAATGGGTGGAGAGGACTATAATAATTGATCAATAAATGATGGATACCACAAAAGAATAGTATAAGGGTACATCAAAGCAATGGTAAGAGCAAATTACAAAATATATACATATACAAAATTAATATGTGAGAAATAAGCAAAAGAATGCTTATTGTTTCAAATATCTCGTTATAATTTCAAAAACAATTCCAAAGAATTTATTTATACTAACAATAATCTTAAATTTCTCTTTTCAATTTATTTATTCACAAGCTTTTAATTTATTTACAAAAGCTCTGATTTTTATTCACATTCAAATTTATTTATAGAATAAGAAAGTCTTATTGAATGTAATTTCACTAAAAAGTTCAATTTAATTTTATTTACAAAAGAAAACTTTTTATTTATTTTTTTTTCATAAAATAATGAAATTTTATAAATTTATTTTCAACAAATATTTCAAATAAAATTATTTTTAAAAAATATATTTTTACAAATTTGTTTACAAAAGAATTTCAATTTGTTTACAAAAGAAGTGACCTTATTATTATTCTATTGAAAATTAGATTTTCATAATTTTAAAAAGGATATCAATTTAATTATTGTTTTAAAAAAAGATTTTACAAAGAAAAAATCTTCACTAGTTTAATCACAAAAAGAATATTTCAATTCAATTTTATTAGGAGGACGTTTTTTTTTTTTACAACTTTTATTTGCAAAAATATTTCTAATTCAAATTTTATTAAGAGGAGACTTTTTATTTTTTTTTACCAATTTATTCAGAAAAGGAATTTTACAAATTTATTTCAAGTCCAATTTTATTAAGAAAGAAGTTTTAGATTTTATATTAAAAAAATTGTCTATCCTTTTTTTTTAAAAAAAAAAAAAAAAAAAAAGGTCTTTCAATTCAATTTTTATTGAAAATGTTTTTGCACCTTTTATTTATAAAAATTTATTTCCAAATCAAATTCTATTATTTAAAAAGAGATTTTTATTTGAAAAGAAATATTTTAGCATTTTTACAATTCTAGTGAAAAATACTTTATTGTTAGAAAATATGAGAATTTATCAGATTATGAGAACTTGTGGATGATTATCCATATTAATGTATATCTCTTTGTGACTCCTTATAAAAAGGAGATACCTCTAATGAAAATTTATTATATTCTCTTCATACATTCTAATTTCTCTTTTTTGTTTTCTTCTCCTTTTACTTTATAATTTTACAACACGTTATTAGCACGACTAGTCTCTACAAAAGAAATATAAAGATTTTTCTCTATTCAGAGAAATAGAAATATTATTCTCTCTTCTTTCTCACAAAAAGGTATGTGATAAACTTATATTATGATTTTTTATTTTATTACCCTTTGATCTATATTTTCATTTATTTTATTTGAATACATAAATATGTATAATCTTTATAACCAGAAGTTATGAGGTAAATTATAAATTATGGGGTAAACTCATAACCAAAAGTTATCAAAAATATATGCAATTCCTATAACTAGAAGTTATGGGGAAAAATTACAGAATTACAGATACATGACCAAAAGTTATGTATATGATCCTTAATTATTTATTTTAATTATACGGTATAATTGGATGTTATACCAAACAATATTATATAGTCAAAAGCTATAAAATAAATAAATAAATAAATGTTCATACCCTGAAGCTATGTACAAATTTACATAATGAAAGTTTATAGTTTGAAGCTATGCACAAATCTACACAATGAATAGTTCATAGCTTAAAGTTGTGCACAAATTTATATAAAAACAGTTCATAACATGAAGCTATGTACAAATTTAAATATTTCTTATTCTTACAAAATAATCATGGCCTCAAGCTATGAAAGATATTAATTTTTATTTTTTTTGAATTTATTTTAATTATATTGTGTAACTAGAAGTTATACATAAATAGTCCATACACTGAAGCTATGTACAAATTTGAATATTTTCTTGTTTTGACAAAATAATCATAACTCAAAGTTATGAAAAATATTGGCTTTTAATTTTTATTTCGTACTCACTTATTTTTCACAACAAGAATTATCGAACACAATTTTTATTAACAATTGTTTCATAGTCAGAAGCTATTCATACAATTTCTAATTATCTTGTATAACCAAAAGTTATACAAAACAATATTGTCAATGAACAAACTATGTACCTAGAAGATACATAATTTTTAAAATTTTGTTATATAACTAGAAGTTATATAAATATTATTATTCATAACCCGAAGTTATGAAAATAAGAAAATTAATATTTTTTGTGTTAATCAAAGGTTGTGCCAAAGTTGTTAATATGTACTTTCTTATAGCTAAAAGCTATAAAGAACAAAATTGTTAACTAACAATTTTGTACAACTTTATGAAATTTATATAACCAAAAGTTTTAATGGAATATATTATAGCTTGAAACTATAATAATAAGAATATAGATAATATTTACATATTATCAAAAGATTAATATTATGTATATCAAGTCATACAAATAGGTAAGTGTTTGACAGTTTTTATGAACTTCTATTATTATATGTTGTATTGTTATTAGTAGATTTTTTTTACATATAAATGTGGAATTTTGAATTGCATGAAAGTATGATATTTTTGTATTAGAGGTGATAGTCTGGAATATTTTTTTATTCTAGTTGTTTAATACACAATAATCTTTTGATTTAGAAAATTGAGATTCTTTGGATAAATCTGAAATATATGACTTGGTCATATGATTAATAAATTGATTTTGCATCTCAATTTTCTTTAAGACATGTTTTTATGATTGAAAATTTTTTGAGTTATATAAAATAATATATTATTGCATGTTGTCACATATGGTATTTTTATTAATGCAATAATTTCATTATCCAAAAATAATTTTGAAATTACAATAGGTTCAACTATTGTTCTCAATATATAATGTTATATCTTTACATATATGTTCAAATGGGTTTGTAGTATTTCAATTAAAGTTTTGAGACAACAAGATGCTTTAAATCATAATATGTTCTCTTGAAATTTTGATTTATGAATTAATTTTTGCACATTGATTTAGATCATAATAATATTTTGAATAAAATTATTGATCTATCACTACAATTAGTTTGATTATTGAAATATTTCCTCGTTATTTCATGTATAAATTGCTTCACACTTACAAAATCAAATGTATGAGATTATTTGAGAAATATATAACTTTAAATTATCTTTTCATATTTGTTTTATTGTGTTATATATGTTCTCATTGCTTTTACACAAGTTATTAAGTTAAGTCATCATCAATGACTAATATTTTTCCATTGATTTTAATCTTTCTCTATGATAATATTTCTTCAACTCTATAAAGACAAGGTCTTTATGACAATGTTTTATGACTTGTTATTTTAATAAAACTGTTGTCTCATTAATTGCACAACATTAATGACAAACAATGTTAAGACTATATCAGGTGATAGAAACCTGATTAAAGGCTCTAGAAGAGCTTATACTATGTCACTAGTAGTGTTTGATTCCATGTGAATGACACTTTATAGGATAATAGATCCAGAAGAATCTTTTAAGACCAATTTGGTCCCTCGGGGTAAAAGCTCGTATGGATGTACATTATAAAACCAGAAGTTTTTATTTAGTGACTAGTCTACTTATACATTTAAAAGGTAGAATGACATGTTGTGCATATTATCATTTTAATGAGACAATTTTCTCACCGTTAAGGGGAAAAGAACCAGTTCCAGAATAATGACGTGAAATTATTTGGAATGCATTAACTTTGACTTATCTTGATCTTCGTACCAAGACAATGTGAGTTAGAAGTTCAAAGGATTGTTCATTTGCAAGGACTTGCAAATCAATTACCTGATGCTTTCACAGATATAAAGAAAGTAACAAAGTCACACGTGCCAGTTGTGAACGCCCCAGCACATATTGATGTCCCTGAAAGACAATTGGAGAATGTCATAACAAATGAATCTAAGACACACCTAAAGCGTGGTAGACCTATTTCAAATGATTTAATTCCTAGAAAAAGAAAATGAACAACATATGAAAAACTTTAGTACTCCTGAAAAGTTCACAAATATGAAATGGTCAAATGATGAAACCCAACTTGACAAACAGTTAGCTCCTGAAGAGACACAAATTGATCAAATACCGGTATCTAGAACTGAAGAGATCTCAATGAGTCACACAGGTGAAACAAAGGACCGTAGCGACATTATCATAGATAATATATTTGCATTCCAAGTGGCTATGGACATAATGAGAAATGATGAATATCAAGAACCACAAACTGTGAATGAATGTTGAAAAATGAATTATTGGCCACAATGGAAAGAAGCAATCCAAACAAAGCTAAACTCGTTAACAAAACGAGAGGTATTTTGACCCGTAGTTCAAACACCTGGAAACATAAAGCCTATTGGATATAAATGGGTCTTTGTGAAAAAACGAAATGAGAATGATGAAATCATAAGATATAAAGCACGACTTGTTGCTCAAGGTTTCTCTCAAAGACCTAGTTGATTACTACTTAAAAAGTGTTATTTGATAGCTTGTAATTAATCCTTTTAAACATTTTTGAGTAGTAGTTATTGTCTTTTAACCCAATTAACATGTTAAGGCCTCTTGCAATCAATTCTAATCAAATTGCCTTAAGTTTTGGTGTTTTGATAGCTTTTTGATCACCAAAGCAATATGAGATTGAGGAGAGTTATTTGGAATCCTTGGAAAAGCAATGGGAAGCTTAGAGGCATGAAGAACCAAAGCTTTGAAGCACTTTTGCCATAAGCAAAGTTGAAATGCAAGGAGGGGAAGCAAAGAGAATCCAGCCATGAAGCATTCTTGATGACAGTCATTTCAGCCACTTTTGGAGCACTTCCTGATGTCCAATTTATGCATGCTATATGTCATTTGAAAGCTTAGGAAGTCAACAATCCAATGCTTCAAACCGTGTACGATTTGGAGCTGAAATGAGGAATTTACAGCCTTGGGAAGACAACTGCTCCAAGCTGAAGGAAGGATTCAGCAAAGTGTTGCGAAATCACCCTTTTGTTGCGGAATGATTTCGCAGCCTTTTTGCACAGTGCTATGGATTTCCCCTGAAGTTTCACGCCACGATGGAAGCCAAACACCACAAGAGGAAAGCCAACTTCGCAGCGCTGCGGAACCAGCCTTTTGTTGCGAAGTAATTTCGCAGCCCTTTTTGTTTGTCTGCGAAATTTCGCAGACCTCTTTTTCACCTGCGAAATGGTCCTTAGTGCTTCCCGATATTTGTAACCGACACTTGGAGATATTTTTCATTAGATTTTTGTTGTCTAAATCCCCAAATTCTCCTTGTATCCCACCAATTATAGGATTCCTTAGCTTTTAAGTTAGGAATTTGGCTAAATATCCATGTAATAGCTATCAATGTAATTTGGATATAAAATAGAGCCCGAGGAGCCTGTTCTGAGGGTGATGAACCTTTTGTAAAAGTTTCAAAGGAAGAAAAATACAGAGCTTGAGCTCTGCTTTACCTTCTCACTTTGATTGTGTTTTTTATTTACTAAGTTATACACTCTCTGAGGAATTTTCCCCAGAGAATGAGTAACTAAACCTTTTAGTTCCTTGGAGTTAAGGTTGCCGGGAAAGGTTCCAAGTGTAAGAATCAGAAGCTTTATGGTTTCAGCTATGAATGAAAAGAAAGTGTGTCCCGTGAATGGTTTCTATATTTTTAGTTAACTTAAAACGCCTTGGAGTCACCTGGGTCAACACTTGGTAAGGCAAGTGATCTCTATCCATGGAGATGCACTAGTTTACCCCTTGCGAGCCTCTGGTAGGTGACTTGAAGGTAGGATTTTCTAGAATAGCCAACACTTGGTAAGCTTTTGGACTCCAAGGAGACATCCATTAGTTATCTCTTGCGAGCTTTTGACAGGTAATCCAAGGTTAAAGATCACCTTGAATGGTAAAGGCTAAGTGAGAGGTTTGAACCATTGCAAGTTGCATCAGTGAGAGAATTAAAGCTGAAATCCAATTAAGGGATGCATTTGAGCAGCACCTGTTAGAGAATTGACTTTATGTTAATTCTCTAATGCGAGGAATTGAACCAACTGACCGGAGCTATGCTATTGCATGAGGAACCTCCCCTGTAAACCTGAATCTCCAAGAAATGTTTTTCTTCTTAAGTAATTTCCATCACTTGCTGTGTTGTTAATCTAAGTCAAAACTTTTTTCTACCAAAGTTCGTGTTTTATTTCTTAAGCTAATCTTGAAATGAAACAGCACCAATTCACTTTGAATTGGTATCATTTCCAGCTTGGAAACCCTTCCCAGTGAACGATCCTAGAGCCACTATGCTATAGTAGCTTTTTCTTTGCTACCCTAGTTCATGGTGTAATAGGTTATAAATTTTGTTGATTACTCCCGCCATCAAGGAGCACCAGCTGAACACGAATCAGCTGAGACACCAATTAGGCATGAATCACTAGTATAGACTATGAGGAAACTTATTTCCCCGTAATAGATGCAATCACACTTCGATACTTGATAAGTTTAACAGTCTCTGAAGAACTAGATATTCATCTTATGGATGTTATTACAACCTATTTATATGAGTCTATAAATACTAACATATATATGAAAATCCCTAAAGGATTCAAATTGCCTGAAGCAACTAATCCAAGACCTCGAAACATGTACTCAATCAAACTACAAAGATCTTTGTACGGATTAAAGCAATTTGAACGTATGTGGTATAATCGTTTGAGTGAGTATTTGTTAAAAGAAAGATATGTGAATAATTCAATTTGCCCATGTGTTTTTATCAAGAAATCAAAATTTGGGCTTATAATAATTGCAGTGTATGTGGATGATTTAAACTTCATAGGAACTCTTGAAGAGCTCACAAAAGTAGCCAATTATTTAAAGAAGGAATTTGAAATGAAAGACTTGGGGAAAATAAGATATTGTCTCGGCCTGCAAATCGAGCATTGTTCAAATGACATATTAGTCCATCAATCGACATATATAGAGAAAGTATTAAAACGATTTTATATGGAAAAATCACATATAGTCAATTCCCTTATGGTTGTTCATTCACTTGAAGTGAACAAAGACTCATTTCGTCCTAAAGAAGAAAATAAAGAATTGTTTGGTCCAGACGTACCATATCTCAGTGCAATCGGTGCATTAATGTATCTTGCAAATTGTACTAGACCAAACATAGCATTCTCTGTCAACTTACTAGCAAGATACAATTCTGCCCCAACTAAAAGGTATTGGAATGAGATTAAACATATACTGCGATACCTTCATGGAACAAGTGACATGGGTGTATATTATTCAAAAGAATCAAAGTCACAATTGATTGGGTATGCAGATGTAGGGTATCTTTTAGATCCTCATAAAGCTCGATCTCAAACGGGATTTGCCTTTACTTATGGTGGAATGACAATATCTTGGAGATTAGTCAAGCAAACAATGGTAGCCACATCTTCAAATCATTTAGAAATTCTTGCAATTCGTAAAGCAAGTCGTGAATGTGTATGGCTAAGGTCAATGATCTAACATATACAAAAAACATGTGGACTACCTTCCATCAGAGGCAATGCAACCATGTTACATGAAGATAATGTTGCTTGTATTGCACAAATTAAAGGAGGATTCATAAAAGGTGACAGAACTAAGCATATCTCCCATAAATTCTTCTATACTCATGAGCTCTAAAAGAAATGTGAGATTGATGTTCAACAAATTTGGTCATGCAATAATCTAGCAGATCTATTCACAAAGGCGTTACCTTTGACCACATTGAAAAAGTTAAGGTATAACATTGGAATGCGAAGAATGAGAGATCTACTCTTTGAAATGTTGAAGAAATCATAATCATGTTTACATGAGGGGGAGAATGCTAATATGGATATATTGCACTCTTTTTTCCTTCGTCCAGGTTTTGTACCACTGGGTTTTACTAGCAAGGTTTTTAATGAGACAGTTACCATATTCTTATGGTCATCCAAGGGAGAGTGTTAGAAAATATGAGAATTTATCGGATTATGGGAACTTGTGGATGATCATCCATATTAATGTATATCTCTTTGTGACTCTCTATAAAAGGGAGATACCTCTAATGAAAATCCACTATATTCTCTTTCTACATTCTAATTTCTCCTTCTTGTTTTCTTCTCCTTTCACTTTATAATTTTACAACATTTATAGTTTTATTATAACTTTATTTTAAAAAGCATTCTTACAGTTTTTTGTTTTAGAAATCATTTTTGACTGTTTTTATTTAGAAATTATTTTTGGCTAGTTTATTTTTGAAAAAAAAAATTTGACAGTTGTATTAAAAGTCATTTTTGGAACAACTTTATCTAAAAATCATTTTTGACATTTTTTTATTTGAAATCATTTTTGGCCAATTTTATTATTTAAAAATGATTTTTGGACAACTTATTAAAAACATTTTTTTTTTTTATGTTTCATTTTAAAAAATAATTGTAGTAAAAATTTCCCTTATTATCGCTAACATAGATCTAATCCATGTTATAGTAAAAAAATTGTCATAATAAAGTTATAGATCTATGTTTTTAATTTTTTTTTTGGTTTTGTGAAAACATTGCAAATTCAATTTTCAAAATATAAATTAAATTTAAGTCAAGTCTTATTAAAAATGAAAATAGTGATTACTACCCAAAAAGTGCTATTTTGCGCCTTTAATTCATTATGTTTTAAGCACTTTTGTGTAGTAGTTCTCCATTCTTATTCCAATTGGCATGTTAAGGACCTAGCAATGACTTCTAATCATATTTGTGGCTAGTTTTAGTGTTTTGACAGCTTTTTGGATCATTAAGACAAGCCAAGCAAATGAGACAAGCAAAGAGAAGCAAAGAGAAGCAAATAAGAGAACAGAGTGAAGAAAATAGAGGACAACAGTTGCAGTCTTCTTTCGCACTTTTGGGGCACTTCCCGAAGTCCATTTTCTACATGCTATATACCATTTCAAAGCTCAGGAAGTCAAGAATCCAATGCTTCTAACCGTGTACTATTTGGAGCTGAAATGAGGAAGATATGGCCTTCGGAAGACAACTGCATCAAACCTTGCGAAAATTTCGCAATGTGAATTTCACCTTGCGAAAATTTCGCAAGGGGATTTTCCTCATGGTGCGAAATTTGGCCATTTCGCACCATGAAGAAACCACCTTGCGAAATTTCGCAAGGTGGATTTAGGCACCTTGCGAAATGCCAAATTTTCGCAAGGTAGCTTTTTACCTTGCGAAATTTGGACCCTTCATCTTTCCCCTTGCGAAAATGCCTTTGAAATCCCCTGTTTTGAGATGCTGTTGATGATATTCCACTGCCGGTTCTCCAAGATATTTTGCTTGATTTTTAGCTTTGTAAATACCTATTTTACCCTTGTAATCAACCAATGAAAAGGTTGCTTTTGTAATAGCTCTTGTAATTTAGCTTGTTATTGTCTTTAAATAGAGGTGAAGAGCCTCAGACAAAGGATATCTTGTAACCTGTAACTTTATAAGTTATAAGAGCACTTTTGTTCATACGTTTTTTTCTCTTTTCTTTCTCATTTTCTTAGTAGCCAAACATCCTTGGAGGATGAAATCCCCAAGGATGAGAGGCTAAAACCTTTTAGTTTCTTGAAGTAATGGAGGCCATGTGAAGCTCCTGTGTCAGGATGGAGATTTCCAAGCCATAAATGTAAGTAGCTGAGCGTCATAAATGTTTTCATTCAAAGTAAAGCTTTTAATCCCTCTGACTTGCTTTGAATGACCAATACTTGATAACCTTTTGGTCTCAGTGGATTCTTATTGTTAGATCCACTAACGTTCATTAATTATCTCCTACGAGCCATTGTATTGCAAGTCGAGGAGATGACCTATACCAATAAAAGAACAGTTATGAGGTTCAGCTACCCTTTTTGTAAGTTTTCAATGACTAAAACTCAGTTGTTAAACTCATACCGGTTCGGGAAGTAAGCATCACCTTAGTTGCTTCCCCAACTCGAGGTGAAAAGTCCCAAAATCTCCATTTTTACACAGTGAGTTAAGCATGGCTATCCAAAGCTTTGAGAAACTTCTTTTTCCATCTTTTAACCTATTTTCATGTTAGTTTAGTTTACAACACCTTCATCTTTTTATGTTTTCATCTTAACCTAATTTTTATTAAGAAAAGTTCATTCCATCCTCCGAACTTCACTAGTTAAAGTAAAAACCCTTCCTAGTGTTCGATCCTAGAGCCACTATGCTATAGTAGTTTTGCTACTTTAGTGTAAGGACCTTAGGTATAAATTTTGTTGATACCCTTACATGCCAAGCTACCAAGAGTCGGGTTATCAAATAGTCTTGCAATTACAAATAAAATAAAAAATATATAGTTTTTAGTAAAATATAAATAATAATATTATAATAAAATCATAAATTATTTTTTTATAAAAAAATATATATACTATTTTAGTATTTGTTAAAAACATAAGGATATTAACATCTTTGTAAATTTTGGATTAAAAATTATTAATAATAATTTTTAACAATATTGTATTTAAAATGAATAATAAATAATGTTTAACTTTTAACATGTAAATGAATCAAGTTTTTCATTTCATATACACATTTAGTATTGAATTATGAACATAATATTTTATAATGTTTTAATTTAACTTTCAATTAATTAGATCATCTGTTTGAATACAAAATCATTATTAAAAAATTTAAAATTCATTAAAGAATTTAAATTATTAATTATATCTTACTTAATTTATAATTTATTTACCTAAATTCAAAATATATATTTATATGTATAGGAGAAATAGTAAAGTTATAACTCATAATATATAAATTTTGATCTATTTTTTTTTTTTTAATGATTACATCTATTTTTTGAGTTCTAATAATTTAAAAATTATTAAACTCATTAATGAATCTAACACAAGTCTTGCTTGAGTTTATTTGCCTAATATATATACACAGATATATATATATATATATATATCTGTGTGTGTGTGTGTGTGTGTGTGTGTGTGTGTGTGTGTGTGTGTGTGTGTGTGTGTGTGTGTGTGTGTGTGTGTGTGTGTGTGTGTGTGTGTGTGAAACCAAGGTTTGGTTAATCTCGGTTTTGATAATAACAAAACAAGGTTTAGAACTAATTATTATATTTCAAGTGTGATTAGGCAAGATGATTCCAAAGTAACAATTATAAAGACAAATCAAGCCAATGAGAAATCATGAAAAAAAAAATCACCTCAAAGAGAAGTATTTTTCAAGACGACCCAAGTTTCATAAGATCTTCTTGTAAGGTTGTTGGTGCACTAGGATTTTCATACATTACATTCTTTACTTATGCACCAAAATCATCCAAGAGTTATTTTGTTTTAAATATTTTAAAATTGGATGATTTCATGTTTCCAACTAAAACGTTGTGTCAAATGTTTTTCAAACTTGTTTAAAAGGTTTTAAGTTGAAAAATATGGTTATTAAACCAAAAACGACTCAACCGATTCAACCGGATGAGGAACCTGCTGATCCCCAGCTCAACCGGTCTAAGAGTAGGTCAACTCCCAGTTCAACCGATCAATGGTGTGAACAGTAACCGGTCGACCGCCAGCTCAACCAGTAGAAGGTTGCAAAAAACTTCTAGAATGGTTGTTCAACCGGATGAGGAACCAGTTGACCTACACCTCAATCGGTCGAGGTCCAACAGTCACCTGCCAAGTATTAAATGCTAACGATTAGTCAATCGATCGACCTCCAGCTTGACCAATTGAACCCCCAACGGTTAATTTTGTTTTTTTTCTCTATAAAAAGGCTCTAAATCTTCATTGTTAATGAGCTTAACATTTCCAAACCTTTTTTGAATATATTTGAGCCTTGGAAGAGTGTTTTTTAGTACATCATTATTTTAAAACTTGCATATCTTTAGTGCACCATTCAATCCTAGTTTACTTGTATCATTTGAGCCTAAAGTTTTATACTAGGAGTTTGTGAAATTATTTGTATATCTTTGAGAGAAAAAATCTAAGTGTGAGATATTACTTAGGGATTTTTAAGCGAGGAGTATCACTTGAGAGGTTGTCCAAGAGTGGACCGGAGTATCTCTTGAGAAGTGTAAATGGTGTTTGAAGCCAAAAATCCAAGATGGTGGATTAAAACCACAATTCGATTGTATTGCTTGAAGACTTGGTTTGGAAGCCTTGAATTAGTGGAACCTCAAGCTTGAAATTGAAGCTAGAGGAAAGTGGATGTAGGTTGGGTTGCGCCGAACCACTATAAAAATCTTGTGTTTGCATTCTCTCTTCTCTACTCCTTTACTTTATATGCAATTGTTTTTACATTGTTTTATTATATACTTACATATATTTGTCTCTAACATTCACATAGTTTAAATTTGCAAAAAAAGGACCATCACCCTATTCATCCCCCTCTAGGGTGATTACCATAGGTTGCATTAGCCTAATTTTTCTAATAGTATGTATATACATGTATGTATGTATGTATGTATGTATATATAAAGAAGAAATTAACTTAGACATTTAAAATAAATTTTGGTTTATGATTTACTAATGTTATTGAATTTCTCGACTTTTTATAATTAATTAAATTAGTTTTGGAGTATCAAATTATTTTTGACAATTAATGACTTTCATGAATCAAGTACAATTTTATTTGAAATTTATTTGCTTAATGAAAAATTTTAAAGAAGTTAAAAAAAATATAAAAGTACATGTAATTTAAAAAAATATCATATTTTAAAATTTTCGCTATCAATAGATCATGAAAAGAGAAAGGAAATGTATTATATTCTATTTTACTTGTTTTTTATTATTATTTTTTAAAAAATTACATTTTCCTTTTGTTTTTAAAAACCGATAAAAACACCTTCTACTTATTCTCTAAAAACCATTCTTTATTCTACTTTGTTTTTAAAAACTGTTTTTAGAAAACAACTAAACAATGTTAAAAAATTTTAAAACAATTTCAACATAAAACTATTTTTAAATCATATCACTAAACACTCTTAATTTCAATTATCTCTATCTAGCTAACAAATTATGAAAATGAATGGTGAATACTTATTAAAAGAGGAAGAACTTCAGCATGCATGGTTATATATATAATACAACAAATGTGATCCAATATATATATAAACTGAGTTCCCTTGAATCGGAATTTAATGAGGGATTATCAGTTATTTGGATTTTAGATTATAAGAACCATCAAATGATCCAGTCCTCTTATGAATTCTCAAAATTGTTGTGAGCCAGAAAGCAACAATCATTAAAGGCATGCGTTTGGCATACTGCAAATTAGCCAAGCACGTGCACAACCGATGACATGTACGATTGTTAGCAAGAAGGTTACCCTCATGGTTACAACAAGCCTTCTTTGTTGACATTTTCTGAAGATTCCTTTACGAGATGACCCTTTATCTTATGCATCTATCCAAACAGCAGAAAATGGGGGTCTAGTCACCAAAATACCATTATTATCTTTTGCTTGCCCTTTCACTTGCAGCCTAAATCATCGTTGATGATAAGGTTTGCCACGCACCATCAAGGAAAGGGTCAAAGAAGAAGGCTACGGCTGTGAAGCTTAGCTATTATGGAAATTTCATGTTCTCTAGGTCAACTAGCGACAGTTGTATCTGGCCCTTTTCACCATTTTTAATGGAGATAATTTGTCAGCAAGCTGCCATAACCAAGAGCACCAAAAATTCATACACCTGTCTGAAATGGGGGTGAGAACTTCGATGTTTGAATCTGACAGAAAGAAAGTCAATAAAGAACTACTACAACCTATCAAACATACTCTATAAATAGCCCTCTAGCGACACAAAAGATCACAAGCTAATTAGCAAGCAGACATATTGCTTTGTGAAGGGAAAAGAGATGGCGTTCGAATGCAGAGGTAATTAACCAGTTTTATAGTTTATTTTTTTTACATACACCGTTGTTCAAATTTCTTTAATATAGTTCCTTCTAATACCAAAGTTTTGCTGTGCCTATGTAGGTAAGACTTCATGGCCTGAGCTCCTCGGAGTACAAAAGGCGGTCGCTAAAGCAACAGTTGAAAGGGAGAATCCTTATGTCACCGATGTTGAGATCGTGTTAGAGGGAACTATTGTTCCTGCAGATTTGGTCCCAGTTTGCACTAGGGTCCGCATTTGGGTGGACGAGAGTGGCATTGTTACCAGGGTCCCGGTTGTTGGCTAGGACTGTAAAAGGCTGGTGTTTAACTATTTATTCTTATATTGTAAATGCTGCTCCTTTATGAAAGGATGCTCCACCAATCTATCAGGAGTTGCGATATATACTCTCCATTTACTGTAATAAAAATAAATAAGAGTGGCCAATAAAGTCGAAGTGTGATAAATTTCCCTTTCTTTATGATATTTTCCATTTGCAGTACCAAAAACAAATAAGATCGTGGGCTAACAAAGTTGAATAGGAGTCCAATATTTTTTTTCTTTTCTTCAACTTTCTTTCCTAATCTTCTCTACGACTGCAACAATCACAGATCAGAACACAGATAGATGCATTTGAAGGAAAAAGGATGGATGAATTAAGCAACTTAGGTTGCAAGAGGAGTTGAGGAGCCCTTTGCATAGGGGGAATGACTAGGGATTTTCAAATGCGGCTTCATACAGCAGAGGGTAAGAAAATCAGAAAACTTAAAGAGAGTCAAATTATATGAATGAGGAAAACAGAAACATCAGTACCTCCATAGGAATCCGAACTAATCAACCAGTTTGGCAATGACTTCCAGCATTCTGGCCAGACTAAACCCTATTGAAAATCTTCTACACATGACAAAGAGAAAAGTGTACTTCTTAACGGTCTGTTCGGAGGCCAATAAAATTGAGAAAAAGGAGAAGGAATAACCCTGATTCAAGGGTGACATGATATGTATTGTATGGTAAGTCAATTACAGATGGAAGCCGAATCATGGTTAACCTGACTCGAATCTACCTCTTTCAGCTTCTCTATCTGCCGAAAACCGGCAGACCAAGTCATTTCTGGTTTTTCTTTTTCTCGATTTTCAAAAAAAAAAAGTCTTATGGTGTTCTCCATTATTAACATCTTGTGGTTTAAGCTGTTCATTTCTACAATAATCTGCCTATGTTCTCCATTATTACCGAAGTCGTGTGAGGTGCCTGCCCAGAATAAGACTGGTCTCCATTAATGTTGGTTGGAACCAAAACCAAACCTCTCTCTGAATCTTCCTGCTTTCTGGTCTATCAAGCTTTCTCATGAATAATATATCTTCTGAAAATCAGCTTAGGTTTTTCATCCTCAATTTCAAACCTGGATATAAATCTGAAAAATATTCAGTGAACCCATCTATTATAATAACCATATATATTGTCTGTGTTGGTGGCTCTTGCTGAATTATAACTTGCAACAATTTATCACACAGTGAGTGATCAAGATATAAATTGGAGTGGAATAATTATTTTTCATTTTTTTTTAAGGTTTTAATTACAAATCAAATAGAACAAATTTAAGATTTCCTTTTTTTTTTTTTCTTGTTTTTTTTTCAATTCTTTGAGCTATGCTAATGCAAGGGGAGATCACCAATGCAAGAGTTGACAGGGAGAATCATTTGTCACTGTCGTAATCATATTAGAAGGATATATGGTTACTGATAATATTTGTCTGCAATAGGGTTTCACATTTAGATGGACTACGAAGACATAGTCACGAGGGTTGTATCAATAACTAATTTTTGTTTATTAAAGTACCCATTCAACTTAAAAGGAGTTTATAAATCCTCCTAGCTTGTAATTTGAGTGGATTGGATGAATTGAAATATTAAGTCGATCGACCGTGTCAGAATCAACATCAATACATCCTCTCAATGCCATTCAACTTACATATTTCACAATGTACCTTTTTTCTCTTGTCCATGGTCCATTAAAATAACAGTACCTTTTTTCTAGCGATAAGACAATTTTTTTTCCTATCACGCAGCCTTTGTCCAAGAAAGTTCTTGTTTCTACTGAGAATTTCAACATTCAAGGTCTTGATTCAATGTTTTCCTTCTCATGATTAACATATTGGGTTGATAAGAGTTCAACTACTTCATATTTATTAGATTAGAGGAGTTTTCATTCTTTTTTTTTTTTTTATCAAAACATTGTGATAAAAATTAAGAGTATGTTTGAAAACCCTTATTTTTTTAAATAATAATAATAATAAAAATTTTAAAAACAAACTAAAAACTGTTTTCAATTTATAATTTTTTGATAGAGAAAGGTGGCTTGAAAATTTGTTTTAACTATCTTTTTAAAATATATTTTAGTTTTAAATTATTTTTAATTTTTTTAAAGACTATTTTAAAATATAATTATATAAACATGAAAAATGATTATACGTAAAATATTACAAATGAATGTTACTTTAAAAAATTAAAAATATTTAAAATTTCAACATCTTTTTGTTCTTAAAAACATTATAGTACCATTTTTGAAAACCATTCTTAAAATTTGTTTTCAAAAATTAATGTTTCTAAACACATCTTAATAATTTTAATTCATGTACAGGTCCTTTATGAGAAGTTAGGCCTCTAAATATATTATAAAGAAATTGTGATATTATTCATTGTAGTTATGTCTTTTAATGCGGATAGATCATATAGAGTGCTTGTTCTGACGTTACATAGTATTGAAATAAGGCTTGAAAACCACACCAGGAACATGCAACTCTCTGATTCTTGACCATACCTGCAAAGCTGTTTCCTTTGTCTACATGCTTAAGAATTCCAAATGCTCTTGCACCTCTTACAAGATTCAAGGCTATGTTTGAGAACGGTTTAATTTGAAAATGTAGTATTTTTTGAGAACATATTTGACTTGTTTTCAATTATTTTTACTTGTTTTTTAAAATTATTTTAAAATATAATTATAAAAAAAATAATTGAAAATCAATACATGACTACATATTAAAAGTTTTTCTTAAAAAAAAAAATTATTTAGAAATATACAAAACATATTAAAAACATTCCAAATAGGATGGTTGCTGTAAAGTTTCCTAATTTTCATTCGTCCCATCGTTCTTGTGACAGTTTTTGGCTCCAAGCAATACTTTTTTGGGTAGTACTTCTGTTGGGTTATCTTTTTGACTATTTAACTGTGTTCTCCCACTACTCTAATAAGTTTTGTTTATACAACTGAAATAAAAATGGAATATCTGCCTGTCTTGTCTTCCTTGGAGGAATACTCTAGAAAAGAATATTCGTTCAGAGTAAGCTTTCAAATGGCAAATCCACCATTGCCCGTCTTATTAAAAGCATTTAGAGATCTCAAGCCAAGTCAATACATCAATTTTCAAAGACCCTGGCCGGCTAAATTTATTCAGACCTTTGCTTCCCACCCCAACTCACTCTCCCCTATAAATACCCTATATCCTCCCACAAACACTTTGCATCAGAAGAAGATCAGAACTGTAAGACAAGATGGCAACTTGCCCTGATGGTAAGATTTTGTACATAGTGGTTTATATAAACATTATGTATTATGCAGGAGATAATAAACTGTTCCATGTTTATATATGTGTTTTCATGGTAAATTAAACTAGGCAAGAGTTCATGGCCAGAGCTGGTGGGCGTACATGGAGAGGCAGCAGCAGCAATTATTGAGAGGGAGAATCTGAAAGTGAAGGCAGGCATTGTGAAAGAAGGAACACTGGTGACCACTGATTTCCGTTGTGACAGGGTTCGTGTATGGGTTGATAGCTATGGCATCGTGAGCATGGTGCCTAAAATTGGTTAGGAGGCATCACCAGGGCTTGATCAAGAATGCATGGGTTTTAATACCTTTTCAGAGAAATAAATATATTTTTCATGTTGGATATCATGCTTTGCCAGTCAATCTATTAAGCTGTGTGGGATGTGTCCTATACCATATAATAAAATAAGTAGTCGATTCCCTTATCTTTTTATTCTGTTGTGTGCATTTTTTGTCAAAGATATATAGAATGAGGCAATTTACCCGTCATTCGGAAGAATGGCTGAAAGCAACTTACAATAGATTCTAATCAGGTATGATCCAAAATATCGTAAAAACCTTTCAAATTAAATTAATGAGGTCGCACCCGTGGCCATCTCTAGTAAGTGCCTGGCCGGTTATATTTGTTAAGACTAAAAATAAAAGCAATGAAGCATTGACTAGAATAAGAATTTGATTGTCTGATTAACATGTAAACAATTTTATACTAACTATTAGAGTCAAATTAGAGGAGTGATAATGGAAGCTCTACCATCAAGGAATTAGGTCCATGATCCTAGGCATAATGCATGTCAAATGATCATTGACTGATATTCTTCTTTACAATATTGGATGCAATGAGGCCACATACCTGCTGCTGCATGCACCACAACAAGGCATGGATACAAATACAACTCAGTGAATTTTTTGTTTGACAATATACAAGAAGAGGAGAGCTCAACCTTCAGTTTTCCAATTTCATCCTTCTTTGGCCCAAATTTAATAATGAATTAATCGCGTACTCTATGTAGAATATTAAACAAACCTGTTATAATAAAGAAAATTCAATTGCAGATAGGTATTAGGATGTATTAAGCAATAATAAGTTTTTATTCAAAACATATATTCTCTGTTCATGCAAAACTCTTTATCATTTTTGTCCTCTATTTTCTCTTTTCTTTGAAGGCAAAGAGTGGTCCTTAGGTTTGACATACGAAGATGGCAAACCTCACTCAGCATCCAACCATGATGCAGCAAAAACATTAATCATTACATACCCAGCTATCTACCTTCTTCTAAGCTGACTATGATCTCATTGGTAGAGCATGTTTTTGGATTGCCGGAAGAGGAAGAAGCCATGCTAGAAGGGCCTCTTCTCACAACAAAGGCTGGTTGCTTGGGTACTGAAAGTGTGGTTTTTTTACTTTGGAGAATGAGAAATACATTGGACATGGTTGGATGATCACTCCGGTCTTCTTGTACACACGAGCCCAACATTAACACGCCTCAAAAATTCATTAGTTTCACATGTTTGAGTTTGTGTCTGGTCCATCAGATCCAACACCTTATCTTCCTTCATAATCTACAAGCCTGGAAAAATTTTTTGACATTGAAATGTTAGGTTTGCAGTCATATAAATTTAATAGATATTATTGGTCAAATGTTACCTAATTTTTTAGGCTTAATATTGTTTGGGTGTTGTTTTGAAGGGATGTCATGGGTATGAAACCTTGTTGATCCTTTATTATCTTATTTATTCAGTCTCGGTGCAAACACAAAGAAGGCTCATATAACAAAACTCTAATAGACGATATCTTGGTCACAAGTGTCAAAATAGCCTACTACCTTCCCTTGTTTAAATCCGTTGGTGAGAGTGAGGTTTGTGTTTGGAGATGAAGAAAATCTTTTGAAAGAATCCAGAAAATTACACAGCTCTCCCGTCTCTGTTTTCTGTTTCTTACAGGTCCTTTTAAAATGAGTGCAGAGAGAATACACAGAGAAGGGAACAGCAGTTCCAGGAGGTTCTAGAGATTTTCTAGTCTAACCAAATCTGTCACAAGTTATTACAAACTTGGTTAAGAGAGGCATGATGTGGCAGCTGCCATTTCTGTCTTCACACGCCCCTCTCAAACAAAAAGGGGATTCATCCACTTTGAGTTTGTTCTTCAACTGTAAGAATCTAGCTGTTGACAAAGGTTTGGTGAAGACATCAGCAACTTGGTCTATTGAAGGAACAAAGCGGATTTCTAATGTCTTTTGCAAAACCTTGTCTCGCACAAAATGCTCGTCAATCTCAATATGCTTTGTTCGAGCATGGTATACATGATTGGCTGCTAGTGAAGCTGCTCCTTGATTGTCATACCAAATTACCGGTGAGAATTTGAGTTCAACTCCCAATTATCTTAGTAAAGAATGCATCCAAGTTAACTCTACAGCAACAAGAGCCAATGCACAATATTCTGACTTAGTACTTGACCGTGCTACTACACTTTGTTTCTTAGAACTCCAAGATACAAGATTTCCTCCAAAAAATACACAATAGCCACTGGTGGATCGTCTGTCATTTGGACAGCTTGCCCAATCAGCATTAGAGAAGCCTACAAGGTCCAACTGTTTGCTGGACTTGAAGTGAAGGCCATGAGTAATGGTCCCTTTCAAGTAACGAAGTACTCTTTTACAAGCTTTCCAGTGAACATCAATAGGATTTTGTAAGAATTGACTCAACTTACTGACCATATATGAGATATCTGGACTTGTCATTGTGACATATTGTAATGCCCCAGTAATACTTCTATAAAGTGAAGGTTCTACCATAAGATCACCATCTCTCTTTGATAAGATTTTTCCTAAGGTAGCAGGGAATGGTAGAGGTTTAGCTTCATCCATCTTTGTTCGTTTCAGCAAGTCAGTAACGTATTTGGTTTGAGTTAGATACAGCCCAGTAGTATCTCGAAAAGCTTCTACTCCAAGGAAGAAATGTAAGGAGCCAAGGTCTTTAAGAACAAAGTTGCAATTCAAGTCACTTACTAATTTTGATACAGCTGCAGAATTGCTACCAGTAAACATGTTGTCATCAACGTAAACTAGTAAAATCAGCAAGGTATCTCATGATTTACACATAAACAAAGATACATCAAATCGTGAGCTAGTAAAACCCTAATCTAAGAGTGTTTGCTTGAGTCTATCAAACCAAGCCCTCAGCGCCTGCTTCATCCCATAAAACGCTTTCCTTAACTTGCATACAAAGTGGGGCTTTGTAGAATCAACAAATCCTTTGGGTTGACTCATATACACATCCTCTTGTAAATGTCCATTTTTGAAGGCATTGTTTACTTCTAATTGACGAATATCCCATCCTTGTTGCACAGCCAAAGCCAGAACTACTCGAATGGTAGAAGGTTTAATAACTGGACTGTAGGTCTCAGAGAAATCCACTCCAGGAGTTTGATGAAATCCTTTTGCTACCAAGCGGGCTTTATACTTGTTTAGTGAACCATCATAATTGTATTTTAGCTTGAAGACCCATTTATTCCCAACAACATTATACTTGGACTGATATGGAACTAAATCCCAAGTATCATTATTCTTAAGAGCTTGAAATTCTGCATCCATGGCTTTCTTCCAATTGGGATCACTGAGGGCTTGTTTAATTGAGAGAGGCTCAGCAGGAGCAGAAAATACAATTAGTGGATGCTTGAGGACATTAAATAACTTAGGCTTGTATATTCCAGCTTTGCTTCGTGTCACCATGGGATGAGTGGAAGGATTTGGTTCAAACGTAAGGACTGGTTGTTGGCAGGGTTGAATGATAATAGGCTGGAAAGGTTGCTTAGATTGTGGATATGTAGTTGTGGTTGAACCAGAATGTATTACATGCTCTTCTAATTGGTCATGTGGCTGTGAATGATTTTCGGCTTTGATTGCCTCGAGACTAGCCATAATGGGTGGTTGATGCATATTACTAACTAAAATTGTTGTACTTATACGCACAGTTGAAGATAAACTTGGAAGCATGTGTGTGGTTTGGGAAGAGGAATCATTTCCTAGAGATGAGAATAACTCCGTATAAGGAAACTCTGACTCATTAAAGATTACATTTCGTGAAATGAATACTTGACTAGAAGGATGAAGACACAAATATCCCTTATGAGCTGAACTATATCCAAGAAAAAGACATTTACAAGAATGAAATTGCAGCTTATGTGTATTGTAGGGCCTTAGATGTGGGTAACATGAGCAGCCAAAATTACGAAGAAAGGAGTAATCCGGCAAACGACCAAATAGCTTTTGGAAATGAGAAATATCTAAAAGAACTGGAGTGGGAAGGCGATTAATCAAGAAAACTGTAGTATGGAAAGCCTCCCACCAAAAAAAAAGGGGCATGTCAGCTTGAGGTAACAAAGTTAGCCCAAGTTCAACAATGTGATGATGTTTTCTTTCAGCTCAACCGTTTTGTTGATGGATATGAGGACATGGATGGAGAAGCTGAATCCCATTTTGTGAAAGAAAGACAGCAAATGGGCAAAATTCACCTCCCCAATTAGTTTGAACACATAATATGGACTTGTTTAATGCTTTTTCGACAAGAAGTTTGAATTGTTTAAAGGCAACAATAGCTTCAAATTTGTGTTTGAGAGGGTATATCCATGTGAAACAAGTATAATCATTGATAAAATGAATATAATATCTATACCCAGTACTTCCAGGAATTGGTGTTGCTCCCCAAATATCAAAGTGTATAACTTCTAAAGGTGAGGTAGTTTTGGTTTCAGAGATAGAGAAGGGAAGTACATGACTTTTCCCATATTGACAAGCATTGCAGAATTCAAGACCTTTATTCAGTGAAGGATTACACAAATTTAAGACTTGTCTGAGCACCTTAAGAGAGGGGTGACCAAGTCATTGCTGTCATATATTGGCATTTAAAGAAGATGTAGAAACAGAGAAACCAACTGAGGTACAATTATGCTTGACACGAACAGGGGATGTAGTAGACTTGCATAGATTAACAGGTTTTGACACTGGTTTGATGAGTTTTGACTGAGAGTTGGTTGTTGTTTAGGGATTATGCAACAAGTAAAGACCATCTCTAAGCTTCCCTCGAATTAGAACTGTTCCCGTAGTTTTGTCCTTCACAAGACAATAATTTGCATGAAATTCCACAAAAACTCTATTATCAGCTATAAGTTGGGAAATGCTAACTAGATTTTTGGTAATTTGGGGAACATGTAAGGCATTTTCAAGATGAATAGGAATAGGAAAATGTGTTGGGAGATAAGCTTGGCCTATGTGAGAAATGGAAAGTTGCTTACCATTTCCAACTATAAACTTCTATTGGCCTCCATATTCTATTTTCATGGTGGTCTTATCAAGTGTAGTAGTCATGTGATTTGCCGCACCACTATCAACATACCAGCCAGGGTTAAGAATAGTTTCTAGTGTAGCCATGAGAACAACAGGTGGAGTCCTGTTATAGGTGTTTTGAGTTGGCAACACTGAAGGCTGAAAACTTTCATCTAAACGATGCTAATAGTTGAAGGCTATGTGACCTTGTTTCCCACTATTAGAGAATATTAGTTAGGATTAATTAAGAATTAGTCTTGAATTAGTCTTGACAACCCATACTTAACAGATTGTAACAATACTTAAGTTGTAGAAATATATAGAGGAAATAGAGAGAGTCTACTTTTTTATGAAGAAGAGACACTTTTTTTACAGTCTTCTAAAATAACCTTTTCCTCTATCTTCTCTCTAGAATATTCGTTCTTAGAATTCTATCATGGTATCAGAGCATGATTCTTCTTCAATAGAGGTCAATATCAGTCCTGCAATAGCAAACCCTAATCCTTTGTCTTCCACTCAGTTTGTTCCAATTAACTTCAATCACTCACTGTCCGTGAAGTTTGACAACAAGAATTTCTTGATCTGGAAACAACAAATCGTCTTTGCGATTCAAGGCTATGGGCTACAGAAATTTGTGTTCAGTAACGATGAAGTACCAATTCAATTTCTCACCAGAGAAGATGCGAGATCTAGAAAAGCAACTAAGGAATTCCTTGAGTGGGAACAACAGGATCAACTACTACTCTCTTGGCTTCTCTCATCTATTTCTAAGTCGATTCTTCCATAGTTAGTTGGTTGTGATACATCATTTCTTCTTTAGGGACGATTACAACAATATTTTGTGTCTCATACTCGAGCCAAGGCGAAACAGTTCAAGACTCAACTTCAACATACCAAGAAAAGAGGTTCAAAATTGATGAATACTTTGTGAAGATCAAGGTTTCGATTGATTCATTTGCGTCTATTGGTGTTTCTTTGTCAACTAAAGATCATGTTGACTCAATTCTTGATGGTTTACCCAGTGATTATGAATCTTTCATTACCTTAGTCACTTTGAGGAATGATGATTTTTCAATTGAAGAAAAATTGGAGCTCTCTTGATGACTCATGAATCCAGAGTTGAGAAGAACAACAGTTCTCTTGACTCCTCTTCTTCTGCTCATGTTGCAAGCTCTAAAGCTATAGAAAAAAAAGAATCGTTTTAAGTAGAATTATTATGCTGCTAACTCTCAAGGTAATCATTCAGGTTACAATGGTGGTTTTGGATGAGGTGGAGACTTTGGTCGTAGAGGTGGCTTCAATGGTGGTCGTGGATTCAATTGGAATGACAATGGAAAAAGTAATAAAGGTGGTTTTCATGGTAGAGGAAACATAGGTGGTTTTCAAGCAAGACCTCCTTGGAACTCTGACAATCAAAATGAGAAACCATTATGCCAACTATATGGCAAAATAGGTCATGTAGTAGCACAGTGCTATTACAGGTTTGACCATACTTTCCAGGTACCATAGAATCTGTCAGTCGGGAACCCTTCTCCTCGGGCTTATTACAGTTTTTCACCCCAAGTCAATGGTGTATCCCAACTTCTGAAATCTTTAGTGATGACAATTGGTATCCAGACTTTGGAGCTCCAAACCATGTGACACCTAATCTTGCAAATCTGATGAAAAGTGTTGAGTTTGCTAAGCAAAATCAGGTTCATGTTGGGAATGGAATAGGTTTGTCCATTAAGCATATTGGTCAATATGAATTCTTATTTCCTTTTTCATCTAAACCTCTTTTACTTAATCACTTACTTCATGTACCTTCCATTACCAAAAATCTCTTATCAATTTCCAAATTTGCAAAGGATAATAAAATATTTTTTGAATTTCATTCTGATTCCTATTTTGTCAAGGATCATGTAACCCAAGTTGTTCTAATGGTTGGGAAGGTTAGAGATGGATTGTATGCTTTTAACTCCTCACATCTTGCTCTCAGACCAACTCAAAGCTTATCGAAGTCTCCTTCTATTGTTGCTAGTTCCTTTTCTTCTAAAGTTTGTACAACTTCTTTGTCATCTACCTTTGATTTGTGGCATAGAAGATTGGGTCATCCTTTGGCTGCAACAATTAAAAATGTCCTGTCCAAATGTAATATTGCCCATATAAATAAAATTGTCTCCAACTTCTGTTCTTCTTGTTGCTTGGGTAAAATACATAGGTTTCCTTTTTATTTGTCTCATATAGCTTATACCAAACCTCTTGAGTTAATTCATTCAGATTTATGGGGTCTAGCCCCGGTATTATCTAATAGTGGATATATGTATTATATTCACTTTGTGGATGCTTTTTCACGATTTTCTTGGATATTTTTACTCATAAATAAATCTGAATCGATCAAAACCTTTGTTAACTTCAAAACTCAAGTGGAATTGCAATTTGATTAAAAAATCAAGTCCTTGCAAACAGACTGGGAATGTGAATTTCGTGTCTTTCAATCTTATCTTGCTGAAAATGGCATTGTACATCGTGTTTCTTGTCCACACACTCAACAACAAAATGGTGTTGCTGAATGGAATGATAGGACCATAGTTGAACATGGTTTAACCCTCCTTCATATAGCTTCTCTTCCTCTTAAATTTTGAGGTGAATTATTTAGGACTGTTGTTTACCTATCAAATAGGCTTTCCACTGCAATACTTCATCACAAATGTCCCATTGAAGTCTTGTTCAAGTCCATACCTGACTATTCTTTCCTCAAAGTATTTGGTTGCTCTTATTTTCCCAATTTACGTCCCTATAACACCATAAACTTCAATATAGGAGTGAAGAATGCACTTTTCTTAGCTATAGTCTATATCACGAGGGTTACAAATGTATGTCTTCTAATGGTCGAGTCTATATTAGTCATGATGTCATTTTTAATGAAACCTCATTTTCTTATTCTAAAACTATTCAAGTTTCATCTTGTTTACCTTCTACTGTTTCCCCATCTACTTCTCATTTTTCTCCTTCAGTCTCTCCTCCAATATTGTCTCCAACAATGCTGACAACTCTTACTTCTCCCATTTCTTTGGCTAAGCCAATAAGTGAAATGGATAATGTTGTTTCCACTCACCCACATGCACTTAATAGTGTTGATACTACTCCAGCACCTACATAAGTTCCTAGTTTTGTTGTTTCTCCTTAGCAAGTTGTCTCTAATCCAGTCATTACTCCTGTACAACATGTTGTCTCTTCTATTGTAGATACAAGTACCTAGGAGAATTGCCAAGGATACTGATAATACTTATTCGATGATTACTAGAGCAAAGAGTGGAATTGTTAAACCCAAAATTTTTATTGCTGCAATAAGAGAACCTTCAAGTGTTGCAGCTGCCATTCAACAAAATGAGTGGAAAAAGGCTATGGTGGTTGAGTATGATGCATTACAAATGAACAACACTTGGTCACTAGTTCCTTTACCCGCTGGTAGACAGGCTATAGGTTGCAAATGGGTTTACAAAACTAAAAAAAATCTATATGGCATTGTTCAAAAGTATAAAACACAACTAGTCGCCAAAGGCTTTCACCAACAAGTTGGCTTTGATTTTACTGAGACCTTTAGTCCATTCATTAAGCCTTCTACAATAAGAGTTGTTTTCACCATTGCTCTCTCAAAGAATTGGGCAATCAAGAAACTGGATGTAAATAATGTGTTTCTCAATGGATATTTGCAAGATGAAGTGTTCATGCAACAAGCACAGGGGTTTATTGATGAGCAAAATCCTAATTTGGTTTGTAGACTTCATAAGGCTTTGTATGGCTTGAAATAAGCCTCACGAGCCTAGTTTGAGAAACTCCATCAAGCATTGTTAAGTTTTGGGTTTGTATCAACCAAGTCTAATCAGTCACTATTCTTAAGGTTCACTGCTAGTCATATTACATATGTCTTTGTCTATGTTGATGACATTTTGGTCACTGGTAGTGACACAACTACAATTACTTCCTTAATAGCTCAATTGAACTCAAAATTTTCCTTGAAAAACCTCAAGGAAGTGCATTATTTCCTAGGAATACAGGTTTCTCATACCAATAATGGATTACATTTATCCCAAACTAAATATATTTGAGACTTGCTCCAAAAGACAAAAATGGTGCATTGCAAACCTGCAAGAACTCCCCTACCCAATGGTCTAAAATTGAGAGCTGGAGATGGTGATCCTGTGGAGGATTTACATGGTTATGGGAGTACAGTAGGGGCTCTTCAATATGTGACCATCACAAGGCCTAAGCTCTCCTTCGGTGTGAATAAAGTATGTCAGTTTATGTAGAATCCTATAGAGGAGCATTGGAAGGCTATGAAACGAATCTTGAGATATTTACAGGGCACTTTGCAACATGCTTTGCATTTGAAGAAATCATCCAACCTTGATTTAGTTGGATTTTTTTATGCTAACTAGGCCTCAGATTTGGATGATAATAGTCGACCTCATACCATTGTGTATTTTTGGGACCAAATTTGATATCTTGGCAATCCAAGAAGCAACATACTGTTTCAAGGTCTAGTACTGAAGTTGAATATCAAAGTCTTGCAAGTTTGGTAGCTGAAATCACATGGTTAAGGTCATTGTTGAGTGAGTTGCAACTTCCACTAGCTAAGCCTCCTCTGGTTTGGTGTGATAACCTTAGCACAGTTTTGCTTTCTGCAAATCCTATTTTTCATGCAAGAACAAAGCACATAGAGCTTGATCTCCATTTTGGACGTGAAAAGGTCATTCGGAAGAAGGTAAAGGTTTGCCATGTCCCCTCACCAGATCAACTTACAGATGTATTCACAAAGACAGTTTCCTTGACTTAATTTATTGAATTCAGACACAAACTCAGGATAGAAAATCTTTATACCTTGAGTTTGAGGAGGGATGTTAGAGAATATTAGTTAGGATTATTTATGAATTAGTTTTGAATTAGTCTTGACAGCTCATGCTTAACAAATTGTAACAGTACTTAAGCTATAGAAATATATAAAGGAAATAGAAAGAGTCTACTTCTTTATGAAGATGAGACACTTTCTTGACAGTCTTTTAAAATAACCTTTTCATCTATCTTCTCTCTAGAATATTCGTTCTTAGAATTCTATCAACCACAAATCTGGCAAATAGGTTTATTGTTTCCAGCACTACATCCAGGGCTAGGAAAACTAAAATTATTTTGAATTTGACTGTGTCCTCCTTGAGTATTAAAATTTCCTCTTCCACGATCATGATTTCCATTATTCTTGTTGACAAAATTTGATGAAGCATATTGAAGCTCCATTGTAGTGTTTACTCAAGTCTCCATTCTTGATTCAATAGAAGCGCTTAAACCTCCTTCAGAGAAAGTTGACTTATAGGTCCACGAGTTGTAATGCTACATACGATTGGATCATATTAAGATCCAAGTCTAGCAAGTATAAAAAAAACAAGATCTTCCTCACTTACAAGGTAACCAACAACCATACACTAATCAGCTATATTTTCCATTTTCACAAAGTAATCGCTTATCGATAAGGAACCTTTCTTTAAGGTTTGTAACTGTATTTTCAATTGCAATAATTTTGCTTTAGAACATGATGAATATAGATGTTCCAAAGCAGTCCAGAGTTCGTGCAAAGTTGTGCACCGAATCACGTGGCTAAGAATCGTTTTTGGTAAAGATGAGAGTAACCAGCTTAGTAACAATTGATCCTTTCTATTCCATTGTTCATATGTTGGATTTAGATTTTGGATCAGAATTCCATATGTATCTTGAATATCAAGAAGCACTGGTGGACAGGTATTTGTGTCAAACAAGTATCCAATGATTTCGTGGCCTCCAACTACAAGCAAGACTTGAGACTTCCATAACAGATAATTGTCACGATCAAGCTTGACTAAGAGAGATGTGTTCAATGTAGTTGTAAATGGTGAAGAGAAATTTGTCTTCCGCAGATTTTCCATGCTTAAGATTGTTGAGACAAAGTTCATCTGTGTCCTAAGTTTGCCTTCCATTTTAGAAAAGAATGAGGGAAAAACTCTGATACCAAGTGAGATTTGTGTTTAGAGAGGAAGAAAATCTATTGAAAGAATCCAGAAAATTACATAGCTCTCTTGTCTCTGTTTTCTGTTTCTTACATGTCCTTTTAAAATGAGTGTAGAGAAAATACAGAGAGAAGGGAACAACAGTTCCAAGAGGTTCTAGAGATTTTCTAATTTAACCAAATTTGTTACAAGTTATAACAAACTTGATTAAGAGAGACATGACGTGGCAGCTACCATTTTTGTCTTCATAGTAAGTAAACTTGCCTTGTACTCCTCTATTGATTCATTATGCTTTAACTTCATTTTAAAGATCCAGTTACACCCTATAGTTCTTGTACTAGGAGGTAAATCAACTATCTCTCATGTATGGTTATATATGATCAATTATATTTCACTATTAATGGCCTCTTTCTAGGAAAAATTACAACTTCATTGTAGATCTTTGGGTCCCCATCTATTAGGAAGGTGTAGAAGTCATCTCCAAAGTTGTTTCTTTCTTATCTCTTTAACTTCTACTTGGATCAATTTTAAAAGGTTATTAGACTTGTCTCTAATTATTCTCTAAATTTATTGCTCACCATTAGGTTTCATAAAGAAGATATGTTTTCAAAGAAATCAGCATTCTTTGTTTTCATTATGGTATTCACTTTTATGAGGTAGTTTTTTTTATTTCATAACCAAAAACCTATATGTTGAATTATTCTTAGCATATCCTATAAACACCATGGTTTGAAATTTTAGTAAACACGAATATATTGGTACTTGAATTTTACGGATATATCATAGATATTGAAAAAATATCAATAGATATTTTTACAAAAATATCGATAAGGAGAAAACTATTCAAATTTCATGGAATATTTTGAAAAAATCTAAAAAATGATTAAATAAATAAAAAAAATATACCTGTTAAAGTTATTTTTAAGTGTAATTGACATAGATATGGTCAAGAAGAAAAACATCGGTAAGGATAAATCGATCTTAATAATTTATTATTTATCTAATCAAAATAATTTTAATTTATAAAATATTATAATTTCATTATTTTTTTATATTTTAGTATTTTTGAATAAAGTTATATTTTTAATATTTTAAAATAAAAACATTCAAAATTTAATAAAATTAAAAGGATAAATATAAAACATTTAAAAGTAAAGTGATAGTAATATTTTAAAATATGATTAATGAGATAAATGATGATACATTTAATATTAAAACTATAATTTATTTAATTCAAATGCAATCAATAATGTAAAATAAATGATGATTCATATATAATTTTTTAATATATAAATGATATTTAAAAATATTATTAAGAAAATTTTAATGATAATTTCTATACATTTATTAATTAATTAAATAAAACTTAAAGTAAAATAATTAATTTTTTTTTTTTAATAATGAAATTTACAAAATTTATTATCAACATATGTATGTTAATAAGTGGAAGCATAGTTCAATGGTAACTAGCCTTGAACTCAAGCTTTTTGGTTTGGGTTCGAATCCCCAAGCAACGACATAACAATTTCAAAAGCAGCGACGTAACAATTTCAAAAAAGTTTGAGGTGGTGGGCTTTTGAAAAAGCAACGACGTAATAATTTCAAAAAAAGGCGACGCAAACGATAATATCAGGAAATTTCTTAATATATTGGCAAAAATGCCAATAAATTCCGATAGTTCAATGAAATTTCAAAAAAATCACTGATAAAAGATATATATAGCCTTGCATACCTCAAGTAGTCACCTAGGAAAGTTATGTAAAATCTTTTACCACCTCTTATCATTGTATTTTTTAGATCTTTTAAGTCACCATGAAATAAATTTAGTAGTTCTAGATCTCTTTCTATAGTTTTTACAAGATTTCTTTGTGGTTTTAGATTCCACGTATGATTCACATTTTTCATGGTTTTCTACAAACAAATTAGAAATTAAACATAAATAAACCATTATTTTTGTATAAGAAAAGTTCAGATGTCCCAAAATTTTCATGTCACATATCACAAGAGACAACTAAGTAAGCAAAAGAAGATGCATTTTTATTATTAATTCTTTTAGAAACATTCAACAAGAAGAGACCTTCCCATTATTCTTAGCTAACATGATTTTATCTAAATCGAACAAAATCCTTACTCCTGCCATCCCGAGTAGAGATATTGATAGCAAGTTCTAACGAATATATAGCATATGAAGGACATCACTTATGGTGGACATTTTTCTCAAGGTTAGCTTGAGGAGAACTTTCTCTTTGCCACACTTCGAGGATAGTTTAGAATCACCCATTAACACTTGTTCCTCTCTTTCCTTTATAATAGTATAGGAAGTGAACGCACTTTTATTACCATAGATGTGTAGAGTAGCCCCAGAGTCTACCACCTAGTTCTTCATAATAATGACCATGCTCACCTCATATGTGTCTAGACCTTGTTTTCTCAATTGGGCTTAATTGGTCCTAGAGTTCTGTTTTTTAGGTCTATTATTTTTCAATCTAGGTTTATTCTTCTACCAAATTAGCCTTTGAGGATAGTTCTTTAGCTTTCTTAACGTTGTCCTTATTCTTGTTTTTTTTTCTTCAATTTGAATTGGGTTATAATATCTTCTAAAGACATTTGCATTCTTTTGTTCCTCGTATTGTTTTTATAATCTTTCTAGGAATTTGAAAGAGTTACAATCAAATACCCAACCACAAAAGATTCAAACAGTTTTATGTCTTCATTAGCTAAGTCATTAATTAGCATGTAGTAAGCATAGATTTTAGATTATACATCTCTATCCTTGTCATTTGGAATTTCCTAAAATTCTCTATGACATATTTATGGGTTCCTCCATCTTCCAAAACATATTTATTATTCATGATATCCTAAATATCCTTGGCTACCTTATATTGATGATATACATCAAACAATTTATTAGAAAGTGTACTAAGGATGACATACCTAACTTGTTTATTTCCAGTTTTCTATGTAGCCAAATTTTCAAAATTATTCTTGGATTTTAGGTTAGTCGAAATATGCCCTAAGTTTACAATGACAATTGTAGAAAAGACCTTTTCCTGTCATTTCTTAAAGAAGATTCATCAAAGGGACCAATCTTAGAGGTGTTAGGATAGGTGTGAACTACGAAAGTTTTCGTGAAATGAGATATACTTTAAGATTATTGTGTCTAAATAATAGAGGGCTGAAACAAATTAGAACTAAATTCAATCCAAAAGACCAAAAATAAAATTAAGGAAAAGAAGAGTTTAGGCACTTATTGGATTAGAATGATTGAGGTGTGACAAAGCATAATCCTTAAAGTAGATATGCCCTCCTGGAAGATCAATTTAGGTGCAGCAGGGGAATGAGCATCCTACTTTTGGGATTCCACTACCAAAAGCCTCATCTAAGGTTCACTCCTTGGGCAAGGTATGGTACAACTATAATAATAGGAAATTCCTCCAAAAGAATGACTCAACTACAAGAAGATTGCAATTGTGGAAATTGCAGAGCATTGCAGCAACTAGGGGTACACTCGACTCGTATGGTGGACTGGATTGCAATATGCAAGGAATGTTATGGTCAAGTATAGTAGTGTAGTCACTAGAGCCGGGGAGGGGGGAGGGGGGGTTGGTGTATTGGGGGTCAAGGGGGAAGGGGGGTGGTGTTTGTAAGCATAGTTCTAATGGGACTCTCCTAAAAAGGTTCAAAGACGAACAAAAAAAAAAGGCTAAAATAATTAAGTGACAACTAATCCTAAAATCCCAAGGAATGGTTTGTGGGCACATGGGTTCAACTTCCCTATAAGCCCAAGAGGTTATGAAAGTGAAGCACCATATAAATTGCAAAAAGTTTCAATCTCTGTCTAATCTAGGATTGACAATTATTTTATGAACATGCACTCCAACACAAATATACACTCTTCCACCTCTCGACATATTGTGCTAATTGAGATGTTAGTAATGAGTTAAACCATCTATTTTATAAATAAAAACATTAAATAACTTTAATTTACCCTCGATAAATGCACCATGATATCCTCTATTACTCGGAGGTTAATGCTTTTCTTGGTAGGAACAACTTGTTATAAATGAAGCAAAAGACCAATTGCAAGTATATACTCAGATGTACTAAGTAACAATATATATTCAAAATATATACTCTCTCCATTCCTAGAAAATTCTCTCTGAAGTACTAAAAGTTTCCACGAGCACACATAGCTTTCCGAAGTGATCCTGGCAATGTTTGATTTCAAAATTTTTGGTTCCACACTGGACATATTATATTTAAATATATATGGTTAGCTGATCCATTATGTTAATCACATTGTATATATTTGTGGCTCTTGCTGAAATTGTAAGTTGTTGCTTGTCGCAGACCTTTTCTAGATATGTCTTCTCCTAGAGCCACCTAGTGTTGCTCTATGTCTTTATGAAACATCCAGCTACCTTGATTTTCAATTGGCATACCAGTGACTTAAAATCCATATAAACTGCTTTCCACAGAGGAAAACTTAGGAGCTTGAAGTTTTAATAAGGTATTGGATAATATTGTGAAAAACTAGAAAACAAGAACAAAATAATGACTTCTTCTTAAGTATATATTAATTATTTTTACTTTTAGAAAGAGTTGTCTTGAATGCAGGCGCACATCACCCATGCGTGTGGATAAAATCATGCTTAGTTATCCTGAGTAGAAGAATGAGGCCAGCCATTTGGCAGGCCAGTTTTCTTTTCTTTTACCTAGTCATTTCCGGGTAGGATTACAGCTATGTAAGATTAAGATAAAGATGGGTTGCCAGGAGCAAATTGGGAAAAGCAAACTCCTACCCATTCTCCTTGCTTTAGGGTAGTGCTGACGTGCAGTACATGCAAATTCTTGGTAGTTACCCAAGCCTAGGACAAGATACATTTAGATGGTGCAAGCAGATTGACTTTCACGGTTGTTAGTGTAAAAGGTAGCTTGTTATTCGGTTACGTAAGTACTCATTTGATACTTACAATTTGTACATTCAAATCTATTGCCCAATTAATTTGACCCTCTCATGATTGAAAAGAAATCTAGCTACCTTCCCATGGTAGAGGGTTGCTTGGAGTATAAACAATCCTTGCAATTTATATTAAGGTTTCATACTCCAAGCCAATTAAGCAGCCACTGAAATGGTCAAAGAAAATGGCTTCGATCCCTGATGAAATCCATTATCAAGTTCGTGTTTTACGGGTCAAAGGCAGTTGCCTCTAAAATCTATCCAATGACCTTAGTGCTGTTGATCTGATTGGCCATAATTCCGTTAGGGCAGGTAGGAGATTTTTAACAAATGTAGCATTTTTAAAAATATGTTTCAAAACATGGGGGTTGAAAACTTATTTTCAAATATATTTAGTATATAAAAAGTCAAATAAAGGGTTTTCTTTTGAAGGGTAATTTAATACGTATATAAAAAAATCAACTTCAAGCTTTACGATAATCAATGAAGTTATTTGTACATATCAAAAATCCTGGCAGGCTACCACCACTCAGTTGCACCAATAACTTTTGACGTGTCTGTCTACCGTGCCGTTGTGCCATGGCTAACTTGGCTGTCTCCGAAAAACTTATTTCACGTAGGAACATCAATGTTTGAACGTAAAAGCAAGAAAGTCAATAAAGACCAACCACAAGCTACCAAATACACTCTATAAATACCCATCTCACAACACAAATAAATCAGAAGTTGAAGCAAGCATAATTAGTCGTGTGAAGAAAAAAGAATGGCATCTGAATGTGAAGGTAAATGAGAAATTATTGTTCATGTCATTAACATATGATATTTGCTTCTGTTGGAACACCGCATCTCTTATGCTAATCATTTTCTGAGCTTATGCAGGTAAGAGTTCCTGGCCCGAGCTGGTGGGAGTTCAGGGAGAGGTTGCTGCAGAAACCATTAAGAGGGAGAATCCTCATATCACTACTGTTGACATCGTGTTAGAGGGAACAACCGTTACCCGAGATTTTTACTGCACTAGGGTCCGTGTTTGGGTCGACGAAAACGGCATCGTAATCAGTGTCCCTATCATTGGATAGACTCATTGGGTTGGTGTTTATTCACCCAGCCTTATTTGGTAATGTTTATTGTAATTTGAAATGGTGCCCCAGTAAGCTGAAATAAAATAAAATAAATAAGTGTAGCATGACCTAATAAAGTTGGAGAACTCTTGTATTTTCCCTTTCCATTTATGCTCATCTCTCAAAATATTTGTTCCATGAACATGCTTCTTCAGCAGAAGCTTTTCCTTTTATAACAAAGGATGCCTAAATGTGTCATATAAGCTTAATTAATTTATCATTAAGCTCGATTGAAGAGCTGTTTGAATCAATTTCTAAGAAGTTAAAAGTTATTTTGTAAGTCTCATAAATGTTTTTTTCACGTTCAATTAATTTTGTTCAAAGCACTCATGATTTAAAAAAAGAGCTTAATACTAAAATTAGGAAAATATTATTTCTTTATGAAAACTATAATTTAGCTAATACCCAAAAAATAAAAAGTTGTTTGGAAAAGTGAATAAGGGTCACCACAATCAGAAGACAAACTAATAAGATATATCATTGAAGGAATGTATGAGTGAGAATGAGTTTTAGAACGGATAAGATTTATGTTGTCTATAAGGAATTGTTCCCTCCAACACTAAATTTTTGTCCCTATGTAGATAAGAACACATGGCCTACCTACATGGAAAGCAACATTAAGATGGTGTTTATTTTTTTGCTGAATAAAAAAAATCAAAATATTTAGTTTTTTCTATTCAACTAAAAGTAACCTGTTAATATCGTTTAATATAACTAAACCGAACATATTGACAACAAATTCACTTTATTTATATTGGAGGATGTCAATAAATTACTTTTAGTTTAATAGAAAAAACCAAATATTTTGGTTTTTTCTATTTAACCAGAAAAATAAACACCACCTAATAATTAATAAAGCCAATGCAACAACTTTCTAATGAGTTGAGATATTAGGAATGCTTTCCTTATATCATTATTTTCTTATATCATTTAGTGTTTAGATATTAAGAAAGTTAAGATATTATGAATATTGAGATATTAGGAAAGTTGAGATATTAGGATATTAGTTGTTATTTCCTTATATTAATCTTTCCTTGTATCATCCTTTCTCATTCTTAGAATGGTGATTACCCTCTATATATACTCTGTACATGAACGAAATAAAGTATGAATGAAAAACTATCATTCATCAATTTGAAGATGGTATCAGAGCCAGGGAACTGAAATCCTGGATATTTTGCCGTAAGGCTAACAATTGTCCCTCCTTTGCGAGAAAAAAAAAATGAGTGAAAAAAATACTATTGTTTTTCAATCTGAAGGTAGTTTCAATCCAGAAATTATTTTGACGGAATCAAACTATGATGTTTGGTCACAACTCGTGGAGATGCATATTGCCGAACGGGAAAAACTTTCCTACATCCGAGGTAAGACAAATCTACCAAAAGAGTCAGAAGATGGATATGAAAAATGTGTGCAGGAAGTCTTAGTTGATCCAATGTGGAAAACAAGATTGGTTAGCCGATATCCTCACCAAAGCTGCCTCAAGTCAAGTATTCTCAAAATTTTTTAGACAAGTTGGGCATGTGTGACATCTATGCACCAACTTGAGGGGGAGTGTTGAGATATTAGGAATGCTTTCCTTATATCATTATTTCCTTATATCATTTAGTGTTTAGATATTAGGAAAGTTAAGATATTATGAATATTGAGATATTAGGAAAGTTGAGATATTAGGATATTAGTTGTTATTTCCTTATATTAATCTTTCCTTGTATCATCCTTTCCCATTCTTAGAATGGTGATTACCCTCTATATATACTCTGTACATGAACGAAATAAAGTATGAATGAAAAACTATCATTCATCAATTTGAAGATTTCTATATATGAAACACTCTAATTTATCTGAATTTTCTTCACGTCAACCTAAAAGTGAGAAAAGTACTCCCTAATTTCATTAATATACTCCTATTAAGAAAATGACTACTCTATTTTTATCATATATTCTCAATCTTTCACAGGCATTTATCTATTTAAAAACTAAAATTTTATCTTTCATCAAATTCAAATTTGTATCATGCGTGATAACTCTCTTATGCTACATAATTTTTAGCCACCCCTAAATTTCTCATTCATCTTATTTTAACAATTTCCATTTCAAAAGGTCAAATTATTTCCGGCTTTCACCGCATCCCCAAGTCCCTTAACTAAGACAAACTAAAACAAAACCTACCCTCCCAATTTTCTTAATTCTCCAAAACCTCTTTTTTACGTACTCTTTTAAATAAACTAGTAAGTGTCCGTGCGTGAAGCACACGAGGACAATATACAAATATATAGTAATTATAAGGAATATAATTAGTAAAATCTTTTGTTGAGTTTAAAAGTTCTGGTTGTAGCTTCCCAGGGCTCAATTCAAGCAGCAATAAAATAAAGGTTTTCAAAAAAACACTTTTTAAAACCATTTGATAGTAATTCTAGAAAGAGTTTCTAATTGTGTTGCATATTACTGTGGATATATGAATGATTCAAGTTCACACACCTAATGTAGAAATATGAAGGTATGATGCCCCTTATCCATGCACAAGTATAAATACCAAGCCTGGTTCTTTAAATTCATCGATTAAACACCTCTATCCCCTCTTAATTCATCAGCTAATTATGTCTCTGTCTCTCTAGCAAATGATGTTTTCCAGAAAAGGCCTTAGTAAGATGGTCCAAATGATACTCATTATCTCACTGATTTTGAGCTCAAATTCTTTTGTAATGGCAAGGTTTCTTAACAAGGTGTCACCATCGCTGGTGGTTGTGTCGCACGAAAAAGCTCCAGTTCCACCTTCTGGGCCTTCAAGTTTGTACTCACATTCCCACTAATAAGGGTGGCCATTGTTGAATACATGCATGGGTGAGCCACCATCTCTTGTAATGAATTTGTCTTTAATTAGTATTAATGAAATCTCAACTCCTGTAAGTATGAAATTAAATGCTTTTCTTTCTCTTCTTTGATATATATATATGGTTCAAGCTTTCACGATGCCTCGTGGTGCTAACTGCAGGTGTGCAATAAGAAACCAGAAGACCCGAAAATCCAATATCGAATTATCATAACCGAGAAGGATAATGTTGTCATGGCATGCAACTAACTTTTCGAATATCAAGATCTCCCAACAATGATATCGATTAAGGAAGCATGTTGTTTTACAAATACCTGGTAGTAATAGCTTGAGTTTATGTAATCCATGCTATTATTTTGTATTTGTATGTATAATAATCTAGCTTGTTCAAGTGTTTTGTGAAATGCAGACGCTGCCTTCTGTTCCTAGTTATGATCTTCTCCATTTCTACTAAATTCCTAAGAATGCACGGGCCATTGCTCCCATGCTAGCCACTTCCACGCAATGCATTTTGAAGGGTAAAACTCGGATCTCTTCGTTTCCCAAGTCCAGATCAAATTAGAAACATGCATAACTACCTAGGCTTTTTTAAATCCTATGCACAATAGAAAAATAACATTTTTATACTTTAAAATGATTCAGAAAGTGCTAACGAAAACCATGTTCCCGAATCAAATCCACACGGTGAAGATGAAGATTGAAATCGCATAAGTCTCATAAACCCAAAATCTTCTGTTCAATAACTCGAATCTTAATCTTTGCACACTTTCGGTAGGGAGGAAAAGAAAGTGGATGTTATGGCTCTCAATCTCTCTAGATGGTGAAAAACAAGTTATGTAAACCCTAACCCATAGGGGATATTTATAAGGTTCCTAAGTAAGCTTAAGTGACTTGAGCCCACATGGGCTTGGGTAACTTAATTTAGCCCAAACAGGTCCTAATTGATTTATTAGTCCAATAGGACCTACTAATTAATCAATTAACTCAATCTAGAGACTTTGTCCACTTACCCTTGTGCAATCTTGCATAATTATCAAAACGCCCTTATACATAAAAGTAAACTTAGAATCAATCTTATCCTCATAATCTATGTCAATAAGGTATATGAGCTCAAAGCGAGAATCACTGGGACCCATAGGAATACTAGCCCCTTCATAATCTAATTTTAAAGTTGATTCAACATTCCACTGTAGAGAACCAACTGAACTCCAGTATCCTATGTAAATAACAACAAAACATCTAGTGTTCAAGTCCGTGACTTGTTATCCATTGTGTTTAATCTCCCCATGAACTAGTGTTCGTAGTTTAACTAGGTGAAAGCTATCAACCTTTCAAGACTACCTCTACCATCCTTGAATTACAGATCCTCCTATTGTATGTTCAATTGACATATCTTAGCTTTCAAAGAGCTTATGTCAAGTTCCACTTATGAAATTACTATGGTCATAGTTTCCATGAACACACATCCTTTGAATCACCCAATGGGACACACTGTCTCAATCTTAAGAGATATCATGGTGTCATAACTACTTGATAATATTAAGTCATAACTCACCAGAGGTCGTGTCCAATGTGTAATTATATACACACTAGTACATTCACCATAGGAAACTCATCCTAATAGCTAAGACCAATCATCCCTCCAATTAGGAGGTGGTACACTACAATCTCTAATAGGTTACCTAGACTCATGAACCAGTTGTGAACAAGTCATCTATTTGTAAGGAACCTATAACTTAAATCTTCTATGCAGCTCTTAATGCACCTAAGTCACATACAATGCAAAAGATCCTAACAAGAATATTCATAAAGTATAATATATGGAATAAGGATAGATAAAAGTGAAATTGAAACATCATTAAACAAATAATGAATTCCAAATTTATTATATCATATCATGCTTTTAAGGGTTTTATCCTAACACATTTATCATTAAGGTTTCTACAATAAGCTTTATAAGTACATTTGACTAAAATTAAGCCGTGATTAAGCCATTGTTTCTAAATATCAAGGCTACAAAAGCATCTCATTTTAACCTTTTACAGTATTGAGTGAAAGAGTTGGTTATACATGACTAAATTTACGGAATAAAAGGCATATTCTGGACCTGCATTTATCATTTGGAATGAAGGACCAGAAAGCATTCATTAGATACAATATAGCATGACAATGAGCAATAGAGAAAGGAGAATATGACGTGAAAATCAGTTCAGGTCTTCAAAGTCTTCAATTCCGATTCTGTACCACATGAATACTACTAGATCCTTCAGATCTTAACTTCATTGCAAACCGCCCATATTGTTTAACAATATTTGAATCAATTCGGATTCCCTTTAGATACCAGTCCATATCCGATTTTCTCAACCAAGCGAGTCATCTCACTGATCATGAAAGCCCCAAGTATCTTATTACAAAGCCGCAGCAGAATTTATTCGCAGAATAAGACAGACGCATATGGAAATCAAAACTCATATGGGGATCAAAAGAAAGGATTAAGAGATAGTACATAAGATGAACTCCTTGTAGATTCAGTCCCTTCTTTCACATTCTCTTCAAGGAAGTCAGAACCAATCTCCAGAAAATCCACACAAAGCCGCCATGGAGTCTCGTCTTTGCTGTCCAGAAAACTCCTTTCTTTGCTGCCCAGACATTTAGCCTATATGCTACCAGAAAGTCATTCCATTTGCTGGTAGAAAATCATTCCCTTTGCTGCTAAAAACTCACCCCTTTTCTTCCCAGAAATTTATCCCATATGCTGCCAAAAAATTATTCCCTTTGCTGCCAGAAACCAATGACACTTTAATTTATCTTAATCTCCTTCAGACCAATTGATCTCCTCCAATTTTTTTTAACTAAATTTTCAATCTATTTTTCTCTTTTTCCTCTTTGAATTCAAATTCTTCTCTCCTTTTTTAAATCAAATTATAACTGCACATTAAGAAAGACAAAATAGAATAAAAATAAAAATAAAACTAGAAATAAAATAAATAGAAAAATAAATAAATAAATAAATAAAATGAATAACAATGCAATGACCAAAGAGGGAATGGATCGACTTATACCATGCCAAGAACAAATAGGCGGACATCATACACGGCGAGGAATGAGTGGGCTTACATTGTACTGGGCCACGACAAATTTGAAGGCCACACTCATCGGGTCTATGTCCGTGGCCCATGCATGAAAGCAATCATCAATCACTAAAGTTATTGTTTTGAACCAAAAACTAAGATCATCATTAGTCCATTAATCATTTATATACTGTAGAACAATTGCAATTTGAAACATAGACATTAATTATGCAAATGGAAATCATTATTCTCACTTTCTTCGAATCAATTGTCGGGATTGGAAAGGACTCTTTTAGGTGCATCAAGTGTGATTACCCAAATAACACATGTCATTAATATATATTAAACCTAAGTTGGATCTATTTAAATGCATAATTCTAGATGATATGAGTATTTTTACTCAAGTCTAAATGTTATTAAGTGTTAAATTATTTATTTTATAAATTATAAATATTTAAAAGTTAATAATTAGATGAGTTTGCTCCGATAAAAGTAATTAATATATTTACTCTTATTTTAAAGAATTTGAAAATTAAGAGATTGTTTGGCCATATGGTTTAAAAACATTTTTCTGTTTTTAAAAATAGAAAACTGGTTTTAAAAATATAAATTTTAAAAACAAAAGAAAAAATAAGACAGAACTTGTTTTTAAACATTATTGTTAAATTAAAAAATAAAAAACATTTTTTAAAAATAAATTAAAAAAACATGACCAAATAGGCCCTAATATTTTGATCAAAGAGATAATGATAATCTCAAAATGCTAAAAACTGATTATATGTAAAGTAGCAAATTGGGAAAGAAATAAATTTCTCGTATGGAACTCATGCTTGGGATGAGCCTTGGAAAAAAAAGGAAGAAACATGGTAACACTGAGTCATGCGAAAGAGTAACGAAACTGCAGCTTTGGTTGGATATCTACTCCAAGATATGAGCGTATTTTGACCATTTGGACAACTCTTTTCTCATCACAACTCTTTTCTCGTCAAAGTCAATGCCCCTTGTCCACAAAGCAACCTAACTACTGTGGGTAGGTGTGTTTCCATTTCCGGGTCCAATATATATATATATATATATATATATATATATATATATATATATAAAAAAGAAAGAGTGGGTCTGAAATCTTCAACCATTTAAGAGAAAATGTTCCTCCAAAAAACAGTAAAATGATTTTTCAGCGTTATAAAAGTAATTTTTTAATACTATAAATAATTTTTAAAATTTGAAAGTGTTTTTTAATTTTTTTTAATTATTTATTCTTTTTAAAAAAATGATTTTATGATAAAATATTTTCTAAAGTTACTTGCAAATGGATTTATTCCCTTATCAATTAAAAGTGGGTTTAATAATTATTTTTAAAAATGTTTTAAATCATTTTAATACTTAAAAAGATAAAAATAAATAAAAAATTTTAAGTGTTAGAAAAAATAAAGACATTTTTTAGAATTATTGTGAAACACACTCAAATATAGTTCGATAATTATAGTATAATTGATAATGATTTTATGAATTGTTTTTAACATTTTTAATACTTGAAAAATAAAAAATAAATAAATATTAAAAATACTTTCTAGAATTATTGTAAAATAGACTCTTAATCACATGGCCACAATTATAATAAGCCAGCTAATTAGTATTTTAATTAGTGTAATTAACCATTGTTAAAAGCCGTAACAAGTAAATTTCTTGTTTGTATGCAAAAAATGATACTATACTTGGATTGGCTCTAGCACGACCAGGTTGTTTTCTTTTCTGAAATAATCCAACTTGGTCAATTGAGTGAAATTTGATTCACGTGTTAAGAATTCTCATGTTTCATGGGCCAAAATTCTACTTTGATGAATTATTTTTTCTTCAAAATTTTCGTCCAACTTCTACAATCTTCGAGGTATTTATAGATTTATGGATTCTTGCCCAACACGTCCAAGTTTTGATTTATTTCTTAGCCACCAAAATTGATCGATATCAACTGGAAAATTGAGATTGAAAGCCATGACCACAGGTCAAGAAGAAAAATTAAGTGTGTATAGAGGAAGAATGGAGAACTACTGTACAAGGTAACTTTTTAGTATCTTCTATTACATTTTCTATGTAAGATGAGTTGCTCATTCTCCACCATAACCGCACCATGATCACCGACCTCCATGAGAAAACACCAATGAAAAATCGAAATGACATTACTAGTAAAAATAGTTGCAGGTAGATGCAGACAATTAACAACCCTAATAAAGACCATTAGCATTTCAAGTTCATTAGAGCAAATATTGGTGCTGGGATCCAATTACCCTCCCCATCCAAACACCCTCAGTTCAATGAAATCCATAGAAGTTGATCTTCAACATTTTCAAACTGAATCTCTAAAGAAAATGTAGGCTGGCATTCAAGGCCGTGTTTTCCGCGTGGATTTTAGACCATATGGCTTCAAACTTCAAACCGTATTGGAGAATTCGACACAGATATCCATCGTGTCCAAGTCAAAAGAACTCATTACTATTTGAACAAACCCAAGAAACGATCCCTATATATACACAAATAAAAACACTTAACATTCTCATTCTCATTCTCAAATCCAACTCAATTTTCAGCCTCAAATCTCCTCTTTTCAGCTCCAACAACAAATTAACAAAAATGGGGTGCCATAGGGGAACTCTCTTCACCACAGTAGCCATCATTTTCACCATCTTTCTCTCTTCAAACACCCTACAACTTGCTTCAGCCACGAGGCCTCTGCATGGAGAGCATAGTTTTAAGAATCAAGCTTTGCTGCTCCAATCTTTGCAGGCGGGGCCGGTAACACCATCAGGCAGTTCTCCATGCAGCCACATCCCTGGCACTGGAATATGCGTGAGCGAAATGAACTATGGGCGCCCTCTTGTTCATCCACCGCCACCATTTCCTGGCAACATCATCGATTCAGCGGCAGATTCCATGGCTAATGAGGCTAACAAGCAAGATCCTAGCTCTTGATCTTGTTTGGCAATCGAGCTCAGTTAAGCTAGATGGTCAGCTAAATAAATAATGGAAAATACAAATATGATAACGTCATTCACTTTCTGTTTTTTTTTCAGTTTGTTGGGTTTTCTGTCTTTTCTCAAAACCTTCCAGTGATTTTACCGCTTGAATTTGATTGTTTATCATATTGTTGTTGCTGACCATTATTATTAGGATAATAAACCATTGTATTTTATAACTTATATATTTAGTGGGATTTCTCTTTAGGATTGCTCTTTCCACTAGATGGACTAATAGTAAAATTTCATGCATATGAGTGTATTTTTTTTTTTTTTTTTTTTACCTTTAAGAAGAATAAGATTATTGATGATGTTTGGGATATTTGGTAAAACTTGATACTTAATTTTTAATAATTTAAAATGATTTTAAATTAAATTATACTTAAATTATTAAGTTATATTAATTCCATAAATTGATTTACCAAAACATTTATTAACTTTTAAATTATAATATTAAGTTATTTTATCAAACATACTTAATATGTTTAATAATTTAACTTTTATTAAATTGATTTATCACAAACACTCTTAGTAAAGAATTTAAAATTTGAGAAATTATCGTATATGCTATAATCTTTTGATAAAGATAACCACTTGTCACTCCTAATTTTTTTTTTTTTTTTTTTTTTTTTTTTTTTGTGTCTTTTAAGAGACATTCCTTCAAATGGATCATTATGCAAAAAGGCTTCTATATGCAATTAGGAGAGTAGAAAAATAAAAAGCAATATTACCCTTATTAATATAAGAAGGGTGTCTCAATAATTTGCAGAAAACCAACATATGGAGCTAGCACATTGAATTTGATTTAAAAAGTGCATCAATTACCTTCAAAAATTTTAAAATGTTGAGAGGCATGCAGATAAAAATAGTTACTCATTAAGAGAGTTTTAGATAAATTAACCTATTGATATTTAATATGGTTTGATGACTTAATTTAAGTTATTAAACATATTAAATATACGTGATAAAGTGACTTAATATTGTTATTTAAAATTAAAAATTATTTCAATAAATCAACTTAATGACTTGACACTACAAAAGTGTATAGCCACGACCACATCCTACAACTAAAATTACGAAAGCATGCAACTATATGATTTAGGTTCGAATCTAGTGAACCACAACTTAGAGTGACTACTGGGGGTGCAAGCCTATCCAATAGTTGTAGCCACATGGGAAAATGCAGTTGTAAGGTATGAACCTATAGTTGTAGCTGCGACCATGTGTTTGCTGCAATTAAAGGTGTTGTATAGTTGCGGGTCTCCTTTAGCCATGACTATGAGGGAATTATATATGGAAAATTTTGCTTAGACACAAGGTATTGGTTTCCGCCATTACAAAGGTTCATATGATACGAAATTTTTGTGACCATGACCAAAGGTTTAATGTGGAGGTGGATTATAGTTGGCCACAACTAAAGGTTTTAATAGTTCTTTTAAAGTATTTTATATTAAAATTCCCATTACATTGACTTTTTTTGCATATATAAAATATATTTTAACTACATATATCGAAATTCTGAAGTTCTATTTCTCTCATCTATATAAATTAGGGGTGTAAGGAGACTCGGTTTGGTCGACTATAAGGGAAACATTTAACCAAACCAACTTGGTTAGTCTGTGTCTGCAACAAATTGAACCATACCTATGTGAGTAGAAAAATCGCACCGAACCAATCATATTGAGGTTGGTTTGGTTATATTTCAAAGAATTGTTTTGGGCCTAATTTTAAGCTTCAAACAACATCTAAGAAAACAATTGAAACAGACTCATTTAAGGAATTGGGCTACACCCATAAAAACAAGCCTACTAAATGGAAATAGATTAAGCTCCTACAAAAAGTCCAACATTTGCAAACTATTACTGTCCAGATCAAAAAGTAAAATACATTATCTTAGCTTTTGAAATCGTAGGATCTACTCATGCATGCCTCCTTTGTTGATGACCATAAAAGCAACTAAACCAACACAAATATAAAGGAAAATGGAATAAAAAAAAATATATGTGCCTTTCTCTTATTAGTTCCCAATGAAAAATCACAACTCAACTTATAATGGAAGAAATAATTCATAAAAAAAAAAAAAATTGAATAGTGTTGGAACGAAAATAAAATAAAAATAAAAATAAAGAAAGGAAAGAAAGGCCAATAGTGGAAGGTTGAGGGAGAAAGAATGAGCAATGTTTGAAAAGAACCAAGACCAACTTTTATAGCACTTGATTCCCATAGCACTACAATAACCGCTACTATGACCACCACTTTCAACCTCTAATCACCCTCACAACCACCGTGACAGTCGATGTTAGGTCCAACTCCACAAATCCCTAAAATCTTGTCGGCTCTTATAATTAACTCGCATTGCCTCTAGTAGAATGGGAAAGTCGGCAACAAACTAACTTATCAATTTGAAGAAGAGTGGTAGTAGAGAATGGTGAACCAGAAAAAAAGATAAAAATAAAATGACTGACTTTTTTATTGAGATTTGTAAGTGATGTGTGAATCATAGATCTTCCGTTTTATGAAGTGTGGGGGCGTCTTCCATTTTATGGGGTGTGGGATTGTTTTGTTCAAACAAACCAAAAAGAAAAAAAACAATAGTTGATGTTGTGGAGGTTACGTGTAGTGAAGAGCAAAGAGTAAAGACTAAAGACAAGCACTCATCAATTGAGACTGAGAGTTCTACTTCTATTTTAATAATATTAATAACAAAGGTTTTTAGACGTTTCTCTTGCATTAGTTAAGGGTTAAGTTGACAACTTGATGTTGGTGTATTTATAATTATAAATTTTTAATACTTATTATTTTTTAGGTGGAGATGCACATAGGCTTGGTTTGATTGGTTTTATTAATTAATTTTAAAAAAAAAAATTGAAAAGCGAAAAGCGAACCAATTAACTTACTCGATTGTTTAATTTTTCAAACCAAACCAAACATTTTGAAAATGAAAATCGAGCCAAATAAGTCATTTTGATTAGATTTGGATTGGTTTAATCAGTTTTCAAGGTTCCAATTACACCCTCAATATAAATATATAATTATATTAAAACTGCATATAGCTAGAAAAAAATAATTTTATTTGAATTAATTATTTTCATTTGAATTCAATTGCTAGAACAATTTATATTATACATCAATATAAGAAATTAATTGTCAAAACAATTTACATTTGTTACTCTCAAGTAGTATCAAATCCAGATCCAAAATTATTTTTAATTGTTTTCACTTATTTTTTTAAAGGTTATTTTAAAAATGATTATACAAATATGAAAAATAATTAAAAATTGAACACTATATATAACAATTATATCTAAAATATTTTTAAAAACATAGAAAACAGATTAAAAACATTTTAAAAACCCAAACAAACTTTTGTTTGCAAAATATTATAGAATAATTTTTAAAAATGACTTTTCAAAACTGTTTTAAAAAATATTTCCCAAATAAAGTTTAAATTCTTATATGGCTTCTAGAATTTTCAACATTAAATTCTCAACACATGATCCAAAACTTTTTTCAGCATCAAAGAAATTCCTATACATGCTTGTTAGAATATTTAAAAATTGAATTTGTGTTAGTATCAAGAATGTTTAGTATATAAACATATATGATATCAATAAATTTCAAATTTCTATATCATAACAAGCATATTTCAATGTTATATATCACTCTAAGATATTGAAAAAAAAATATTAAAATTAATCTCACAAGAATTCTAAGTATAAAAAACATGCCTTCATGTAAACCACTTCCACTTTTACATACAAATATTTCTATCAACGATTTTGTATAACTTCTAGTTATAAAAATTCCAAAAATTATCAATCACTTACCCATTTTATATAGCTTATAATTATATATATACATACTATTCATCCTTTAATAATATGTAAACATTATCTACATGTTTGTTATTTTAGCTTTAGATTATAAAATATATGTTTATATAATTTTATTACAACCAAATGTAAAAAAATATTAGTTAAATAGTTTCCAATTAAAAAACATTTTTCTCATAACTTCTTATTTCATGAATTTTATAAAGTTATACAAAATTATTAATTAATAATTTTTTCTCTATAGCTTCTGACTCTAAGAAGATACATATTAACAACTTTGGCTTATCCTCTAACTAAAATAAAGAATATCAATTTTCTTATTTTCAAGACTTCTGATTATGGATAATAATGATTATATAGCTTCTAATTATATATAAGTTATAATAAAATATTTTTCCATCTAGATTGTAGTTGTATGAGTGTTAACATTTATTAATTTATTAACTCTTTCCATATAGCTTTAAGCTATGAATATTAAAAATAATTGACAAATTGTATAATTATAAAATAAAAATAAAAATTATATTGTGATATAAATTTTAATTATACAATAGAATTAGAAATTATCTTTATTGCTTACGCCTATAAAGTTGTTAATTGATCATTTTGTTTTATAATATTTTTTATTATATAAGAGAATTAGAAATTATGAGCATAAATTTTTTTGTTGAGATAAAGCAAATAAATATTATAATAATAAAACCAAAATATAATGTGATACCACCTTTTATGTATCTTTTGAGATAAGAGTGATTAAAGAATATAGGATTAAATACCTTTATAGATATGGTTGAATATTTTAAATAAACAAAAACTTCTGTGAATGATTTCATTTATCTTTTTCAACACCATGATAATAACATATTATAAAATAAATAGAAAGATTAAAAAAGAAAATAAGATGAAAAAATAACTTTATGTTCAGTTTATATTTATTAACTCATAAAGTAATACCAATATGATAATAGTACAAATAAGGTCACGTGGTGTCTTTAGATACAAAAATTTTAGGTGGATCTCTTTATATTCTTGTTTGAATTTTTCATTTTAATGTTGTTTCAAATTCCTAAAATGGTATATATAGTGTACTCCTAGGAAGAATCTTTCTTGAAAGTTCTATTAGTTTATGGTTAAAAATCACTTATGGGCTTTTTTTATATACCAAAACATTTTCCTAACATGTATTTGTATGTTGGAAGTAATTATTTGTCTATTGTGGTCAATAGGTCATTTAAAACAAAAAACAAAAAACAAAAAAAACAAAAAAAAAACATTTCCTAACATGTATTTATTGATCAAATTAAAAATATTTATATTTTGGAATAAATTATATTCATGATAGAATCTGGAAAAAAAAAATGTGAAAAAAAACCAGAGCAGAATATAACCAGAAATATTTTTTTTCTATTTGGGGATTATTTTCTTTTAAAATCATATAATTATTTTTATAAAATATATATATATCAATGAGAAATGGAAAATAAGAATAAAGTAGGCAAACTTTCCAATATAAATGCCACGCCCTGTCCTCGTAGCTCAGCATTCATCAATTGAACTGACCTCTCGCGTCCATTATTCATCAACTAAAAATCTCTTTCCCATATCCAGCCGTGATGTTTTGCCGAGGAGATATGGTTCAAATGCTACTTATTATGTCATTGATTTTTAGCTCAAATTCTTTTCTAATTGCGAGGTTTCTTAATGATGTTCCGTATCAACGTGGCCCAGTGCCTCCTTCAGGGCCTTCATGGCCTCCAGGTTGTACGCGCATACCTGGTCATGAGGATAGCTGTTGAATACGAGCATGGGCGAGCCATCTTAATTTCCTTTGGGTTCCTTTACGCACCCACTAGCTCTGATACAATCAGTATGAAAATATAATGTAATTATCAATGCAGATATGCAATGAGAAACTAGAAGACCTGCGACTAAGCTTCCAAATGATGGCGAGCACGAAGGAAGATGTTGCCATGCCACAATGTGGACTATGGAAGCATGCACTAGTTACTTTATGAACACAGAAGGTACGTCCTAGATTGAATTCATGTAATCCATGCCAGTAATGGTCTCCATTTATACTAGAATATTCCTCTAGAAGGCCTTGTTGTTGCTTATTATACCAATGTGAAGTATGCACTTTGACAAAGGATAAAATTTTATCTTTATCCTCTCTTCCTTTCGTTTTTTTCTTCTTCTTTTCTAAGCTTTGTTCGAGAAAGAATCAATAGTGTCCCTTCTTCCTCTTGTGTTTATAAGCTTTGTAGGCTTAAGAAGTCGAGAACTTTTTTTCTTATTCAATGTTGAATATATAATAGTCAGCAAACACAATGTTCTTAATTCATTCATTTTTACATGTTAAAAATATTTATAAAATTTATTAGTATATATTTTTAATTATTATATTTTTCTTATTTTAATTTTAAATTAACTAGTAAATTGAAAAAAAAATAGTAATTTAATATATTTTCAACCATCCTAAAATATTAGAATCTATTATTTTAATAAATATTTTATATTTTTATTTTTATTTTTATTTTACAAGTGGATGAATTATGTGATAAAAATATAGATAGTATGTGGTAAGATTTGGGTTTCACTTTTGAAATTTTTGGATTTATTTTAAATTGATTTCTTACCTAAATTAAGAATATTATTATTATTATTATTATTATTATTTTACAATTGGATGAATTATGAGATAAAAATATAGACAGTATCCGGTAAGATTTGGATTTCACTTTTGAAATTTTATTTATTTATTTTAAATTAATTTCTTACCTAAATTAAGAAGTTGTCATGTTGTTAATATTATTTTTTTTATAATAATTTATAAAATCTAAATTTTCTTGAGCAATAAGAATTTTTTTTTTTTTTTTTTTGACAAGAATAGAGCATATTTCAATCATTTTCATTACTTTTATGAAAAAAAATTTAATTTATTATAAATTTATTTCTCATCCAAATTACACAAAATTAAAATAATTTAATTTTTTTAAGTTAAGAATCATCCAAAAAATATAAAGATTAATTTTTTTATTTTATATAATAAATAATATTTAAGTATTATAACACAATTAAAGGTTGGAAAAAGTCAGAAAAAAAAAAGAATTTTTTATTAAATAAAATTTTAAAAAATCACTTTTTTGTTAGGGAAAAAATTTATTAAGAAGGTGGAAAGTCTAAAAATATACAATTATAAAATATCGCAAGTCTTAAAATAATTTTCTTTAAAACTTAAGCAAAAAATAAAACATGCACCCCGGTTTTACCTATGATTAGATTTGGAAGCTCATGAAAATTAAAAGTGTATTTAACACATAAAATATTTTTAGTCTTTCTAATATTAAAGAGAAAAATTTATAAGTATTATAAAAATTAAAAATACTTTATAAAATCACTATCAAACACACTCTAAATATTTCACTTCATCGTAAAAAAAAAAAAAAAAACCACCAAACCTCCATTTCTCGCTCTCCTTTTCCCGTCCAAAATCTCTGTGAGCCGGGAGAAGTGTCTTGTGGTATGATTCTATTGTCACTCTCTTTAACTCTCTCTCACCTCTCAATTCTTCATGGATTAAAATTTAAAATGATGCTCAAAAAGCTAATGATTCAAACACATGATGGACAAATAAAATGGTGGGTTAAAAATTAATTTTTGTATATCATATATGAAATTGGAATTAGTAATAAGAGTTGAAGTACTGACAACACATTTTCTCACCTTGAAAATGGTAAGAATCCATGATTCCATGCATTAGGTAGGACTTTGCATAAAGATTATCCATTACACCAAGAAGTCTCGAGCTTGCGCAGGACGTGGACGATGCAAAAAAGGGCGTTCTTATCCTTTTCCAGTCAACTAACAATTTTGATTTTTGAACCTGTCATTGAAACATGAAAATGTATATACTTATCTTTTTCAGCTAGCTGGGACGACTCCTGCTACTACAACAACAATTTGCCTCAGAAAATTCGTCCTAAATTCCTAATTAACCATACGCATTTGATGATCTCAACATATGAGGTGGCCCCCCTCATATCCAATTGGATCATCTCAAACGATAGCTAGATCTCCTCTTGGATCTTTGGTCTTCTATATTTATGGGATGGTGGACCTGGAGACCTCCCCATCTTAATTAGTTTGACCGCTGATGATAGAAATGAAGAATGGATAAATACGAGTGTGGATGTGTGAATGATCTATAGTTCACACGCCTAATGTAGAAATATGAAGACGTAAAGCCTTCACATGCATAAGTATAAATACCATGCCCTCGGCCTCTTTGTTCATCAATTAAACACCTTCATCTCCCTCTTCATTTATCATTAAAGAGATCTCTCTCTAGCAGTTATGTATTCCAGAAAAGGCCTTGGTAAGATGGTCCACATGATACTCATTATCTTATTGATTTTGTGCTCAAATTCTTTCGTCATGGCAAGGTTTCTTAACAAGGTGCCACCGTCGCTGGTGGTTGTGTCGCTCCAAAGAGCTCCAGTGCCACCTTCGGGGCCTTCAAGCTGCACGTACATACCCGGTTATAAGAGTGGCCATTGTTGAATACGTGCATGGGTGAGCCACCCTTCTTCTACCCACCTGCTCTTATAATAAAGTTGTATCCTCAGTATTAATGAAATAGCAGTACTTATATATGTTTGAGAAGGATAATGTTGCCATGCAATGCAACTGACTTTTCGAACATCAAGATTTCCCAACATTATTGTCGACTATGGAAGCATGTTCCTTTACAAATACTTGGTACTAGCTTGAGTCATATAATCCATGTGCTATTATTCTGTATATATTTTCCAAGTATAAAATGTAGTTTGTTTATTATTTTGTGAAATGCAGACTCTACCATTCTGTTCCCAATTATCTTCTCCATTTGTGCTAAATTTTCCAGAATCGTGGGTCATTACCCCAGTACAAGCGACTTTCACGCCATGCAAAGATTTGGCTACACATGGCTAAATTTAAGGGAGAAATCTGTTCCCCATGAGAAGAGCAATCAATAGTCTCAAAATGTTCATTCAGTTCTTAGGTCATGACCTGCCTAGTGTGTGGTCCATATACACATGAATAGAATCATAATTTAAATCTTAAAATTTGATCTTAAGTTTTAGGTAGTGGTAAAATTAAGATCATCACAAATCCACTGATCATGTGAGGTGATTGTCGCTTATTTGTTGATCTTATATGTGGGAGAGTAATTTGAAGAATAGGCATCATGGACATGGAAACCATTTTTGATCTGATCAGCTTTCCTTCGATCAACTCAATTTTCCAAATGCATTTGAATATATGCACATGCCATGGACCATTATGGATAGAATAAAAGTTGAAACAGAACTCTTATACATTTTAAATTATGACCACAACTTAAGCGGGTTATTCAGATTGATGATTAAACCAAACTCAATTTGAATTAAGAACCAATTAATTTGGACTCAACTTAACCTAACATCTAACTTGAAGTATTCAACTCAACCTAATTTCAGTAAACTCAAGTTGACTTTAAATCAATCTTATTGCATAATTCAAAATTTATCTATAATATTTTTTAAAAAAATATTACATATTTATATAAAAAAAATTAAATAGTAAATTGGATAAAATTTCAAGATAATAACAAAAATAAAAATAAGTTTCTATGCTTTTCTAAAAAAAATGAAAAAGTATATGTGTAGACCCCAAAATTTGTTCCAATTTTATTTTTACATTAATTTTGAGTCTAATTTTAAATCTCAATTACATGTGTTATTTTTTTGTCCACTCACCATTTAATAGTTTTTATTATTTTGTATATTATTTTATTTTATTTTATCACTATTACTTTTATTTTATTATTATTACTACTATTATTATTTTATTATTATTATTATTATATTCTATTTTTTCTTTTTCTTTTTCTTTTCTCATTCCTCTCTCCTCTCTCTTCCTACTCCCCAACCACCCCCACCAACTTCTTCTCTCTCCTCCCATACCCCTCACCATCGGCCACCATTAGCCACCATCTCATCTCTCGTTTTTTTATTTTTTTTCTTTTTTTTCCTTTTTCCTCTCCTCTCTCCCCATTTTTTCCCACTCATTCTCTCTTTTCTTCCGTTTGGCCGTCCCACCCCACCCCGTGATTTTTTTCCCCCTCATTTTTTTCCCCCGTTTTTTCACTCACATCCTCTACTTTTCTTTTTTGACTTTTCTCCTAGCAACATTTTCCCAAGACGGGTGGCCCCCACCCCCATGAGCTATTTTGTTCCTCACATTTTCTCCATTCTGGGCTTTACCTCTCCCGACGGCGCATCAGCCACACACCCGCCATCTTCTCTCTTCCCTTTCCTTTCATCTCCATTTTTCTTCCTTTCTTCTAGGGGCTTCCGCTAGGACGGCGACAGTGGCCGGCTCCCCATCCCAGCTCTCCATTTGTTTTTTATTTTTTACTTTTTATTATTATTATTATTATTTTCATTTTTTCTCCCGGCTTTCCCAACTCTCACAGAATACAGCCGATCCCCATTTTCTCTTATTTTTCTTTTCTTTCTCCATTTTTCCTCCCCAACTCCCACACAAACTGGTCGGGGAACCCCCAAGATTTTTCCTTCCTCATTTTTTTTTCTTTTCTGGTTTTTTTTCTCCTTCAGAACACCCACTGCCAAACACTCCCTCCTTTTTCTGTCCTTCCATTTCTTTTTTCTTTTTCGTTTCTTTTTATTTCCCGTGAAACTCATCTCCATATCCACAGTCGATTAGTCGTCGTTGGCAAGCTACCGTAGTCGACATCATTTCCAGTAGTCGGGGATCCCCTCCCCTTCCATCCATTTTTGAATTATTATTATTATTATTATTATTATTTCTTTATTTGATTTTAATTATAATTGTTATTGAAATTGGGCTTGTTCATTTATGTTTATTTGTGGGCTTTATATTTGAACTTTATTAATTAACATAGAATTTATGTTAATTTGTTGTTGGTAAATTAATATGAAATTTGAGTTAATTTGTTATTGAATAATTAATATGAAATTTGGGTTAATTTATTGTTGGTGGATTAATTTGAAATTTGTTAATTTGGGTTTGTGGTTATATTAAATTTGGTGATTAAGTTAGGATATTTGGATTATTTGGAATCGGACCTATTTTTAATTGGATATTTGTTTGAGTTTTATTGGATTGAGTTTGAGATATTATTTCCTTTAACCATATATATTATTGATGTGGACTTGTTAATTAATATGAATTTTGGGTCCACAATGTGGGTGAAAATTGTTGGATAATTTAAATATTTGATATGGATTTAACCAATTTGGACATGGGACAATTGTGGTGTATATTAAATAGGGTTTGGATATGTGATATTAAATTTAGGTCTAATGGGATTTATTTTAATTTATCATATTTTGGGTTTGATTAATTGAGCTTATATTATGATTATTAATTTGAAAATTTTAGATCAAGGCTTATGACATGTGAAATATTTTTGTTGGATTATATTTGTTAATTTGGGCCAATTTTTAATTAATGAAATTTATTAGATAAATTTGAAGTTTGAATTTGAGTTTGAATAATTATTTTGAACTCTACATATTTTTGGATATTTACATTTAGATTATTTTTGTCTTTGCATTGGTCCATTTTGCAATTCTGTTGGTTGGGCCCACATGAAGTATGAAATTTTATGGAATAAAGTGAAAATCAAAAAGCTGTAAGAAGACATTGAGCTTGTAAGTTTATTTTTGTACATATTTTATTTTTCACTTTTATTTGGTTTTATTTTTATTAGTTCTTGTAAATATTTGTTCATATATATTTATTGAGTGCGTGCAGAATTGAACATCGAACAAACTATAAATTTTGTTTAAATGAAAAGAAAAATTCAGTAAATATGCTTTAATAAAATAATAATTTTAAAATATTATTTTTAATAAAAGAAAGTTTTTTTATTTATTTATAAAAATTCAAAAAAATGCATTTAGAAAAATCTAATAGAATTGTTTTTTATATAATTTAAATAATTGTTTTTAATAAAATTGTCCAAAAATTTCTTCATTTAATAAAAATTGTGCAAAAATTGTTTTGTAAATAAAGTTGTCCCAAAAATTAGTTTTTAATAAAATTGTCCAAAAAAATGTATTTTTTTAAATGAATTCTTTTTCCTTAATTAAAATGTAATTAAAAGTATTTTTGTTTTGTATAAATCACTTTTCTTAAATGAAAACAAATTGAAATACTTTTGTAAATAAAATTGTAAAAACTCATTCTTTTATAGTAAAAGCAAGTGAAAATAATTTTTGTACCCAAATTGAAATTTAGTAATAAATTCTTTTGATACAATAAGTGTAAATTGAAAATTGAATACAAATAAAATTAAGAAAATAAATTGATTCTTTTTTGTAAATAAATAAATTGAAATCATTAATTCAAAATCATTTTTAATAAAATCCTTTGAAATTTCTTTAAAACATTTTTTTAATATCTTTTATTTATTTAATTCAATAAATCTTTTTGCATAATTCTCTTATTATTTATTTTGTATATTTTTATAATTAGATTTCATTATTGTTTTTGTGTATATTGATTTCATCATGACTTATACATTGATTATTTTTCTTGATATTAAAAATTAATTAATTAATTGTCACAATTTCCTTAATTAGTTTAGTAGAAGTCGTATGTATACGGACTTAGACGGCTGTTACGGCTGACCATCGTATCTTTTCAATAAGTAATCTGACCTCTAGACTTAGACTTAGTTTTTCACAGATTTGTTTTTTTTTTTTTTTTTTCAGAAGTCACACTTAGGGTTTTCTTTCTTATTTTGTTTTTCCCTTAAAAAAATAATAATAATAAATGACGACTCCAAAACTTTTTTTAAAAATCAAATTTTCACCAAATAAAATAAAAAACGAGTTTTGTTATCGAGTGAAAATGCATCAAGCAAAATATGGGGTCCATAATATGATATAATATAATTTAATATTTTTTAATAATCTAAAATAAAATTAATATTATTATATTGAATAATATACATTATAATATACATTATAAATATTATAAAACTCTGTGAATTCATCAATCTGAACAAGGTAATTGAAACCACGTTGTGCATGAGAGAGAGAGAGAGTATTGCGAAAGTGTCATGAAACATCATTATGAGCTTGCTTGACCATGTGAAAAACTCATTCCTCGACGGAGTCAATGCCCCATGTATACCGTGCAACCTAATTCCGATGGGCGGGGAGGTGTTCCCACTTCCGACCCAACCCGGCCCACTTGAATATCAAATTGGTTCTCCTTTCTTTCGATCACAAACCTGGTATGAATAGACCTCCACGACTATTTTAAATCTCACTACTCATCTTTGAATTTATTCTTTATTTTTTAAAATTTAAGAAAATATTATATAGTCTGAATATTAATCACTTCAGCACAATTCTTGTAGTGACAAGACTAGGTTGGAACTGGTCCAATAATTAATATAATAAAGCTACCTAATTAGTATTTTATGGTAACAATTATCAAAAGCCTTATCGAATACGTCAACTAAATATTCAAATTTAAGAATTTCTCGTGCCTTACATACGCAGAAATAGACTCATACGATTGATCAGGTTGTACCTGGATTCAGTACACCTCTATTTTTTTAATAATTCAAGTGAGTCAATTGAGTGAAATTAGGTTCATATGCAATAATTTTTTATGTTTGGCCCGCCCAAAATTCAACTTTGCTGAATCATTTTTTTCCAAATTTTCCTCCAACACTCATCTCCAAATGTCAGGAAAATCAGAAAAACCCAGCTACGTTGGTGAAATTCATGCATTTCTTGCGCAATACGTTCCTTTTCCCATTCATTTCTTGCCCACCAAAAAAATCTGATATCAACTAGAGATCTTAGACTGAAAACGACCAATGACGCGTAACCTTCTGGTGTTTTGTATGAGACTGTATAGATACGTAGGGTGTTGGATTCAATAAATTTTCCAGTTCCGTGAGGAAAGTAGTCTTAATACGGTTGCAGCTGGACGCACTGAGACCGTTAACAAACCAAAATGGAACCAAGAAATATTGGTAATGGAACAAATGAATGATTTATTTTATGTTCAATTATTCATAATACGTGGTTTTTTCTATATTTTTTATCCTCCACGCGTCCAAACACCTTCCATGAAAACCATGGGATTTGATCTCCAAAATTTTCAAACTGGATCTCTAAAGAAAATGTAGTCTGGCGTCCAAGTCCGTGTTTTTCGATTTAGATTAGTGTGGACCGTTATCTGGATTCAAACTTCAAACCACATAGGAGAAGTCAATACACCGACCCACCTTTTTCAAGTCAAAAAAAAACTTATTACTATTTGAACAAACCCAAGAAACCATCCCTATAAATATGTATATATTCACATCAAAAACCTAACATTCTCATTCACAAATCACAAATCCAACTCAATTTTTCAGCCTCAAATCTCCTCTTTTCTGCTCCAACAACCAATTGACGATCATGGGATGCAATAGGGTAACTCTCTTCATCGCAATAGCCTTTATTTTCACCATCTTGTTCTCTTCAAACACCCTGCAACTTGTTTCAGCCACGAGGCCTCTGCATGGAGAGAATGGGTTTGAGAATCAAGCTGTGCTGCTCCAATCTAAGCAGGCGGGGCCGGTACCACCGTCTGGCAGTTCTCCATGCAGCTACATCCCTGGTACTGGTGTCTGCGTGAACGAAATGAACTATGCGGGCCCTTTTGTTCATCCGCCGCCGCCATATCCTGGCTCCGCCATCGATTCAGCAGCAGCTTCCATAGCTGGTGAGACTAACAAGCAAGATCCGATCTCTTGATCTTGTTTGGCAGTGGAGTTCAATCCCTGGATGGTCAGCTTAAATACTGGAAAAGTACATACCATACCTCCTTTTTTCCCCTTATAGGTAATGAAATTGATTAAAAACTGCGACAAAAAAACAAGCCCCACATATTTGATGTTGTAATTTTTCTCCCTTTTTCTTCTTCTTTTTTCCCGTAATTGGTTGGGGTTTTTCTTCCTCTTTTGCCCAATTCTTTTTTTTTTTTTTTTGGGGATTTTTTGTACATGCATGGGTGCAACCACTACAAGTTTGATTGTTGTAAATCTAATTTATATGCCATTGAATTTGATTATTTATCAATGTTTTATTGTTATTAATTATGAAGGGCCAATAAGCAGCTGCATTAAATTAAATCTTTCTAGTCTTTAGTTGGATTGCTCTCTGGAATAGCTATTTATACTAAGTGGGCTGATAACAATTGGAAATTCAAGATCATTGATATTTTTAATAAAGAATTTGGAAAATTGGGAAATTTCTGTATATACAATAATTAAAACTTTTTGATGAAGGTGACCACTTATATATATGCTCCCCCCTTCTTTTGTTTCTTTCGGAGATATTGAAGATGCTTTGACCATGGCTTATCATGCAAAATGGTCTACTATCTGCATTAATTAGTGGGGGGGGAGTCTACATGCAAATACTCTCATTGATATGCGAGGGGTATCTCATTCAACATTTATAACACATTGAATTTGATTTTAAGTGGGTATGTAGACTGTATTTTATAATATTTTTATTTGAAGTACTTTTGGTGAAAATATTTGTTTTTTAAATGTTTTTTTAGAGAATCACATATCAAATGCTCTTAAAAATACTATAAATAATTTTTTAATATTATAAAAATATTTTTCAAATTTTATCAAATATTTAATTTTAAAAAATATATATATATTAAAAAAATTTCTAAAAACACTATCAAGTCAAATTTTATTTGATTAAAGTGTTTTTAATTTATGATATTTTTAAAAAATGCTCTTTTGAAAGAATTACTTATCAAGTGATATGTTATTAATAATTTCAATTGATTTTTGGAATTTTTAAAAGTGATATTAAAATATCTTGAAAAGTATATCAAATATCTAATTTCTTTTAATAATATTTTTAATTTTTTCAAAATCATGAATTAAAGTGTATCTGATTCATGAACACCTTCTTTTAGTAATTTAAAGAGACTATGAAGATTAGAACAATAATGGTAAGAGAAAACTGAAGAGGATTTGAGGAAACCAATTCAAACAACTTATTTGGCTGGTACCTAGGAGACAAACCAGGATGTTTCCTAAGGTTTAAATACGTCAACCATTTGAATTTCATAGTGTCAACACCCACCCAAAAGAACGCCCACGATCTAATTCTTATATGCCACATCATTATTATACTTTGATTATCCTAGCTTTGTCAAATTATGACCAATGCAAGTGCATATTTATTTATTTTTTTATAAAAAAGTTACGTGATTTACACGCCAAGAAAATTTGAAATGCTTCTCTTATTCTCCTCTTTACCTGGAATAATCTTAGTCTGAATTTTCCCATTATGAAATTACTTGTAACTATTGGGGAATTAAGGCATTTTTCAAATTAAAGCTGTTTATAAAAGGAAAATTAATTCATTTTATGTGTTGAAACTGCGGAATAAAAATTATTTTTTAAAATATTTAAATAATTATATAAATGTTAAGAATGATGTAAAATATAACAACCATAGAATAAAAATTAATTTTTGATATATTTAAAAAAGAAAATAGAAAGTAAGATAGAAATATTTCAAATTCTCAAACAAACTAACATTGTATAACAATTCTTAAAAGTAATTCTCAAAAATTATTTTTAAGAACTATTTTTTATAGATATATATTCTCGGATGTTAAGTTAAAGCTAGCTGATTTTTCCACTTATTATATGAGATTTTTCTGATAAGATGGGAAAGAAAATGAATAAATAGCTTGTTTCAACTCTTTGAAACAATGAAGTTGTTGGTTCCTTTTTCACACTCAATTTCTCCAGACTAAACATGAGCTAATTACACAAGAAATCATTGGAAAACACGCCAAATGCGTAAAAATGTAACCTTAAAAGTTCTTCATAATTATTGTGATCATGTGACTTGATAGATTAAGAATGAATGTTTTAGATTTGACCTGTTCTGGTCAAAGAAAAACTGTCTACCACAACGTGGCACCACCATTTCCTTGTGTTTTCCAAATCCTGACGTTCTCAATTCCAATACGCAAATCATTAAGCCAGCCAGCCAGCCAGCCATCCTTCCATTGACCCACCAAAAGTCTAATAAAACATCGTTATGAACTCTGAGTTTCATCTAGTTTCAAATGTCATGATCCACCAACCCTGACCAGGCCCTTAGGACTGGTGGCAACTGTCTGGATAGCGTATAAAAAAAATCGCTGACCCAGATCAACTGTCCACTTTAGCCGTCACTTTTTCTATTTGTCACTTTCTCTGGACGACCAGATAACTAAACTATAAAGGGGCTGATTCGTTTCGTTTTCTCCACTTGTTTAGTATGAAATGTAAGGTTTAATTATGTTAGAAAAGGCTTAATGTGGTTCCTGGGAAACAATGAAATAGGTTAGCCAGAAATTCAGTTGGATGATGGTTGAAAAATGGTTCTGACGACATTTATTTGTTTGAAACTTCACATAACTTTCTGTGATTTTTACAGTATAAATCAATTCATCTGAATTGAAAAAAGAATACTAAAAAATTGTACAAGATACACGAGCGTGTGGCAAAAACCAAGATCCGAGTAGAGTAATTGAGAATCTGTAACTTGGGTGGATGCATGCTATCTTTCTTCTGAATTCAAGTATGGGTATGAAATGGAGAGCTTCAGTTCTGGCTGGTAGCCACCCCAAATTGGACCATGAGACGAGGGTAAGCACTGGCACGAGGCAAAGCATTGCCGGCAAAGTGCATTTCCTGGACTGGACAGTTGGGTCCGCCACCCCCCGGAATGTAGGTACACCCAGAAGGCCCAGAGGGAGGGACGGGGCCTCTCTGAAGAGACTCTGCTACAATTTTTTCTTCTTGTTCGTACAAGATTCGACTAGCTGTGTATGGTCGGACTTGTAGAACAAGAAGGAGCACTGCGATGGCAAAAACAATATTGAGGAGCTTCATCTTCGTACCTTTCTGGCAACAACGATAAGATATGAGAAAAATAGTGGAGTATAGTATTTATACCCAAAATCTTTGAAGAATGATGCAGTTTTTTTATTTGTATATATGTTTTTGACCGTTGACTGCTTGGGCTTTTTCCGATACAACTTATTAAAATTGAACAAGTCATAGAAAAAACAGGAGGGGGCTTTGGGTTTTGAACTTGAACCCCAAGGTTTTCTGATCTTAACATCTTGACTATGTAAAAGTATATATATTTTGGCATTCAATAAACATGGGTTTAAGGTGCAGTTTTGGTCTTTGAATAATGGCGGCCTTTGAACTTGACTCCCAAGGTTTTATGATCTTACCATCTTCACCGTATAAAATAAACATTCTTTGAGGAATGAAGTGTTTGATTGTTTAATTCTCTTCATTTTCTTTTCTTACAGGTAAGCTGTGAGCTTTGGTCGTGAAAAAGGAAGCTTCATGGGAGTGCTGTATATTGCTCGGACCTTGAATATTTGAAGTTGGATTGCAAGTGTTGGTCATGGTCTTCGTCATGTTAGCAAGCAGATTTGAATATAATAAAGAAAAAAATTGAAGTAGGAGGAGATGAGATCGGTAGGTGAGTCATCTCATTCGTCACATTCCAATTCAGCTTAGCACCCAACAAAATTTGGGGCCGAAATTGAAAGAAATTTGGTGTACTCTTTGTTATGGGTATTTCCAAGCCAATGAGTGCTGATAAATCTACTATACTCTGGTGAATTTGATGGTGCTTTTGGGGTTAGGGAATAACAATAGAACTATGGACGAGAATGGTGATGAATCATAATAGATGTAGATGAGAGGAATTAAAATCCTAGAACTGGAATTTGATTTCCATACCAATGAACTTTTCATTTATATTCTTATTTTGGAAAACAATCTATCTCATTTCCATTCTCTATTCCAATATTTCAAACATGGCCTGTTGATCCCTGGCAGATGAATCTCAACTATTCTCTGTTTAAACATTTTCAAATTTTTTCATTTTCTTTGAACGATTTAATATTCTGCCAAAATACATTCGAAAATTTTGCCATTCAACAAAGAATTTGACAATAAGTGAACTAATTTCCAACACCCGCAGCCTATGTCTTGCCATTTTTGAAGTTGGCCTTCTTTAAGGGGCCATCCTTCACAAAGGAGCAAAAAGAGTAGGCTACCAAGAAACATGAAATGCTGCAAAAAATTGACCCTCAGAAAACCATAATCCATCATAAATGCCTACTCCTGGCATGTTTTACATATGACATTATGATTCACAGACATCTGAATCATTTAAGCCACCATGGCCGGGACATCTTATTAGTAGTATTCAGCTTTTATGGTAGATGTGATAACCTTCTTTTTCTTTTTTCTTTTTTTTTTTCTTTTTTTTTTTTCCTGTTCGCGCAAGAGCTCCAAGAAATGGGGTTGGTATCCAAATAGACCACGTCGTCGCGGAATGTGTTGGTGCGGTGTCTTCAGGGCACCAGAATGGATTACTGTACGCCAATCACTAAAAAAAAATGCAGACATAAACTTTATTATCTTAGGAAAGCAAGCTGGGGGAGGGGCTCATAATGATGCGCTTAAACCAGGTTGAGATCCTCCAGTTCAGTTTTATGAGGGGAATTGAGCGTAAGCAAATAAAAAAGAGCACAGCGCCAGAGTCCTAGCAGCAAATAAAACAAAGACTCCAACGCAAAAGCAATCAGATTCCCCCATTGTGCTCCAAAAGGGTTCCTTAACGAGCTTCACTCAATCCTCCCTACCCAAGTATGAAAGCTGAGCCCCTGGTTGAAAACAACTAAAGCTGGAAGCTAAGATGGCAGAATCACTCTTTGCAAAATAAGAGTTTTCTTATCAAAGGATTACAACCCTCACTCCAAATCTAAAAAGACCAACAAACTTCCTCAAAATACATTACTATAATGGACACAAACCCACTCATTTGCAGGCCAACTCCATCATAGCGTAGCTTCTTTTCAATGTCCATTTGAAGGCCGGAACATTGTATATCCATCAATGCCACATGCAGGATTTTGGTAATCTGGAATGTAATATGGGTAGCCATCGCTCTCCACTGCATTCCTTGCGTTAAACATAGGAATATCAGAACCAGCCACCTGCCACTGGTTTGGAATTAATCCATCTATTGGCCCGTTTGCATAATGTGGAGGATTAGCTTGTGGAATAAAATCCCTCAGTGGGTGGTCAAAATGGCTGCCAGAAGAGCCATAACTCCGTTGGAACACTTCATCATGATTGGCTCCAACATGGTAACTCCGTGTTCGCTCAAACCTGCAAGCACTAGTTGAAGAGCCCAAATCACCTGCTATGCCCATATCACCTGGAAAAGACCGCTGCCGACTCAGAAGTTGTGGCCCATTGCTGAGACTCTGGGAGCTTGTGCTTGCCCTAGCAGCCTTCCCTACCTGCTCATCATTGAGCAGATCATTGATGATGTCTAGGTGAGGGAAGGGGAACTCATCTATCATCACACCATGGGTCTGATACCCGGATGTACCGGCTGGAAACTCAGTTGAAAAGTGCTCCCTTGATCCACTGTGTACAGGATTGTAGAAATCAATGTTTTGAATGTCATTAAGCATGGAAGGACCACAGTTCGTGCTTCTGCTGGCATCCCTTTGAGAGCGCTCTGTCCATTGTGCACCATTCTGCAAGATGTCCTGTGTTCCCATTCCAAAAGAGAAGCCTGATTTGACAGAGTTCACATCCAACCGGTCAGAGTTTTGTGGTAAAAACATTGGTGAAGATACCAAGGTAGGCAGTTGCGAGTATGCTGGTGAAGAGTTCGCTGTTGAACTTGAGTGAGGATGACTGAAGCCAGATGAACTTGAAGAAACAGAGTTACCAATTATGGCATTTCTATAGGACTGAGGTACATAACTATGTGTTGCTGGTGAGGGGTCAGGACCTAACCGTCCAGCAGCACTCACAGAACGGGCTAGCAGTGGGGTTGTTTGAACCATAGAAACCACAGGAGCAGTTGGTCTTGGACCAGGGATTAGAGGAGCAGTAGAAGGCCTTGACACCATGGGCACTTGGTGAACTGTGGGTTGTTCAGTCGGTTTTGGAGTTGCAGCTTTTTGAGTCTCTGGTTTGGACACTATCATTGTTTGGGTTGAAGTTACTAAAGGTGCTGCTTTATAAGCTGCTTGTGGGCTGTTTGAAGATGTTTTCCTAACTGAAACAGGTTCAGCAATAGGAGTGCTCTTCGACTCCAACTTTAGCTGAGCAGTAGAGGGGAGACTTCTGGGAGGGCTCCGGGGAGGGGATGGTGCTGCTGTTGTCTTTTCTTTGGATTGCCTCTCTGTATCAACCTGGTCTTTGATGCTCAGTTTCTTCTGCAGCAAAACAACTTCTTCTTCCTATCATACGGAAAAGCAAATGTCAGGTTATTTTAAAACAAAGTTAATTGAGATTCATGAGAACAATGCCCTCAGAAAATAGAATGCAAAAAGTTGCACAGATTCAGTAAAATAAAGAATTACACCAAATTAAAGTTTAAGGTACATTTGATTTGTATTGTGTTGAGATTGAATCAGCCGTCAGACAACAGGAAAAGAACATCTTTTTAGTAAGATTACCAACAAACTGCATAGCCTACACCTACAGCCATAATTGTTCACCACTTAAATTTTCCGATTCCTTTTGTTTTATGGCATGACCTTCAGTGGGCAAATTCTTAAACAAGCAATATCATGACTATAAAAACAAAAGAAAATGACAAACCCCACCTTCTTAACCACATGCTGCTCAAGCCACTTTATCCGATCATGTAAGGAAAGACTGCCAGCTTCAGACTCAGATTCAGCTGCCTTACAACTACCAGAAGCATCATTTAGATCCCCAGCATCTGTGGCTGGTCCAGAGGGATGAGCATCCAACTCATTTGCCCAACTAGTCCCATCATATGCTACCTTACTTCGTTGATTTTTTCCTCTGCAAAATTAAGTGCCATTTCAAATGAATGCACGTATTATTGAACCATAGCACAAACACAAAAGAAGGCTATATCTTTACCTGCTTGGTGACTTTTGATTTTTGTAGTTTGGAAATGAGTTCCCTTTATAGGGCCCATTCATTACCACAGATGGGACTGAGTCTGTAGAACAAGTAGAGGAACTATCATCCATTACACCTGGGCTCTTCCTTTCTGTAATTCCATTCTGTACAGATGACAGACCACTAATCGCACTGCTACTGGCTTCTGTGGGAGGATGAACTTCAGATGTGTCAGTATCCCAATTGATATGACTAGCATCTCTGTCTTCTGAATCAGGCTGAGGCATTTCAGCAGCACAATCTACTGAATCAGACACATCAGAAACATCTTCCAGGGTATCAGGCTTTTCAAGCACAGTTTGCACTTGTTCCCTCATAAAGTCGTTTCTGCCATCATTAGGGCTCCCTTGTTGCTGCTTTTCTTGTAGTGTCACACCAGACCTTTCATCCTTTCCTTTATCTTTCCCTTTGCGATTGTTCCTTTTTTGTTTAGCCTGGTATTAGGCACAAAAAAGAAAATTTGTAAGAAAAAAACATGAAAGCTCAAAGAAAAATGAAGATTTTTATCAAGACATAAAATGTCACCCACATAAGTGAAAAGATGAAAACATGGTCAGGAGCACAGGTTGAGACCTGAATCTATAAATTAATATAGAAGCTAGAAATCTTTTTGAAAGCCAAGAAAAAGACATTTTCCCATTAAGTATCAGATTGATAAAGAAGGCCTTGCAAACTAAATTGACAACCAGACAATAATAAAAATGCAAAGCATGGAAATGCTTGGACATAATGATTCTAAATATCAATATATATTTGTGCTTCAGCCTACCATCAAAGTTGAATGACAGTGATCTTGAATCATGAAAAAATGTGATATGGCCACAAACTTTTATTACAGGAACACAAACTCCAAAATATGCAATAATTATTTTGGTTTTGACTGCCTTTGCAATTCATGCAAATAACTTTACTGCTACGAGTTATGATTATGATATTATCATGCTATGCAAACTCAAGTATTGCTCAATTGTTTGAGATCTGGTTACAACTCAAACATATTAGTTTAAATTTTGGAGATGGGAATTTCAAACTTCCCTAAGATCTAAATTAGGCAAAAGAATCAAACCTGCTTTTTCTTGGATTTTTTTTCCTTTTCAATTGCTCCTCGTTTTGCCTTCTGCTCACTTTCAGCCAACCAAGCTGCCTCTTCTTCACGGATGAGTTCTTCTTGCCTCTTCAAAGCAACAGCTTCCTGGTAGGAAACCTCAATTTTATTGCTGTACATAAATAAGGAAAAAAATTAGTGCAGCTAATAGGTAAAGATACCACAAAAATATAATCAGTTACTTATAAATCAAGCAGAAAATAGTAAAACTAAGTGTCTGTTTGGATACACTTCCTGTTCTCTGCTTTTAAAATCAGAAAATAGTAATGACTTTTAAATAAGATATAAGAACTCTTAGAAACTTATATTAAAAAAAGTAATGATTTTAAAAACTATTTAAAAAAATCCCTGCATCAAAACATTTTTGATACCTCAAATTTTAAAATTTCATAAGGTTTTAAAGATATAAGATAATATACAAGATGTCCTACTTTTATATGGAAGTTTCTGATTTCAAAAACAAAATATAAGGTGTATCCAAAAGGACACTAAGTTGTCATTTGGACTGTTTAATCATAAAATAGTAGTAACTACTATATGAAATACAAGAACTCTAAAAGACTTATCTTAAAAAAATAATAATAATAATAATGATTTTTAAAAACTGCTTGAAAATTTTGAGGTGTTAAAATTTAAAAAATTATGGAAGCAACTTTTCGAACATAGGATGAATTAATACTTTTTGTATAAAAGTTCTCATATTTGTATAGAAGTTACTATAATTCTCTGTTTACAAAAAACAACATATCTAGATGGCACCCAAATTAATCAACGATTGAAAGAATATATACATAGATATTTGATTCATTGTGGTAATTGCACTGTTCCATCAGTCAGCAAGCAAAACCAAGTTGTTAAACGGGTACCAAACAACAACCATCTTCATTACAAAGCTCAATTGTGAATTACTAGGTAAAAAATAAAACAAAATCCAACATTACATTTGGCCAACATGCAATGTGGCATAAATTGAAATAATAAATTTCCCCTTGAGCAAGAAGGCAATTAGTTAAGAAGCTGAACCTCAGCATTTGCATGGTTTCTCAAGTGAAACCAGATTAAGAGTGAGAACCATCTGAATGATGATAAACTCAAAGTAAAGAAGAGAGACAACAATAATTAAAAGCATTTTTAATAGAATATTATATCTCTGGCCCCTTAAGAGGACAATGAACCACTGGCCCTTTTATCATTAACAAATCTTCAAAAAGACTCCCTTTTACGATTTGGAAATCTGTGATCTCCAAAAGCATACTTCCCTGCTGCTCATGCAAGCTCCATTTGGCGTTTGAGAACAGTAGATCCTTTAAATTGTACAGGAAAGTCCAAAATTACTATTGTTCTTGACCTTGACAGCACAGATGTTTTGTTGAGGGTGAAAAAGGGCTTCCTATCATATTTTTGGTTCCCATTTTCAAGGAAATAGGATGGAGCCAGCCAAAGGAAGGTAAAAGTTCTAGGTAAAAAAAGGCAAGACCTTTAGATTTTAAATATTTCATCTTCATCCTACAATAGCAACCTGAATTTACTCAATGGGCAGCAATGGGTCCAGTCTACTTGAGGTCAAAAAACTAAAAATTTACTCAACCTGAATACAACCTGTTTAAAAATCGTGTCAAAATGACTTAATATGAACATGACTTGTTTATTACATGACCACGAATAGTTTAACATATAAATTAAGTTAGATCGCGTACGAACTAACACAGATAACCTGTTAAAATGATTCTAACCCATTAAACCCACTAAAACGATTTTAATCCATTAAATCTATTAACCCAATTACAACCCACTTAACCAATCTAAAATTTGAAACCTACAAAAATATTATTTTTAAAATAGTTTTTAGGTGCTTTAACTTTCAAGTTTTAATTTTTTTGAATATTACTTAATTTAATTATTTAAAAATATTATTTTTAAAAATACTTTTTAGGCATGTTAACTTTCAAGTTTTAATTTTATTTAATACTAATTAATTTAATTATTTAATTTTGATTATAATATGTTTAATAATATAAAAAGTAAACTAAATTTTGAAGTTCATACTTGTTTATTTTCTATTTAATGTTTTAATTATAAAATGTTTTTAATTTTTATAATGAAATATTACTTTAGTTAGTTATTTATTTATTAAATATTTTTAATCTTTATAATGAAATATTACTTTAGTTAGTTATTTATTTTTTTACCATATGATATTTATAATTTAAAAACTACTTCAAATTTTAATAATTTTTAAATATATAAAATTGATAAATCAATTTATATAGGTTAAACAGGTTGTGCCATAAACGGATCATTTTGACAGAATCAACAGATTAAATGGTTTAGATGGGTTGAGCAATCAAAATCAAACACAGCCTATTTATTAAACAACTTACACGGGCTGACACAATTATAAGACAAATAAGATGCACCAAACCCAAACACACCAAAATTTTGTATTGTTTTCAAGCCATATTGTCATGTGGTGTCAAAATTGCCACCCCAATCCAGAGCCAAATCACCAAAATAAGTTCCACCAAAAATGAGTTCACTGCAATTATGCTACTCTCCATTCTTTCTAGCCTGACAAATGAGATCCCAGAAACAGTTTACAGAAGAAAGAACATATCTAAAATCTACAGTTTTTCTTTCCCCCATCATTTTTTGTTAATAGGTAATATGGGTTTCTTCAACACAGTTCTAAAAATTTTAACTACCTCGTAAAAATCAAAGTTATCCATGAAATTAAAAAAGATAATATGTCATCCACTAAAAACTCCAGTAACCTCATTTTTAACAATTAACAAATATTCCTAGAAAGAAAGTATATCAAACAGAAAGAAATCTATTTGCTACTCATTTTAAAGGATTTTTAGGATTTCGAAGATAATATTGTTTCTACAGATTGACTGCCATTAAGATTACGGTTTCACAATATGCATCTCCTAATTTTTAGGAGGCAAGACTTTCCGCTCATTTCCACACTTCATATTTTGGTATGCGACTTAATCTTTGACTGATTATTATAAAATATAAAATAATACATTCAAACAAACAAAGCATGATAAAAGGATGGATTTGCTTTCAATGTCTACAAGTTTGCACACTATTATTAGATAGAACATATCTGAAAATTCTGAAGATAAGCAAAAACAGATAATTTGCTAGTGTATAGAAGGCAAAGTATATAAGAAAAAAAAACACTAGAACATATAGTCATTATCACAAAAAAATATCAAGCCAAACTCAAAAAATTTGTGTTGTGGATCAACTCCATTTGAATAAAAGATAACAGCATCAGTCTTCCAATCATTAAGAACAAGGACAGCTTGCAACAAGAAGATTAATCATTACAAGTTACATAAGCAGTCAGCAAGAGTAGGAGAAACTAAAAGAGTCCTTCCCTAAAGGTGATCCTTAGTGACTAACAAGAACATCCAGGAAAAGCAGGAGACTCGCAAATATTTATTTTATTAACAGCATTACACGCCAATAACTAAAAAAACAGAGCAGTTATTTCAAGACTAAGTCAATAAACAGTTTTCAGAAGAGGAATGAGGATGGATTACCTGAAAATATGGGCAAGGACAAAAATTTCAACTGTTCTACGACCCAATTCTGTAAGACGCCTTTCATCACGCTCGATGGAGTCCTTGTTGAAGTCCTCTCCAGGACCCCCATCCTACATACAAGAGACAGTGAACTCATAAATAAGGAAATAAGAGGAATTGGTAAGGAAAAGAAATACAAAGACCATGTTAAATAGATAAAGTTAGCCACACTGCAAAATAAGCACATTAATATCATTTTAGAAGTCAACACCATTACTTCTCTCAGAAAATCATTGCACTTTCCTCACTCCTAATTATTTTAACAGAAATAGAACAGTCAATGCCATGCTATTATCCTTGACTTATCAAAATACCAATTAGATCATATACAACAGACAATTCCTGCTAGGTGGTTTTATAATAAATTTTCAATCAAAAGTTAAGTCAAGATTCATATTGTAAGGAAAAAGCCCAAGAAGAAAGAAACAGAAAAGAAGATTCTGAGGCAGAATCTTTCCGCTTCAAGCATAAGGGAAGAAAATAAATGCAGCTGCATGAAATAAAAACAGAAAAAAGAAAATCCCTGAATAAACAAAGGAGAACTCAAGTGGGAATGAGAAATTCCAAGAAAATCTTGTTAGCTTAATGTAAATTAAGACCCATATCCTAACAATTTAAGCTTTTAGGAAGGCTGGTACCTTAACATGGTATTAGTCTATTGGAGCTAGAGGTCTTGAGTTCGAATCTCTCCTACTGCTAATATTCCCATGTGCAGCCCATAACCACATGTGAGGTAGGGTGTTAGCTTGAAATACTTTGTGGGCCCATGTCCTAATGGTTTAAGCTCTTACAAAAGTTGATAACTCAACAAACCTCATGTTCAACCCCACACTTCAGCAACGATGATTGCCTCTTGATTACTGTCTCTAACAGTACCCCTGCCCCCAACACAACTATAAGAAGTTTTATGGCACCATATGCCTCCAAGCAGTATAGATAGGTGTATGTGAGGTCAAATTACAAGTGCGATTTCATTATAAACTTTCCTTTTACTGATACTATGTGTACGATGATAGTCCTTGTTCAGTCTATTAGATAACCCCAAAGTCTTCTGCTATTTTTTATAGAACTTCCTTCGCAGAAGGAACTCATCAACCATACGACACCACAGGATGGTTTATTAATGATTTAAAAAATAAATAAACTAGATTGATTTAACAATTTAGTTGCTTGTGCAATAACTTGACTCTGCATCTTTTAAATCAAGATGTCATGTTTAAGTAAATTTGATCAATTTGAACAGAAGAAACTGCTTGATACCCAAGTTCCTATGTGGCCCAGGTTAGTCAAAATGTAATGATAAATGCTCTCATCTGGCCCAAAACATTAGCGCATTGAGGTTGAAGAGATTTCTGAAACCTTAAAACTAAAGAATAACATAAGACACCCAGTGGCAATCTTGGAGACAAACGATTCATTCACCAAGAATAAAGGAATCCGAATAGAAAAATAGCTGAATAGATACACAGATGGATATAGAGAGAGGGAGAGAAGAAAAATGATTATTTCAAGAACCTGCTTTATTTACAATCAATTACCATTTAGAACTAGTTAATCATCTACACTTGATAGAAACTGCTTGGCATCAAACTAATTTGTGCAAATGGGAAATCTAAATTGTGATTTAGATATGTTATGCTAATAAAGTAATAATATCAAGGACCAGACAAATCAAACTGTTTTCCTGGAAACTAAGTACAAAACTAACTTGTGTGTATGCAGTATGGTTTGTTAGGATTTCTAAAACGTCCAGCACACAATCCATTCTTTTAGCAGCTGAGAAGTCATTCTAGAAGAAAAGGTCACATGCCACCACATAGAAACATAAGAGGAGAGGGAAGAACACAAACTTCATCAGACACTAAATTATTATCATATAGCAAGAACCTAATTTCATAACATGAGTTAAACCCATCTAACTCACAGGTTCATGCTAATAAGAAATTTCCAGAAAGCCATTATTACCATAAAGGTTTTGACAGGCATCCAACAGCTCACCTTTGTACGATTCTGGGGACCTTTCTCATCTTTTGGAGGCAATGGTTCCAAAGCAGCCCTTTCAAGCAGTAATAAAACATCATCCACCAAAACAAACATATCTTTCTCCACACGAACAATAGGAGCTGGCATTTCTTCAGCATCCAATAGTTTCGCCCTCCCCTTCTTGCTCTTATTAGTCTGGCCTTCAAGAGCCTTCAGACCACTGTACAAAGAATCCATTACCAAAGTGGATGTGACTTCCTTCTCTATAAAAAAGTGTTTTACAACTACTTTCAGAATGGAGTCCGTTTTCTCCCTGGACATGCGGCGCCTAGCATTTTGGTCAATTCCCAACCAGAAAGCACAGAAGCTGCAAATATTGAAAATGATCATATTTATCACAAAAAAATAAATCATAATAACAAAAATATTCAAGATCAACCAACAAATGACAACCAAAAGGTAAAGCATAACAAGGAAAATGATCAGGTTTATAGATCACAAGCTACAAATGGAAAATATCAAGGTCCAAAGTGTCTCCCCCAAGCAGACTGTAAAATAGGTTTAACCCCGTTAAAAAAAAAAAAAAAAAAAAAAAAAAAAAAGAAGGTTCAATTTTTGCACAAGTGAATACAATGACATACAGCAGTTGCCAAACCAATGACCATTAGAAGTAGGAGACAATTTAATCTGAAAACCATAAAGTCCAGCACCTCGGAGAAGCTCATGTTAACTATAACTGATAATTACAGTTCTATCCAAGTTATAAATGATCCAACATTCTGAAGATGAAAATATGCTACCTTGACCATCTAGCTTTGTCCTCTATCAACTTCCCAAGCTTGCCTCTTCTCTCTTCCACAAAACGCCGGCAAATTTGCTCCACATTTGTAAGATAGACACGAACAAGTTCTCTCCTGTACTGGCAATCAAGACAACGGAATGGACGGTCTGCTCTCTCCCTATAACTCAAAAGAGTAAAAAAGGAATTGGTCACCAAGATGTTAAATTGTGCACATAACCAGAAGCAAAAGGCTATCATATTAGTGAGAGGAGAAGCCTAAAAGTACTCACTAGAAATATTTCAAAAATTTAAGCCTACAATCAAGATGAGGCCGATGGAAAATTGAAGCTATGATAACCTATCAAACTAAGAGGAACACCCAATGAAGAAAGAGAGGGAGCACATTCATGGTTCACTCAAAATTTCCTAAAAAACCTTCATAATATGTTCACTTTTTACAAAATAAACTCGATTTTGTTAATGCCCATGTGTAACAAGCTATGTTGCAGAGAAATGAAAATTGAACAGGCATTTCAATAATTCAGCCGATTTCCCACATCCTGAGATCTGGCAATTGGATGAATTAAACATACCAGCAGCAGACACAAATACCATAATCTAGGTAACCTTGTTGTTCATTAGTTATGAACAGGCACACAATGCACATAAAATGTTGTTGGGAGTGGTGCTGTTCCTGCTGTTATTGTTGTAAGACAGGCCTACTACCATCATTTCAAGCATGTTATGCACAACCCTCAGATATTAAATCTGAGAAGTGCAAGTGTCAGGTAGTGCGAGTCCAACAGAAAGTTGAATGTACAGTTACTGCAAAACAAGGGGTATACAAAAAATTGATTTAAAAGTGCATGCAGCAAAAGAAGGGGTATCCTTAAAAGAAAGATGAAAGTGAAAGTGTCATGTGTAAGTGCTGGGTAGTCCAATTCCAGCAGAAAATTGAATTTACTATTACATGCTGCAAAAGAGAGGTATCTGTAAAAGGGGAGAAAAATATTTCAAATTTTCAGGTTGGTAATTAATCCCCAACCCCCAAGCTAATGAGATTAAATAATATAGACTAGCTTAATAGAGATAAAAATTCTTCTTTACGCCATTTCTCACTTCAGATATAATCAGATGATACACAATAAATATTTGCCGGAAGTCCATACCTAGAAATGAATTGTAACAGAATGACTTGATCACAGAACAAACTTCAATGAGAAAGATTAAAATAGCATACCACAATTAGCATTAATAACTAACACTCTTATCCTCAGATTTGCATTGCCATGAGATGCAAAGAAATTTATATGATAAAAAAATATAATTTGCAAATATATGTTAACAATATATGATTCACATAGAAACTTCTATTATAAGAAACATAATTGGGAAAAAATAAAATAAAAATAGGAGTAAATTGCCAGCAGTAAGATTTTAATCTCAAGTGGTTTAGGGGCCTTTTAGTTGATGCTAACTTTTCAGTTTTAGATTTTTGTTGATTCTTTGAGAAGATGTTAGGTCATTTTGTCGTCTTTATTTTCCATTTTTGGTTTTTTTGGCATGCCTTGTACTCCTGGCACACTTGGGTTGTGCCCCCCTTTATAGGCGCCTAAATTTATTTTGTTCCTACACTGTGTTAAAAAAAATATTAAAATAAAAAAAATAAAAAGGAGAAGAAAGGGGAAAATGATGAAGGATACCATCCCAAAGACCAAACAAACTTTCAACTTCAAAAGCAATGAATTATAAACCACCTGATAACTTGGACTTGAGCCTTTATAATAAGAGTGTCAGCATCAATAAACCCATCTAACACTTTTGATAGTTCCATGAATTTTTTCCACCCCCAATCATGCTCTTTCTTCCAAAATCGATGCAACGTATCTACAAATTTGGCATTTTCTGTGTTAAGACACAAGATGGTAAATTCCAAGACTCCATTACAACAACTAAACCACCATCTAACCAACTAACCAGAATATTTAGATTTCTTTGGATCTTTATTAACCACGGCTATTGTAAACTGTGCAAAATGACTCCATCCTGTTTCAAAAACAAAGCAAAAATTATATTATATCAACCATGGATTGCGAACATTGATTGTTAAAGAAAAATCATTAAGTAATAAAAAACCTGGAAGAAGTTTGTCATGATTAGCAACACAAAGAAACAAGGAGAGGTGGTTGCAGACATCACAACCCTGGGGATATATTAAAATGTACCTGCCAACCACAGCACAAGCTTAAATTAAATCTAACAAGTGGAAATACTTTTCATGCTAGAATGAATGGGCTTGCATTGCAAGTGTGTTTAAATCATATATTTAACTATGGCACACGCATTTGACAAGAATATCACAGAATTGTCATTGTTCAAAACTCCATCATCAAGATGAGACCACTTCAGAAATGTAATAGTTATACAACAGTGACCATGTTGATACATTGGAACACATATGCAAGCTCAAGGTGTCACCATGTGCAACATGGCATGGAGGCTACAGCAATTTTTCTCGTCACAAGATATATATTATAACATTATTACTTAAAGAATCTAAGAAATGGAATAAATCATCCATGGCGAGACCAATAGCATCTACTATCCTTTATTGAGAAGCAAGGAGACCTTGCAAAGGATGATCACACACCTCTTAACTCCTTTATAATCTCTAAAGATCTTTGCATGCTGTAAACAACCTATCCCTGCTGCTATGTTCATTTAGAACCTGACTATGTTAAAATCACTGCATACACACCAAGGATCTTCCCACAGCCCCTAACTCAGCCCATAGATCCTCCCTTTCCCTCCTTGAAGTTGGATGATATACCCCAAAGAATACCCAAATAAAACCATCCTCCAATACACTTGAATTGACATGAAATGGAAAAATCCCCCACCTCCATGCCATTAAGCTCTAGCGCCCTCTTGTCCCAAAAGACTACCACTCCTCCAACTGCACCCTTAACTTCCACCGCTCCCCATCCTAGGAGTCTTCCCACCCTAAGCTTCTTACAATGTCCACCATCATATTCTGAATTTTTGTTTCATGTAAACACACCAGGTCTATCCTCTGCGATCAAATTAGGGACTTTATAAATTTCCTCATCATTTGCTCCCCTCACATTCCATGAAAGAATCCTTTAACTTTATAAGTACATTGTATCTCGTTCCTAACCTTGCCATTCTTACTCACTTTAGCTTTTCCAATCATATAATTCACGAAGCATTCCAACCTCCTTGGTTCTCTTTCAAATCTAAACGAACAGATTTTCTTCTTTCCCTTCACAATAGTCCAGGCCTTTGATTCTCCTTTTCCCTTCAACTTCTTCTCCCTCTTATAAAACCTAAATGTTTCACACCCCCTTTTTAATTAAATTCTGTGTCATACCACATTTTTAAATTGAACTCTATGTGCTGCATTACACCGATGTAAAAGTGCACCCATGTATATCTATCTACTAAACATATATGCACACATAAATATAGTTCATGCATACGAAAAAAAAAAAATATATATATATATATATAAACATATATTTAAATTTGACTACGATACATAAATTGAATTTGATGCTGATGCATTCCAAGAATGAGAATCTACTAGAAAGAAAATGAGAAAGTGAACCAGAAGACAGCACATCTGACCAAAAATTTACATTAAAAACTTCATACCATTTGTAACCGCCAACCTCAAACGCATTACTACGGAGTTCTCTCTTGTTAATCTGTGAAAATTTCTCAATCTTCCATGTGTATTTTCCATATAACTCAGATGGCTTGGCCCCTACAAATCAGTAAAAATAATTTTTAACCATGTAAGGGTAAAGCAGAAGAGACAGCACTTATGATTCTCAACAGGAAGAATAGGATAGATTGCAATAAAAAACTAAAACTTAATCATTATTGAACAGCATATTCCCACTATCTTTACTGAACAACATATCCAACACGCATGAAGGAAGTAGTAATTCATGCTCTAGTTTTGTTGTGAAATACATATTAAAAACATGATAAACTCCCTTCAAATATGGAAAACTAATATTCACGGCAAACAGCATTTGCTTAAGAGAGGAAACTATAATCATCAGTACATACTAAAGCCATGGCCATGCAAAATTCCATTTCATGAATAAGTTTGGTTAGTCCAAGGTGAAAATGTTCTGCATGTGCAACCAAAGCAGCATAAAAATGCTGGTAGCTTAGAAACGTATTAAAAGGCTTGGACCTCCTCATTCAAATACTATTTCACCATTACATGAAGCAAAATTCTTTTACATTTATATGAATGAAGATCCAGTGGTTTTAAGATTTTTCCTTTTTTATAAGTGTATGCATCCAGTGGTTTTAAGATGATTCATACTTTGATCAAACATATCCAACTGAAGGAAACTTCCACGGTTCTAAGGGTATTTTGAAATCATAGAAAGTTAATAGAAGAGCAGAGATCAATCTTGGATACATATAACAGCAGATGGGGGGAAAAACCAAAGAAGCCTCTTTCAGAATTAAAGTTTTGTTTTCTATATAACATTCACAATTTTTAATGATATCTGGCAGGTTTCTTTGAACACAAATCCCTCATGGGAACACAAAAAGTCTCAATTGAAAGTACAATATTTTAGAATTACATTGGAGATATATATAGGTTTCCCCAAAATCCAAAATCTTTTCAATAATTTGGACCTAAATAATATGAAAATCTAGGTAGCCTAGTTGCAAGTTGATTTGTATCTCAATTATACTTCAATGCACTAGATTTATATCATATTATTTCAATTAAGTCATGAACAATGGGTTTGACACAAGCTTCTGCCACAGCATTCGATGCAAAGTTCAATTTTAATGCTCTATTTACTGATTCAGTTTTTAAAATAGGAAGCAATTATGTACCCAACATGTTTGTTTCCCACATAAATAAAAACAAAATGAATATCTAAATCTGTGATCCTGGTATACTCCGTGTATACTCTTACTTTAGCCTTTTTGGCTTTTAATGAATTTCCTTTACCTATCAAAAAAAATATATCTAAATCTGTGTTCTCAAATAGGGAAAAAAAAAATTGCACTCTGACCAAAAGACACTTTGTGATTACATGAAGCTTTAATTTGTATTATCCAAAATAGATACAATTTACTTGCAACCCATGCTATTAACTAGATAGGAGCTCCTACCCTAGCTCAAACTACATGAGTTCTAGAAGAGACGCCATTTTCCATTTTAGTAAGGCTGAGTGCTAGGAAAAAGAAAATTCAGAAAACTGCACGTTGAAGATGTTCCTAACAAACAAGAAGATTGAGCCACCACAATTTTGTTCAGACGAAGATCAAGAAGCGAAAAGAAGCATCCACCATAATTTTGTTCATTACAAAATCGATGTATCTCTATTTATTTCTTGAATACCCTCCGGTCATGTCTTCCCATATAACACAAAATAAGTTAAAAATGGTATTAACTCCATAATGCCATACAGACACCCAAGACCTGAGAAAATTGTTTCAACCTTAAAGAAAAATCAGAAAATGACATACCACAAGAAAACTGGGCCCTACCAAGCTAAATCAAAATAGCATCTGGAACAGGCCCCTTTAAATTTGCATGTAATAAAAATTTCAAATACTTAAATTTCAAGTACTTAAATTTTCCCCTCTCTCCAGACCATGGTGCAAGTATTCCATCATTTTTATTGGCAACTGTACAAGCTAGAGCCCCGGATGGGGAAGTATTTTCCATCTGAAAAGTAAAGTTGCTGTCGTCTTTGTCACTATTATCTCACAGCTCCACCTCCATTACATAATCCAACAACCAATACAAACTCAATTTGGTAAGCTTCTTGAGTGCCTCATTAGCAAGCATCTGTCAGTGTATTTAGTAAAACATAAAAGGCACTTCAGAGCAGAATCCCTTTGGGACTGACAAGCATCTTTCAGCAATGGTTGGTAATGGGCATGCAGGAAGAGTTTTTAAAATTAAAGTTCTTCTACACATTAAATAGCAGCTGCTTCTATTAGAACTACATTGAATTGGGCCACATATTTTTTAAACTTTCAAAATTTTTAAAAATAAAATAAAAATGAAAGCCTCTAAGCTCAATCTCCTTTGTACATTTGCAGTTTTAAACTTTCATCAAGACCATAAAATACAAGCCTCCATCTCAGCATAGTTCATAAACCATTACCCTCAATTGAAATTTCCTATTTTTAGAGAAACAGCTTTCCCACAAAGGTGTACTACAGGTAAGTAATAATTAAATAAAGTAAGGAAACAAGGAAAGACATCTACATTAAATAAAGGATTAGAAAAAAAAACCATACCAGTATCATCGGGATCATCTGAGTCCCAGTAAGGTGGGGAAGTTGATGGGGTTCCATTTTCCACTTGCTCAGAGGACCGCCATTCTGCCAATGCTTCTCCCGACTGGCATCGTTGCCCACTTGAAATAATATCTGTAGACCTACCAACTCCGCTCTCCTCACTTGCAATCCCAGCCATGTCCACTGCAAACCCCCTCCCCCACACTACTTCAACTTCGCCCACTGCCAAAAAAAACAAGGAACTCCACAAGAGAACAGTCAATAATTAGCCAAGATAACACCATTTTGAGTGAAAGCTTAATTACCAATATAGCTATAGCAAATAATTACCAATATTTTCAACCATAAACCCCAAACTTAAATCTGCAGTTATCCATTAAAAGCAAAAAAAATCCCGTTTGAGACTATTAAAAGAATCAAATTGAAAATGGCAAAATTAGAAATAAACAGGAAGCTATAATTTTCCACAAAAAGAATCCCATCAAGCACAACAGACCGCAACTCCCCAGAGTAATCGGTTCAGAAACCGCCAGGCACCATTAGGCGGATAAGAGAATGTAAGAAAATAAACAAAAGCAAATTTTTAAATTTTAGATTTGTCATTGATGAGGACCCGATAAATCAACAAATCTTTATACGACTATGTGGCCTAGTTAAGTTAAGTTCTTCCGAAAATTCGTATTTTTATTTTTTTCTTCTTTTCTCCATCTTGATTTTCTCAGCAACCAAACAGAAGATATAACACTTGCATCGGCAATTTTAAACCAACCATCAATTAAAACCCTTGGAAACGAAAAGCCGCATCAAAGGAAAAACAAACAAACTGCAATAAACCCTAAAATCAAACAATCAAAAAAAAAAAAACATAAGCCCAAAAAGAATCAAAAACAGAAACCCTGAGAAAGAATCCACAAACCCAATTCAAAGAAACAGAAGCCCAATAACACCCACAACAATTCTCACCCAAACAAAGAAGATCGCAAGGAAAAAACCCCCAAAAAAACCCTGATGAAAAATCAAACCCTAAAACTAAAAAGATTTAAAATCAAAATCCAAGAGAACAAAAAAAATCGAGTAATCAATTGATGAAAACCGTCGGCGTCCCACAGATCGAATAACAAGACAAACCTGGAAAGAAAAAACAGAGCTTTACCAATGGCGAACCGTAGCTGTTTCGAAGGTCGGAGAAGCGAGAGAGAGAAAGAGGCAGAAGAGCAGCAGAGCAGAAGCGGAACCCAAAATAAAATTATATTTAATTTATTTTTTTCCGATTTTTTTAATATTAATTTATTAAACGGATGAACAGTGAGGAGGAGATATAGAAACAACAAAGGGCTTGCCTTCTTCTCCCCCTCTCTCTCTCTTCTAAGGAAAAGAAAAAAGGAAAAAGAAAATAGCAATTGAAATGAGAAAAATGAAAAAAAGGGAAAAAAGAGAAAAAGGAAAATATATTAATGGGGGATTTGTGTGTATAGAGAGGCAGTGACAAATGTGGGGGAGCAGAACAGCGTTGGTTCCATACTTGACTAGTTTTGGGTGCCAAGAATTTTGTGTGATTGGATCAACGCTTTGTGGGGCCCACCTTTTGCAATTAGGGTTTCTGTTCTTCTTGGGTTTTCTTCCCGGTCGGGTCGGATTCTGCCGCATAGCTTTTATGCATATTGATATTGATTATTTGTATAGTTTGTATATAGGGTTGGTTTAGATGATTCTTAGGTTGGATTGCATCCATCCCGTAGTTGTCTGGTGTTGATTTTCTAGGGTTTTCTTGCATGATTTTTGGGCTGGGTTGGTTACATTGGATCATATAGGGCTGGGTTGTATCTAGGGTTTTGAGTTTCTAGGGTTTTTTTGGGATGATTTTTGGGTTTGGATCGTGGTTTTTTTAGGGTTTTTTGGATGATTTTGTAGATTTAGTATTCCATAAAATTTGTCTCTTTACCACATTTTTTTTTTATGAAAAATAGAAAAGGGTAATATTTATGAAGTCTGTGCCCTTTTATCCCTATTAATAATTAATATATTTCTAAATTTTTATTATTACCTAAAATGGCTAAAAAAAATTTATTAACCCACAAATATAATATGATTGTGGTATGTGAGTTTGTGAGTTTGTGCCTTTTCCATTCATATTAAATAATAATAAATATATTTATAATTTTTCCTATCTAACGCTATCGTAAATTTTAGTTGTTATAAAATATTATCTACAAATATTATAGCAATCTTACTTAATTAAGTTGGTATTTATTTTTTTTTTAGTTTTTAATTGAAAGCAATTTGTTTTTAAATTTTAATTTTTTTTTTTACTTTTTATGTTCATGATTTATTATAAATTTTTTGTTGAATATAAAAGGTTAAATTTTTTTATTTTTTTCTAAATGAAAAAATAAATATGTTAATTTTTTTTATTTTTAATATTTAATATAAATAAAATACTACAAAAACAAACAATTTAATACTTAATATTATAAATATTAAAGTTTTATTTAAAGTTAAGTGAAAAAAATAAATACCATCAAAATATTTGATTTTTTTTATTCAATTAAAAGTAGCATATTAATATTGATCAATATAATTAAAGTGAACTTGTTATTGATAGGTTTAATTTATTTATATTGATTAATAACAATAATAAGTTACTTTTAACTGAATAAAAAAAGTCAAGATATGGACAAAAAATTCGATTCAAAATTAATCATACCTTTTTTTTTTTCCTCAATTCAAATTGAATTCGGTTAGATAATATTTAATTTAGTCGGGTAAGAGTGAATTGAGTTGACTTATTCCATATTAATCATATTTATATAAATATTTAAATAATAGATAAGATGATATACATTAGAGAGAACTTTATAAGTTAAAATTCTTAAAATTATTTAAAAATCATATAAATATATAATAATAAAAATAGTAACTTTGGTGGAACTTGGGCTTGGCCCAAGCCCATCCAAATTGACTTCAGAATTCAGACCACTGGAATCCATGATGATTATTTACATTCATCCAAAGATGCAGTTGACATCAAATTGGGTAAAATCAATTTGTCCAAATTACACTTTTATTATTTATTACTCTATAATGATTTGTCCAAATATTTAGTCAACATCAAATTGGGTAAAGTCAATTTGACCAAGTTACACTTGTATTTATTTATTTATTTTACTATTATATGAAAATGAACTATAGATTGTAACATCAATTCAAACAATTTGGTGAGTACCTTGATTTATAGGTTTAATAAAGTTTGAATTAGAAAAATTTATCAGCAATGCTCAATTTAAAGTAGCCTAAACCAAATTATGTTGCTATTATTATTGTTAGAATTAATATTATTATTGAAATTAATTAACCATTTAAATTGTTTATTTTTAAAGTTATTGTGCCTTTTTAGAGTTTAATTAATTTCATGTAATATTTTTTAAAAATGTTTCTAAAAGTATTTTAAGATTAAATTTTTATTAAGTATTTGTTTGAGAAGCATTGTAAGTGATTTTTCAAAATTTTTAAAGTATTTTCTAAATTTTAACATAGGAGCTAAATTTGTCTTTAAGACATTTTTTAAATTAGAAATAATTTTTAAAAATATTATAAAATAGACTCTTACTTGGGTAACAATTTATATTTCTTATTCAAGTGGAACCAATGTTCCCATATGATGGATATGATAATTTTCTTTTTCTTTTTTGGATTGGAAAATTTGATCTTTTAGTATCTATTTGGTTTCATTTTTTATGTTTTATTAATAGCAAGTCTGTTAAAATTTTAGATCATGTTTGATTCCTGATAAGTATTAAGGAAAGAAAAATAATAACGAAGAAAATGATTTATCATGTTTGGTTGTCCCATATAAAATTAAAATATATATATATATATAATTAAAATTAGTTAAAACCTTATACATTTTTGAATTATTTAATATTTATATTAATGAGTTAAAATAAGTAAAAACAGTTTGAAATAGTAAATAAAAATAATTTATTGATATTTCATTTTTCTCGTACTAAAACTTTTTGTTTTATTTCCCTTGCATTTTCCCTCAAATCTTCTAAGAACCAAACAGAGTTTAAAGGAAAAAAAATGGTAAAAATATATATCAGAGAAGAGAAAGAAAAATGAACAAAAAGAAATAAAGTCAAAATCAAAATTGAAAGGAAGAAAAAATAATAGAAGGGAAGAGAATTAAAATCAAAATTGAATCGGTTGATTGCACTTAGTAGTTGTGGAGGAAATGGAATAAAATATGTATTTTTAGCATTTTTGCCTTTAAATACATATTTTTCTTTAAAGATTAAAAAAAAACTATATTTATGCCAAATTGAAAATAAATAGAATAAGAAGAGGGCATAAGAAGTGAACTGAGACCAAAACATGTGTGTCTACATGACCCATTTTGCATTTCAAAAACGCTAACAAGTACAAGCATATTCTTTGGTAGCTTTACTATCATGGTTCAACACATTCGGATTCTCCCATGCTCCAAAAAGGTTTTGAAACAATTCCATAATTCAACCTCCACATTAATTAGAACTAGTGTTGTTTGCAACTACCAATATCCTAGATAGGATGACATTAAGGTAGGTTTGGGACAGTTCATCTCATTCCAATTCTATTCCCGTTTATTTATATTTATTTTCATTTCCACAAAAAATTAATAAATAAATAAATGTAGTGGAGTGGGGTAGGGTGAGTATAGGAATTCCCATGCCTACCGTGTTTTGACTTATTTAAAATTTTCCAATATTTTTTAAAACAATTTCAATTTTTTTATTTTCAAAATTTTAAATTTGATTAAAAATAAATATTATATATAAATAAAAAAATATTATAAATATTTATAATTTATTTTTATGAAATGAAATATTTTATTTATAATTAAAATGTTGGAAAATAAAAACAAATAACTAAAACAATTTTTTTTATTTATTTAAAATTATATATTGGGGGATCGGACGGGACAAAGTCATACCCGAACCCATCTTGAAACTATCCCTAGTTTTTAAAAACTTCCCAAACCCTTCTTATTAGGGACAAGAAGGAGTGGGTATACTCGGAAAAGCCCACCCCCGTACCATTCCTAATCCTCAATGGTATTCATAATTCATTAGTATTGGTAATAGAACTAAAGTTTATAAAAATAAGAAGATGCATTGATTCTTTTAAATCTATAATTTGCTTGTGCTTTTTTATATGACAAAATTTTAGAATTACACTCAATGTTAATGGTTAAACAATGACATCAATTTTGTGCTATTAATAAGTTGATTTAAGTCAATACTTTGAAAAAGATATAATATTTATTATTTTCATAAAAATAGAATGTGATGTCCCACATCGGATAGGGGAGGAAGTTTCTGGCGCTATATATGTAGAGGCTCCTCTTAACCAAGTAGACGCATTTTAAAGTCGTGAGGACCCATTTGGGCCCAAAGCGGACAATATCTACATGGTTGGGTGCGAGTCGTTACAAATGGTATCAGAGCCGATCCCCGACCCCGGTGTGGGGGTTTGTTTGGCTTTGTCTGTTTGGCCCCGCAATCCCATGGGACACAACGAGGACGTTGTGTCTGCATGGGGGGGTATTTGTAATGTCCCACATCGGATAGGGGAGGAAGTTCCTGGCGCTATATATATAGAGGCTCCTCTTAACCAAGTAGACGCGTTTTAAAGCCGTGAGGGCTCATTTGGGCTCAAAGCGGATAATATCTATATGATTGGGTGCGGGTCGTTACATAAAATATATGAATTGGACTAATAAGAAGTCGATTTAAGGATATATTTTTTAGAAGATTGAAGTAGATAAATGTTGATATAAAAATCATAGCTCAAAATGACATTTGCACACAAATACTTATTTTCAACTAATCCAATGAATGTATCCAAAGCATGAGAGGTTGGGTTTATTCTACCTCTCTTACCTCTTTCTTTTTGTCTTGTGTTAAAATTTTGATGGAAGCCACATTCGTTGTCATTGATTCCTTGATAGGTTTCTTTGAGGACTTCTCAAACCTCTTCCCGTCATTTCTTTCTCTTCCTTTGTTGATCATGATAAAGTCTTTTTTTTTGCACCATTATTGGCTATATTAAGTTTCATATCATATGCTCAAGTAGCTAACTCTTTGAAGGTGTAGGATCATATCCCTTAGAAGATGTATAAAAGGCCTCAATGCATACCTTATATGCACATTTTCATTGTTTGAACCTCAAAGAGTCTATTCTTGTAGTCAAATCTTAAAAAACGCCAATAGTTAATGTAATCCATGTTGTGTTCATTTTCCACTACTTGGTATTTGTGAGCAAGGGTTAAAATGTTGCAATTTTATCATTGAAATGTCAACAATAATTTGGTATATCGATGCTCCCATATATGGAAAATGGAGGAAGAATTAGGTGAAGCAATCAATTGAGAATTAATTGTCGATTTATTAGTAAAAATTTGGGAAATTTGATAAATCATTTATTTTTCCTTTGACAACCCTGTTACAATATTAACACGTTGTTAAAAACCTTTTAAAACCTAAAAGCAAGTGTGTAGGCTAAATATAAGAGAACCATAAACTTGTAAACAGAATTATAAACAATTTTAAATAAAAAAACTAATATTACTTATATATCATTTTTTATATATCTTTGGATATATCTAAATTAATTAAATCATCCATTAGTATTAAATATGTTTTTTAAGTTTTATATATCATTATCAAACTTGTTTTATCATTTCTTGAAGTTTTTCTTAATAGTTTTATGACTTTTGATCAATTTTTGTTTCTGAAGTATTTTTTTGGATTTTTGTTCAATACTTCCTAATATTTTCATAAAATCCAACCACCATTATTTCCAATTATATATATATATATATATATATATATATATATATATATATATATATATATATATATATATTGTTTATGAGCTCCATCATGCTTACCATCTATTGGGTACCATAGAGGCAATTGAGGAATTTGCGCTCCATTTGATCCTAATTGTAAATGCATTTAGGCTTAATATCTATCCAATTAAAAGCATTCCCTTGGAGGGAATGATGAATTGCTCGATTGTTATAAGTTTTGATAAATGTATTTGTTTTAGGTTGTTAAGATTTTGGTTTTGGAGGTCAATAACTCAAAAACATAAATAGGTTATTGATTCTCTTACTATAAAGTTTAGGGTATATGAGTATACTTTATGAAGGTCCATTGTATTGTGTTCCAATGGTGTTAATTATCATGTTTTAGAGTTGTTGGACAAATAGTAAGACCAATAAGGCAAATTCAATTGTTTGCTTTCCAACTTGTACCAACATAGATGTATATGTTGTATCACCCAACTACTTTATGTACTTGGAGGTGAGTGAGTCTTTCACTTGACTCAGCTACATTTTATGTTGCAACCTTATTATTAAGGAAGACAATTAGCAAATTTTTGTGATGACATGAGTCATCTTAGTTAGTTATGTTAGGTTTTAAGCCTTATATAGTGAGACATGATGCAACATGTGTAATGTAATGTATGATTCTTATTCAATCATTAGTATCATGTGCATTGATAGTTTCTTTCTCTTCATCATTTTTATGGATATTTAGCTCAATCGGTTTGTACACAGTCTGGATGTAAGTAGACATATAGAAGACAGAATTATGGGTTCCTTATTGATTGATACTATTGTTCACAATACTTCATGAACTTAGGTAGTTTTGTATTGTTGCAGTGTGCTACCTCCTATGTAGGCAAGGTAACTTGTATTGGTTATTACTGTGGTTCTTTAAGGTAATATGCCAATGTATATGATTATATATTTAACAAGACCTACGAATAATATATCTACTGCTATTTGAATGACTTGTGCTCTCCTAGCTACTATCTTGTAGGAGTTTTTAAACTTGAAGGATACTTAGGCTAATGTATGGGTTAGCGATCACTTTGAGTCACATATGAGCAAGACCCCACATAAAGGTTATATATTTTTATGATCTTGAGCGATTATTGATTCAACATGTAGTTTGTGTATACCTAAGATGCATTGTGATATATATCTTGCTAGAGATAGTATATTCCATTTTAGAAATTCTAAGATGCATGATAAGGTAAATCCCTAATCAAAGTAATTCCATTTCATTAGTGGAATTGATGTTTTATCCTTTTAAAATATGGTAACATCAGTTGATCATGGAAATAGTGAATTTGTAACTCAAAGATAAAGATGTAATTTATTGGTGGATAGCGAATATCAACACATGGGAAACAAATACAAGGATTAGTAGTTTGTGGGACAATTATTAGCTTCATGTAAGTAGATTTGATAAGTATAGTACAATCAATTGACTTTAGTGGAGTGATCGATTGACTATGATATTATGTTTGATTAATTTCATAGGAGCCACAATTAGATGTTCCATTGGTCCTCAATCAAGCTACCTTCATAGGTGTATTTATTTGTGTGCAAAATTTATGACTTTGTGGAACTTAATATGGAGATTGAATTTGTTTTCTAATATGGTGGGGCATTTTGGTCTTTTCCTCCTTAGTATATAAAGGGGCATGGAAATATTGAAGTAGGTGATTCCTCTCATTTTTCACCTCCTGTAAATTGGAAACCAAAACAAGAGAATTTTTTCCCCGTTCCAAATGTGAGTCTAGCTCAAATCTTACAAAGCATCATCACCCACTTGATGATACACTATGGTAAGATTGAGCGAAAGATCATGGGTATTAGAGTTATAGTTTATTCTATATTGAATACAAGGAACAAGATATTTAGGTTTGTGAAACCTAGGTAATGATCTTATTCCTCTCGATTATTTTGTCGTAAAAAAATGTTAGAGTATAAATTTTCTATTACCTATCCTATATGTCTACCATTGCAAAAGTTGGGCAAAAGGTTGAAATCCAACAATGGTATCAAAGCAATTTGTCTAATGTTTGGTTCAAATACAAGCTAACCTTTGTTTTGCAGCTTTTGGTATCCCAGAGTTCAACCAAAATGTATGGTTTTAAGTTATGGGTTGATTTTGTTTTTCGATGTGTCAAGTTCATAACAATTATTTTTGTTTTTGATTTTTCGAATAGGCTGTATAAGGCTCTATTGAGCTAATTTTAATTTTCCTAATTTTTTTGTAATTTGAAATTTTGTTCTTAAATTGTAAGGAAAATCTGTCCGAGAAAACAAGGATGGAAAATTCATAATGAGTGCCGATTTTTTTTTTGACAGAAAATTGGTTGCAAAATAATTTCTTAGAATGTTGTTTCATAGTTGCTTTTGAGCATTGATATATTTCCATGTTGGAAATGAAGTTTTTGGCGTTTGAAAATCTTGAAAATTTGGCTCGCCAAAAATTTTCTTATTGGATTGTTTATGATGTTTCACGTTGAATTATTGGTAGGTCATATGGTGGTTTCCATGGGCATTGTTATGAAATTGATGGTTTAATGCAAAACTTGAATGAGGATTTAAATGGTCTAGTTTTGGGTTAAAAGTATAATTGAAATGGGAAGAAATTTATCAGTATACAAGCATGGCTATTGGTGGAGCTAAATGGGGAGTTTCAAGCATGAGATTTATGACTTTAATTAGTAAGCTCATACTAGAAATGAAGTTTTTGGCGTTTGAAAATCTTGAAAATTTGGCTTGCCAAAAATTTTCTTGTTGGATTGTTTATGATGTTTCATGTTGAATTATTGGTGGGTCATATGGTGGTTTCCATGGGCATTATTATGAAATTGATGGTTTAATGCAAAACTTGAATGAAGATTTAAATGGTCTGGTTTTGGGTTAAAAGTATAATTGAAATGGGAAGAAATTTGTCGGTATACAAGCATGGCTATTTGTGGAGCTAAATGGGGAGTTTCAAGCGTGAGATTTATGACTTTAATTAGTAAGCTCATTTTGGAAATTGGTGGAGTACAACATCAACTCTTCCAAGCATGTGAATAATTCACTTGCTTGCTTGCTTTTAAGCAATTCTAAAATCAAACGACTTATTATTATTATTTGTTTGTATGCTATTAATTTTATAATACAAGTTTAATGTAATTAATTTTTTTGCATAAAATTATAGAATTAGAAAAATCCTTGATATTTTGGAAATGCAAAATAAATGTTAATTAGGAAATTTAAACTTGGTAAAATTAAGATTATAATTGTCCAAAAAATTGTGCATAAAATTTTCAAATGCAAAATTAGGATAATTAAGGAATTTTAATTTGTAGATCTTAGTTAATTAATTATCCAAGATTTAAATTGCATATTTTTTTTAAAAAAATGCAAGAATGCAATTTAATGGTTATTTAAATTTCAATGCATAAAAAGAATTGAAATCAATTTTGGATATGCATAAAATTTTGGAAAATGATTAATTATTTAACTCTAATTATATTATGGAAATAATTTTGCGAGTTCGCTTTTTATTTGAAAAAAAGATTTATTGATTAGGAAATGACTTGGAGTTGTACCTTATTTTTCTTTTATTTTTAAAGGGTAAACAAAATAAGAAATAAAACTTTAAGTGTGACTCTTTATTTCAGAAAAGGTGGTCTATGAAAACCAAATCGGGTTTGGGAGTCAGGTTACTTATCGGGAAGGTACAGCAAAGACCATAGCACTCCTCTAAGTCCCAAAAGATGGGTCTCAACTAATAAAATAAAACAAGTATGACAATTGATTGATTAAACATGGATACTGAATAGTGATCAAATGTGTGAAAGTAAGACATGCATGATAACAAATAAATTGATGTACACAATCAAGTACGAAGCGTACCTTAGTCACAAGTTAAGCGTTATCATAAGAGATAAGGTTAGCGCATAAATACAGAATAATCTTATGCATGTCATAGAATGAGGTAAGTCAATCAAGCATAGTAATCAATCAATCAATGAGAAAACCACATATGTTGGGTTCCACCAAAACCCAATTGATCTTGCATGAATTAATCTCACAAATACCATTATCTTGGGATTATGAAAATTATCTTCGTGCTTATTAAAATAGTGAAAAACGAGGAAAATAATTAAAAATCGAAGAAAATCACAAGATGCATGCCTGAGTTTATTAAAAAAAAATTAGATTTTGGTGAATCAAGATTCTGATGAAAAAAAGGAAAATAAAGAAAGAAGAAAATAATGGTAATAATAACAATAATAATAATAATGGCAAACAAATAAATAAACAAAAAAAATAAGTAAAATAATAAAATAAATAAATGAATAATTATGTGAAAGATGAATAAATAAAATAATTAAATTAGGCAAATACACAAATCAAATAAAGAATTTAAAAGATTTAAAACCACTTGAAAGACAAATTTTTGAAAATCAAGTTTTGTAACTAAATTGAAAATCGAAGTTTTAAGAACAAAATTGGAAAATTGGAATTTTAGAAAAATAATTTGAAACTGGGAGTCATGTAAATTGGAACTTGGAAAAATTATTTGGGAATGAGATTTCTTAAAAATTAAATGCGAAAATTGGGATTTCGGAAAATTATTTGAGAATGGAAATTTCTAAAAGAATAAGTTTGAAAATTGGAATTTTGGAATTTAAAAAAAAAAAACAAAGTTAAGAAAATTAAATTTGAAAATTTTTTGAAAGAAATTGAAATTCTGAAAATTAAATTTAAGAATGGGGATTTTAAAAATTAAATTCAGAATTTTGGAATTTTTTTTTTGGAAAATTAAATTCAAAATTAGAGTCTTATAAAATTATTTCGAGAATTGAATTTTGAAGAATTAAATTATGAATTGGAGTTTTGGAAATTAGATTTCAAAATAAATAGATGAATAAATAAATAAAATAATAGTAATAATAAACAAATGCAAAAATTGAAATTTTGGAAATTGAAAATTAAATTGGGGAATTGAAATTTTGAAGAGTTATTTAAAGATAGAAATTTTAAAAATAATAATAATAACAACAAAAATAATTATGATTAAATAAATGTGAAAATTGAAATTTTTTTGAAATTGGAAATTTAAATTCAAAAGTCGGAATTTTTAAAAATTATTTAAAGATGGAATTTTAAAATAAATAAACAAGAAGAATAATAATAAAAACGAAAATAATAATTAAATAAATGAACGTGAATATTGGGATTTTTAAAATTGGAAATTTAAATTCGGAAGTCGAAAATTTGAAAAATTGTTTAAAGACGGAATTTTAAAATAAATAAATAAATAGAATAATAAAAATAACGAAAAATAATAATTAAATAAATGAACGTGAATATTAGGATTTTTGAAATTGGAAATTTATATTTGAAAGTCGGAAATTTGAAAAATTGAACTTTAATATCAAAATATAAGTAATGAGTGGTGGTAATAGGTTGCATACCGAGATGGCCATGCAACGTGTGGCCCAGGTGCAAAATGGTAGGTTTGGTTGGAAAATAAGTCAAAATGCTAGCCGCTAAACTATTTGCATCATGAGATAATTGAACTCGTGGGGCCCATTTTTATTGGAGAATAATAATAATTATTCTTTTGAAAAATTGTTTAAAGATGAAATTTTTAAAAATAAATAAATGAATAAATAAAAATAAAAATAATAAAAACGAAAATAATAATTAAATAAATAAATGTGAATATTGAGATTTTTGAAATTAGAAATTTAATTTGTAAATGGGAATTTTGAAGAACTATTTTAAAATGGGAGTTTTAAAGATTAAATTTGAGGATCGGAATTTTGAAAAAAAAATATTTGAAAATAGAAATTTGAAAATTAAGTTTAAGAAAAGGGAATTTTGAAGAATCATTGAGAATGAAATTTTTTGAAAATTAGATTTGAAAGAAATTGGAGTTTCAAAAATTTATTTGAAGGTTTGGAATTTTAAAAAAAATTAAATTTAAGAATTGGAGTTGTGGGAATTAAATTTGAAAGAAATTGGAATTTTAAAAAATTATTTGAGAGGTGAAATTTTTGAAAATTAAATTTAAGAATTGGAATTTTTAAAATTAAGTGAATATTGAATTTTCAAAAATAAATAAATAAATAAAATAATAAAAATAATAATAATGATTAAATGAATAAACGTGAAAATTGGAATTTCGGAAAATTATTCAAAAATGGAAAATTAGAAATTATTTGAGAATTGGAACTAAGAAAGACTATTATAAAGTAAAAGTTTTGATATTATTTGATAAGTGGAATTATGAAAGGTATTTGAAAAACTGAGTTAAGAAAGTTATTAAAATATCCATAAACAAAAGAAAGTCAAGTGTCCATTGGGACTGTGTGCCAAAATGACCACACTTAGTGGTGGGTCCAAGGTATAGAAAGGCCTTCAAATAAAATTCACGGGCCTGGAGCATCATGGCAGCCCAAAACAAACAAAAGAATTGAATTGCAACTCATGCAATGTGCCTGCAAGCATGCAAATTTCATCTGTGGCTCCACCAAATGCCCATGTATGCCATACAAGAAGATTACCCCAACCAAAATCATTCCATGTATTGCTAACACTCACAACCCACTCCATGTATTACCAGAGAGCACCACAAACCCATTTTTTTACATCACATACTGCCACCTTCCCACTTAACCGCCATTCTCACTACTATGCACATGGAGCTCGTTTCTTAGGTAAGTTTTTTGAGGCACCATAACTTTCTGTAGGTGAGGAAATACCCCCTGTGTGTTGCATTTGGCACCCAAAATTCATGTTTCTAGTTGCGGTTTCAAGAAATACAAGCTTCTCTTATCACCATACAACCTCGTTTTAGCATTATCTAGTGCATCAGACTCAATGCATGTGGGTAATGGAGTTAAACGGGTATGGAATGAATGATGGATGGGTGATGGAAATTAGTGAGGGAAGTGGGTGATGGGGGCATGGAAAGATGAAAGGATGTAGTGAGATGAGGAGAAATAGGTGGTTTGATGGGTATAGAAAATGGGTACATGGTGTAGAGAGATAAATGGTGGGTGATTACTACTCAAAAAGAGCATATTTTATATAATAATTCTCATGAGTTTCACGTCTTTAAAGTAGTAATTTTGCCTAAAACACTCGATTAAAATGTTGTTGCCCTTGTAAGAGTTACTAATAAGTTTTAGGAAGTTTTAGAGTTATTTCAAGGTATGATTTTGATAAATTGATGACAAAAGAGATGAATCAAATTGAAGAAAACAAATAAAGTTGATGATGATCCAAATGCATGATGAAAGAAGCAATGCAATCGGTTTGGATTGGGATTTGGACCTGAATTGAAGGTGGTAGAGGTGGATTAAAAATGAAGAAATGAGAGAGATTGCAAAGAGGAGTCGAAAAAACATGTTTTTCAATTTCGCATGACCATGCGAAATGAAACAGAATGGGTGTTGGCTGTAGCATACTAAGGGAAAAGTGAAAAGCAATTTCGCATGACCATGCAAAATATTCGCACAGTCATGCGAAACGCTCCAGGAAGACGAAAATAATGCTGATGAATTCTCCACTTCGCACCATCGTGCGAAATTGTTGGAGCTTGTGCTAAAATGTATTTTCTCTAGATTCCTTGATGAAGAAGCCTCCGGAAGACCTCTTATATGATATCAAGTGTCCACTTGACCTTGGCTTATAAATAGAAACGAGATTGACTCATTGAAAGACTTTTTTTTTACATTTTTCTAATTGTAGAACTTTTCATATTTTCTCTCTATAGAATTTTCTACTTTCCTTAATTTTATCTCATTTTCTCACTAGCCAAACATGCCTTGTGAGACCAAATCGCCAAGCATGAGTGACTAAATCTTGTTTTTCTCGGATGAGGGAGAATCTAGAGGCAAGATCTATAGTGAATTAGAGAATTGAGCTTGAATTGAAAAGATAATTTGATCCAATTGATTAATTAATTGAAATTTGAAGATTTTTTTCTTCAAATTGTTTTGGATTATTACTACAATGCAAGCTAGGAAGATTCATCAAATTCTTAATGCTAGATTTGATGAGATTGAATAGTTGTATTGTGTGAATCATTGGAATATAATTTAAGATGAATTGAATATATGATTTGAATTGATCTTTTGGATTAGATTACCTAATTTGAAGAGAAATTAAATCTAGACTTAAAGCTAAATCAAAAATCGGTCTAGATGAAAATTTAGGTTTTCAATCTAACTTGATGAAAATTAGATCTTAACATCTATTCATCATAGAAATTGTTTTCTATAAAATATTAAATTCGAGAATTTCACCTCCTATTAATTTTCTTCTCTTTGACACTTCATTTTTCTCTCAATTTGAATACATTGTTATTTTGGAATTTTATCATGCAATTTCAAGTCAATTTCATTCGATCACAATCATTTATTATCATCTCATTCAAGCCTTAATTACCAAGAATAATCCATCATTGTGGACGATACCTAAAAAACCACTATACTACAGTAGTTTATACTAAAACCACTTTTTGATCGGGTACAAATTGCTATATAATAGTGAATTAGGTTATAAATTTTGTTTTGATCTAATAAAAGAAAAATCATGAGCGATCAGTGGGTATGGAGGATGGGAGGAATGAAGGATGGGTTTAATGTGGTGGGTATGGTGTGGAAATGAATGAAATATGGTGGGTATAGTGATAAGTTCAATGAGTACAAAAGATGGAGGAATGAAAATGGAGGCGACCATATGCATGGGAGTGAGAACGGGTTTGCATGGATGAGGTAGTGAAACAAATGGCTGCAATGGGTGTGATTGATGGAGAAAATGGATATGGAAAATAAGGGATGTGGATGATAATGGATATGGTGGGTGATGGATTTTGCAAGAGTCTTGAGAAGGTCATGCATGACCATGCTCTTCGTGTTCAACTCCACAAGCCTCAAGAACCATCCTTCCGATTGATTAATTAATCAATCCACGTCTCATAATCGAGTGCATTAAAAAAACTAACAGGGAAGAACAAATACCAGAACAAAGGAGAACCAAAAAAAACAAACAAACAATATATGAACTAAGAAAAAAAATAGACAACCAATATCTTCAAATAAAGCAAGATGAAACAAAGTTTTGCTGAGTTCAAACAATACTAAAGGAATGGTGAAAGAAACAATAAAAATAAGCATATGAACGAGCCAAAAATCATCAGAACTCCTGTGTAGCTTCTATTATCCATAACAAAACAAACAAACGAAACTCCAAATAGCAAGAAGAGAACAGTGGTAGTGAAGATGAACAATAAATACATGATAAACTTACCTGAGAGCTCCTCTGAAACAAAGATTGCTTGACTTCCTAATGCTTAGCTCAACTTCTCACTTCTTCTCACCGGTTCTCTCTCCAACTCCACCAAATTTTCTTCCTAACTCCCCTTAAACCTCTCTCACTCCCATTTTAGCTTTTTGCCCCATCTTTTTTTTCTGTCTTCTCCCGTAAGCCACTACCAACTTCTCTGCTCCCGGTTCAGCCAAGACGTCACCACCAGCTTCTTCCCTACTTCAACCGTCATCCTATGAAGCTCTATGTTCCAGCCATCATTCTCCTCGTTCGGAGATGTCTATCTCTCAACCACCACCATGGCAAGGTGGTGGTCCCTGCCACATGTCCATGCATTGAGCTTCGTGGAAGCTGCCCCCCACTCCAAATGGAAAGCTTTCCAACTCCTCCTAGGTGGCCATGAAACACCCTTTGATTTAAATTATGAAAATAGTAATAATAAATAAAAAAACTAGTACCACTTAGTTTGAAAAAGGGGGTCTACACATATGTTAAACATAATTTTTTATTTTATAAATATTATTATTTATAGATAATATATTCACAATAATTATAATATTTTTAAATATTGAATTTAGTGGATAAAACTAATTAATTTTATAATACATATATTCATAATAATTATAGCATCGGATGCAACACATTTTCTAATTTTTAACTAATAATACAATCTCAAGTAAATGTTATTTAATATCAAAATTACAAAACAATTGCTTTTGCTTCTAATACTTTTATTAAACGAGATTTTTTTCTCACCTTAGGGAGATGCCAAAAGAACTTAATTCAAAACTTTTCTTAAAAATTTTTTACGTAAATAATATAAAAACCAACTTAGAAACTTTTCACATAAACTATAACTAATTAAAATGATAGTTATTTTTTTTATTGGTTTTTCAAATTTAGAAAACTTGTATTACAATAGTAATAACTAAACTAGAGCACAACCACCACACCTCGTGAAATAATTTGCCTCTTAATCAATAGGAAACAAAATTTTTTCAAATTTTATTTTCGTCTACCCGAGAAGAAGTAGGAGAGGCAAAAAAGCAAACATAGATACCAAAAAAAAAACACAAAAAAAGAAATGGTAAAAAACAAAACTTAGAAACAAAAATTGAGATAACCAAATAATTTACTCAAGACAATTCTAAAACTCGAAATAAAAACAGAATAAATATGATTTCTTCAAAAATAAATAAGTGAATATTTTTTATATTATAAATAAAATAAAAGATCCAAAAATAAAAAGACAATATTTACATGGGCTTGAATACTTTTGAAATTCACACTATAGATGAATAGTGACTTTTCTATATTTTTAGTACTTAGTGGTTAAAATTTAAATTAAATAATAATAATTTTTAATTTTCAAGTTTATCTACTAAAATTATTTTAAAAATTAAATAGAAATAAAATTATTTATTTTTTAAAAATAATTTAATACACTAAAAAGGAAATCAATAATTTTTATTATTTTTTATAAACTCAAATAAAGTAAAATTACTCATTTTTAAAAGCTCGAATATAATTAAATTAATACTTTTTTTTTTTCAAAGTTTTAAACATTTTCTGTAACAAGTTAAATATAATATAATTTAGTTTAAGAAAAAATCAATATCATTACTTCTAAGAAAATTAAAAATTTATATATCCTCACACCCAAAAAAATCTGGATTTTTGATACCATTCACATATAGGACATAAAAACATTTCTAAAACATCAAAAGATAATTCGTCTATGAATCAAAATTATAATTATTGTCTAATAAAGCATAAAATTGAAAACAAAAATTGAACACAACAACACAAAAATTGAATTTGAAAATAAACTCTGTATTGAAAATATACTTTGATTATAATGAGTTGTTGATTACAAATTAGCTTGTTGATAATAAAGGTATTTAATTACAAATGATAAGATTTTTAAATGAAGAGGGATTACGAAAAGTTAAGAGAGATTTTTGGAATACTCTAGCTAACTCTAGTTTGCCTATTTTCGCCTTAGCCTTGTGATGAATTTCATCTCTCTATTTATAGAGAAATTTAATGGACTTAAAACTTGTTGGAATCGATAAGATTAAAACTGGTTGAAATCCGTAATAATATTTGGACGGTTGGATGTTTTGATGAAGATAATTTATTCTTGTTGACAGATGGTCTTTGAGAAGAGTGCAAATAGAGTGAATTCAATTTTAAAAGAAAATATGAGAAAATTTGAAAATGATAAAGGACTTTTGCAAAACTAATTTTTTTGAATGTTGTTTTCAGTGATGAGATTATAATTAGAAGAACTATAAAACTCAAAATCTAGATATCGATCATTTATTTTACTAATAGAGAATTTATTTTTTGAGACTTAGTTTGTTGTATGAATCAATAATATATCAATAATAATTATAATTATTCTTATATATTCAATTTAGTATATAAAATTAATTAATATTATAATACATATATTTATAATAGTTTTATTATTTAAATATATTAGTAGTTAAAATATTATTAAAAAATAAGAAAACCCATGGAATCAATTTTTCTGAATAAGGTCTTAACATAATAACATTTCGCATCTTAAAATTTTAAAAAATAATAATAATAAAAAAAGAAGAGGAAAGAACAATGGGATTTGAAAAAAATGGGAAGCTTTAAGACTTAAAGAGAACAAAAAAGTTGAACACAGAGAGAGGGAGGGAAAGTTCCAAGTTTCAACATGGTGTAATTGGAATTTCAGTCCCACGAGACTCACGACACCCATGGCATGCAACACCGAAAACCACAATGCTCTTCATATGAAAACGATTTCTGTAACCGCCTTCTCCATTTAAAGCTCGGGCATTCCGCTCTTCTCTTCGCGTCTAACCCCTTGGCCTTTGGCCGCATCCCTCCGTCCAAGGTAATTTCCATTTTGTTTATAATTTTTTTTTATTGTTTGTTTGTTCTCTTTATTGTTTCATGATTTCAATTGGCCTTTTCAGTATTTGGTGATTAGCCCAAATCTGCAGGTCATGTTTGTTTTGCTTGGTTGAAGTTGTACTTTGTGTTTATTTTTAGCTTTGGGTACAAATTTCGGAAAAGGAATGCTTATATATTTGTGTGATTTTCCGGGCGTTTTGGTATGGAAGAAATAGAATAGAGAAAATGAGGAGCGGGTAGGGCTTTTGGAGATGTCTTTTTCTGGAGTTTGCTTGGCTTTTCTTTAGCCTAGCTCCACTAGGATTCAAGGTTACGTTGAGTGGCATAATTGGTGGTGCGTCTTCAGGGGTGATTTTTAGGGGTAATATTTTATTTTAATATTCTTTTCTATTATCGGGAAATCCATGCTTATGTGATCTTGTTAAGTTTGTTTCATTTCCTCTGTTCTGTTCTTCTATGGTTTCATCAAGCATTTTGCAGGCGGCAATGCTATGTTTTTTAAAATTATAGACCATGCCATTATATTGGACAGAGGGACCATTTAAAGATTCTATGGAAGCATAAGAATCAAACTAAAATTGATGAGACAAATGATCGAAGTACTAGCAATACATAAAAATTGATATAAAGTTTTAGGAATTGTTATATAAACAATAATGCATCTGAGTCAAAACCTTATTAAAAGAAAATAATCTTAATAAATAGATGATGTGTGGGGGACAATCTTTGGAAGGATCTTATATTTGAAAATTAGATGTCATAAATTAATTTTGTGAAATGCAAATTACTTTGCACATTATGAGAAGATAAATGTAAATAAAATTGGTTGACTCTACAAATTTCTTTAATTTATCCCATAAAAAGTTGTTAGATCAAATATTATAAGAACATCAGAAATATTTATAATACCGTGACAATGTTGAAATATCAAAGATATCACAGAGAAAGATGTTTCCCATATTTTTTTGGTGATAACTAAATGAGATGTTTTGAAATTAGCACATTTTCTAATAAGTAAATGAGATGTTTTGAAGTGAACACCAAAAGGGTATGCAACCCATGTAGTTGAGATGCATATAAGAAATAAAGAAAATTTTTTTGATAGGTAAAGGAAAATTTCATTAAAAGCCAAAGAGGTTAAAGAGTATACATGGAGTATACCAGGGAACAAAAGAACAAAAAGCAACAAGGCAACAAGCCTGTCCCTTACTTGGTAGCTAACTAGTCTACAAAATCAATCAAAGAGAAAGTGTGTTCCTCTATATACACTTTTGCCCAATTCACAAAAGTGTACAAAAAAATAGATTTAATTTCTTGGTCATTCCTCTCAACATCGTCGAAGGCCCTCCTACTCTCCAATCTTTCTCCATTTTCTTGCCCACAAAAGAACCATGTTATCCCAAGAGGTTCTTCCTAACAGAGGAGTGCATCACCCATTGCACCCCAAAAAGGGAGAAGATCAGAAGCCATAACATTTTAGCCTTCTCACAGAACAAAAGAAGGTGATCTGTGGTTTCCTCTTCATTTTTGCACAAATAACACCTGTTAGGGATGTTCCAACCACTTCTCTTTAGGCGATCAATGGTGAGTAGCCTGCTCCAAGCCGCCTCCCAACCAAAGAAGCTAGCCCTAATTGGAACCCAAGGCGTTGAGATAACTCTAGTCGGAACAGGAGGTGTAGTGCTCTTTGAGAACAAGTCATAAAAAGACTTGACTGAGAAAGTCCCATTCTTGTTCTCTCTCCACCAAAGCAAGTCATCCACTCCTCTTCTAATGGTCAAAGGATGAAGCTTACTTAACAAGCTTTCTACTTCCCCCACCTCCCAATCATTTAGGTGTCTATTAAAACGTAGCCCCCAGCTGCCCCCAACTCCATCTTCCTCCCAAGCCCCAGCAACCCATCCTTCTTTGTTGACTGCTAAGTTAAACAAGTTTGGGAAAGCATCTTCCAGAGATTGATTTTCACACCACAAGTCCTTCCAAAAATTCACTCTAGTACCATCCCCTATGATGAAGCGGGAGTGAGTTCTAATGTTCTCCCAACCATTTCTAATGGCCTTCCAAACCCTCACACCATAACGGTCTCTTACACCTTTAGAGCACCACCCCCCCTCTTGAATGCTGTACTTTCCAGTGATAATTTGCTTCCATAGGGGGTCATTCTCGTTAGCAAATCTCCACAACCACTTCCCAAGTAAGGCCTTATTAAAGGCAGCTAGGCTGCGGATGCCTAGGCCTCCATCCTTTTTAGTAGCACAAATAATCTTCCAACTTACCAAGTGAGGTCTATTTTCTAAGGCGCCTCCACCCCATAAAAAATCCCTTTGAATCTTTTTGAGCCTTGCACTCACTCTCTTGGGAATCACAAAGAGAGAAATAAAGTAGGTTGGGAGGCTAGAGAGGGCGCTTTTTAGCAAGGTAAGCCAGCCACCTTTGAAGAGATATTGCCTTTTCCACAGAGACAACCTTTGTCTGAATCTTTCTTCCACTACATCCCACACCCTAGCGGATTTGTAAGGGGCCCTAAGGGGGAGACCTAGGTAGGAGGTGGGTAAACTCCCAATCTTACAACCCAAGACCGGGGCAAGAGTCTCCATAGGAACGCCTTCACCCACTGGGATGGCCTCACTTTTGCTCAAGTTAACTTTTAACCCTAAAATCGCCTCAAACTACATAAAAGTCCAGCTAAGATATTGTAATTGTTTTGCATTAGCGTCACAAAAAATCAAGGTATCATCGACAAGAGATGGGACACAATCAGCCCCTCTCTTCCTCTTCCTCCCACTTTGAACCCGGAAATAAAGCCACCATTTCTTGCACTTGACAGCAGTTGGCTAAGAGCATCCATGGCCAAAAGGAAAAGATAGGGGGAAAGGGGGTCGCCTTGTCTCAATCCCCTAGAGCTACGAAAGAAGCTCGAAGGGCTCCCATTGATGAAGATCGAGAAGGTAGCCGTAGAGCAGCACCATTTCATCCAATTGATCCATCTATGCCCAAATCCCATCTTGGACATCACAACCATAAGAAAGTCCCAATTGACATGGTCAAATGCCTTCTCGATATCCATCTTAAGGAGGAGGCCTGACGTGTTGTCTTTCAATCTAGAATCAAGGGCCTCGCTAGCAATTAGAGCAATGTCTAGAATCTGTTTCCCTTAGATGAAAGCTTGCTGAGAATCATAAATCACCTTCCCCATCACCAATTTCAGCCTATTAGTAAGGACCTTGGCAAGCAATTTGTACATACTCCCTACCAGGCTGATTAGCCTGAAATCTCTTAGGTCTTCGGCTCCTTCCTTTTTAGGAATGAACACAAGAAACGTGGAATTTAAGCTTCTCTGGAAGGTCCCATGGAGATAAAACTCTCTAAAGAGCCCCAAAATATCTGATTTAACAATATTCCAACAAAACAACCAAAAGCCCATTGTGAAACTGTCTGGGCCTGGGGCTTTATCACCGCAACAGCTACTCAAGGCTGCAAAAACTTCTTTCTCAAAAAACATCACCTCTAGGCTGCTGGCCGAATCTTCCCCCAGCATCTTAAAGTTTAGGCCATTAATACTTGGCCTCCAATCCCCTAATTCTGAGAGGAGGGACTGGTAGGCTCTGCAAACTCCTTCTTTGATTGCTTCATTAGAAGAGAAAGACACCTCATTCACTCTAAATTTTGACAGAAAGTTCTTCCTTGCCCTAGCATTGGCCATTTTGTGGAAGTGCCTGGTATTTTTATCACCTTCTCTTAACCAAATTTGTCTTAACTTCTGTCTCCAATAAGTTTCTTCCAAAAGGGCCCATTTCTTGTAGTCCTCAAGAGCCAACCTTTTAGCCTCAGTTTCCCCAGGAATAAGAGAATTCTCATTCTCCTTGGCCTCCCAACTCTGCAGGCTGGAAAAGGCCTCTGCTCTATTGTATGAGACATTACCTACCACTTTCCTGTTCTATTTCTTCAAATCCTTCTTGAGCGCTTTTAGTTGCTTAGCAATGCAGTGACTACTATAGCCTTCAACAAAGTAACCATTCCACCAACTCCTTACTAGGTCTTTGAAACCTTCAATCTTCAGCCACATATTTTCAAAACGGAAGGGGTTTTTTCCTTATGAGAAGCCTCCAGCTTCTAGGACTATGGGGTTGTGATCAGAAACCAGACGAGGGAGAGCGGACTGAGTAATGGCAGAAAAGTGGTCCTCCCATTGGTCCGAAATCAAGAAGTGATCCAATCTAGAGGCAGCCTGAGAATTCAAACCCCCTATCCAAGTGAAAGGGCCTCCAGCTAGAGGAAAATCCCTCAGTCCCAAATCCCCTATCACCTCTGAAAATCTCCTCATTTCAACCGTGAGTCTTGGGGCATTCCTTCTTTCCTCTGGGAATCCTACAGCGTTAAAGTCCCCTTCTATGCACCAAGGGTCCTCCCAAAGACCACAAATGGCTCCTAGCTCCTCCCAAAAATCTTCCTTCTCACTACCAATCACTGATCCATTCACTCCAGAGAAAATCCAAGTAAAACCATCAGCACAGTTTCTGAATCGAACAGAGATGGAGGACCCTCCACTTTCCACCTCCAACTTCTCCAAGACTCTATTATCCCAAAATAGAAGAAGGCCTCCTACCGCACCCCTAGCATCCACTGATGCCCAATTAAGAAATCTTCCTACACCCACATAGTTCACCATTTGCACTGATATTTCTTTCACCTTCGCCTCCATTAGACAAACTAAATCTGGTTTCTTGTTTCTTACCACACCCTTGATCAGCTTTCTTTTCTCAATATCATTAAGCCCCCGAATATTCCAACAAAGGATTTTAATTCTCATTAATCAACTCCAAGGAGCTATGCCCGGTTCTTTTAGCTAGCCCTGATGTCCTCCCATAACTAACTGAGCATTCCAATGGCCATCCAAAACATCAATTAAGTTAAGCTATTGGATCATTCAGACAAAAAATTCATACAAAATATTTTTAGTAATGATTCTGACTAATTGAAACCACTGAAGATTCTATCATTGTGTCATTCCAAATACACCAATATAAACATTGTGGAACTTACTCATGAAAGATTCTTTTATTGTGGCCATTCCAAATATACGAAAATAAGCTAGTAGGTCTTCAAGTTAAACATCCCTTTTATTAGAAAAAAGTTAAACTTTCCTTGCCCCTTTACCCATAATCTCTTCCCACCAACTAATCAAAATATCCTTAATTAAGTTAGACTCACTCAAGGGATATAGAAAATGAGAATTATAAAGACTATAGACTCCATGCAATCCTACAATAGATAAGTAAATGATTGATTAGTTGTTCTTTTTGTTTATACAAACAACAATAATTGGCTAATATTGTACCCTCTTGCATAAGATGGTTCAAAGTAAGAATGGTCTTCCTAACTACTTTGCAAGCAAAGAAACCTTGGGTGAGGGATGAAGGGAGGGTGGTATTGGTTTGATTAGGTGTGGTTTTAGGTTTGAGAGACAAGTGCTCCCCAAATTCTTCTTCAAGGGGGAGAGATACGATGCTCCTAACTCAAAGTCTTAAAGTATGATTCCATAGAGAATCTTTCATTTTTAATGTATTTCCATACCACATTTTCCTTCGTACTTGTATGCATAATCTACAAAACAAAAATAAGGGAAAGAGATACTATGATGTGAACTCAAAACTTTACATTATGATTTTATAGAGAATCTTCCATTTTTAATAGACTTCCAATCACATTTTGTATACAAGACCAAAGATTCCATGATTCTTAATCTCAAACCATGAGGTTTTTTTTTATAGACATTGGATAAATGTTTAGATTCCTAATTTAAATTTTCCCTAAATTAACTCTTATTAGCGTATGTCTTATGTGGAAACATAGTTTTAAAAGGGTCAACCACACCCTAGTTATTGCACTTCACTTGCCAAGACATGCGACTTATTGAAGAGGGGCAATTGTTGACTTACTCTTCCTTTTTAAACACCTTTATTATTGAAATTTCTAATTTTATGTTAAAATTTATATAATTTTATTATTTTGTTAATGAATGCTTCTTTTAAATATTTGCAATCTTAAACTTTTTATTGATTGAATTAGATTTTGAATCATATTTTATAAAATTGACATGCATCCGGTGTTATATTTTACTTCACTTAGGAGCACACCTTTCACTTAAGCTATAGAAGACTTTTGTGGTTTAAGTGCGCCTTTTGCCTTTTAGAACTATGTGTGGAAAAGAATGATATTATTCATTACATTTATGACAAAATGATACATTATTTACAATCCTACAAAATTAGAAAAATAAATTACACAAAGAAATGTGACTAATTCCTAGAAATCTCTTCCTAACAAGGCCAATAAAAAAAGAGGAAGAAATCATTTTCCATATGAATTATAAAAAATAAAACAGGAAATATACAATTATACAATCTCGGAAATCAAGAAATTATACAACCACATACTCCAAAATAAAAAAAAATAAAAAAAATCAGGGAATTAATTCCCTAATATTTTCAATCAAATATTAGAAGTTACGAGTTAATTCCTTGGTGTCATCAATTGGATTAGTCAACACTTCCCCTTAAATTGGTGAGTAGATGTAATCCATTCCTAGCTTGCTAGTTATCTTCTAAAATAAGTGACTTGATAGAATCTTTGTTAAGATATCAACAAGTTGCCTATCTATTGAATGTAAGGAATGTAAATCAATCCCCTATCTAGCTTTTATTTGATAAAGTGTCGATCCACTTCAACATGTTTTATATGGTCATATTGAATTGGGAGTTAACAATATTGATTGTTGATTTATCATCATCTATAACTTCATAGTTTCCTTCCACTTCACTCCTAGATCACTAAGAATTCTTTTTAGCTAAAGTAGTTCATAAATTCCTTGTGCCATGGTTTTGAACTTTGCTTATGCATTGGACCTGGCAACTATAACTTGTTTTTTACTTGTCACTAAATTTCCTCCAACAATAGTACAATTTCTGAAGGTTGATCTATGGTCTACTACTAATTTGACTTGGTTTGCTTTAGTGTAGGATTCCAAACTTATAGCTTTTTATTTTTCTTGAAGAGTATTCCCTTGCCTAAAGTGGATTTCAAGTACCGCAGAATTGTGTACAACTAAGTCTCTTTAGGGGAGTGCATAAATTGACTTACTACACACATTGCGTAGGCTATATTAGGTCTCATGTGAGATGAATAGATGAGTCTCCTAACTAGCCTGTAGTAAGTCTCCTAACTAACCTCTTGTAAGTCCCCTTGTAATGTTTCTCCAAGCTTATGATTTTGTTCAATAGGTGTGTCAACAAGTTTACATTCGAGCATCCTGATTTCTTTGAGAAGATCAAGCATATACTTCAACTAGCCTCTAGTAACTTCCTTGTCTATGACTGTATCTTCTAATGCTTCTTTAATCTTATGATTTTGTTCTTTTTGAGAAGATCAAGAATACACTTTTGTTAGAAAAATAAAAAGACTATTTCTTAAATGAGCCACTTCAATTGCTAAGAAATAATTAAGCTTCCCAAGTCTTTTATCTCAAATTCTCTAGCCAACCATTTATTAAGTTTATCCAATTATTAAATATCATCCCTTGTCACAATTATATCATCCACATAAATAATTAAGGTTGTAATTATACCAGTTGTTGACCATTTGGTAAAAAGAGTATGAATCACCTGGCTGTATGAAAACTTTTAGTTTCCCATAACTTTAGCAAATCTCCTAAACCATGCTCCAAGAGATTGTTTTTAGCCATACAATGTCTGTCACAATTTGGATGCTGGAGTTGTTTCTACTGATATTTATGTAGGCACCATCCTGGGTTCTTATTTCTTTTATTTTTTTATTTTTTTTATGGGACATGATCCTGGCTTATACAAAGTTAATAGGGATGGGTTGTTGTGAAGGTGGAGATTCTGGCTATGCTGGAAAGGTTGGGGGGATTAGTATAGTGGAAGGTTATGCTGGTCATTTAGTAGGTCAGGAAAAGGGTTATGGATGGATCTATGGAGATGCACCCTTTGGAGGTGGAGGATTATAGCCTGCTTTGATTTCATGAGTGTTGTAGGAAGCTACCAAGGAATTGGACTTTTTGGTGAAAAGAGGATTTGTTCCCCTAGTATGGATTTGTGTATGTTTATGGGGGGGGGGGGGGGGGGGGGGGGGGGGGGTTTCTCTGCTTTTGCTTTATTTATTTATTTTTATTTTTTATTTACAATGATGTATAGGCTTTTCTTTTCTCTTTCCTTTTGAAAGACTCATTGTCTTGATTGTTCTATCTATCATTTCATGGGAGCTTTTGAAACATCAATAAACTATTCTTTTTTGAAAAATGTCGAGTGAATTAACAGTAACCATGTTAGAATAATTAGCTCTTCTAAAATGATTGGAAGTGTTATTTATTTTTGTAGTTTTAAGTTTGTTATTCTTGGTGTTCTAGTGCTAATTTTTGTCTGTAGTGTTTTGTTGGTCTAGTGGGATTGCCCATCTCCCTTTCTTTTCTTAATAAAACCTATCATTCATAAAAAAAAAAAATAGGAGGAAAGGGGTGGAGAAAGATTTGTCAAGAACTGATTATAAAATCTTTATTTTTTTATTTCTTTACTTGTTCTTTTTAATTTCTTCTTTTGTGAAGTCGATTCTAAATATAGAAATCTACCTGTTCTGGTGATATATTTTGTTTGACAGGTCACAGGTCACAGGTCAGCATGGACGGGCATGAGCATCTACCTTTTAAAGTTGGGCAATTAGCTGAAGCTAAATCTTTTCTTCAAGGTTATCGTGGTGCATGGTTCCGATGCAAGGTATCTATATTATGCTCACTAAAGTTTGATATTCTGCGAGTCTTTGTTCTGAAATTATATGTTATACTATGGCATTATCAATACAGAAGTTCAAATTTTGTCTATGTCTAAGTTATTTATTTATTTGTTTATTTGTTTTATGTACATGTAACCAAGTTCTTATGGCTAACAAAACTAGAAACAAAAACTAAGATGCAGCTCAGTCTATTTCTATTTTTACTTCTTTATTATTATTTCTGCCTTGTGTTGTTTCTATAGTGTTACACTAAGTCCTACTCGTTGCCCATGGAAAAAAAATTAACACACAAAAAAAAGAAGGCGTGTAATTGTAACACAAAAAAAATGTGAAGTGTATTTATAAATCTTTGAGCCCTTAAGAATTGAGGAAGAAGGCAAGGATTTTGATCAGTGGAGAAATAGAAAGAAAAAAAAGTTAGGTGGAGGCAGCATATGACGTGGTTTTTCATTTTTATTCATTAGTTCTCATCTGAGCAGTAAATAGGAAGTTCCAAGGAGAGTTTGTTTTGGATCTTATTAAAAGAGTAAAGTTGCCTTATATGGCTAGCTTGGTGCAATGGAGACCAATGAATGCATGTGTAACTTGTAAGGAGTGATTTCATTCAAGTTAAAGATGCTTTATGGTCAAGATGCCCCATAAGAACTTTAATTGAGGCAGTGAGGGAAGAATAAGGTTTAAGAAAAGATAGAGTTTAGTGATAAAAGGAATTCATGTTGTTAACTCCTGGCGGTTGGGATTTAAGGCTTTGTTATGTTTGCACCTCCTTGTTACAAATTTTATCCTGACATGTACTTATTTTGTTGAATCTGTGCCCTTGCCCATCACTTTTGTTTTTTGAGGCATGTTGGACCTGGTAACTTATGACATGGCTAACAAGGGACAAGATATTGAAAATGAGCTTTTTTATTTTTCACTGAATCTGTGCCCTTGCCCACTGCTTTTGTTTTACGAGGCATGTTGGACTTGGTAACTTATGATGTAGCTAACAAGGGACAAGATATTGAAAATGAGTTTTCATTAGAAACATTCTATTCATTGATATGAATTTTAAGTACAAGCAAAGGATTGAGAAATCCTTTGAAAATACAGAGGATGATAAAAGAAAGAGGAAGATTGAAACTGGGCCTATTGAGAGAGTACATATTGGTTTTATCATTTTTCAACTGTTCTCTTTCTCTAATGTGCTGCCACCTCCATCATTTGATTTTTCTCTAGGACTTCTTTTCCCATGTCAAGCCCCAATTCACATTCTTATATTCTCATTTGCTTTACTGAACTAAATCAGATCTAGATTGCACCTGCTTTTACCAGTCACCAAGCCCTAATGCAATGTGGCCTGTCCTTGTAAGATGCCTAGTGTCATAGTGGTTTTTGTTTAATGAAAGATCTAATTTATTCTCTCATTTTTTATTTTTCTCTCATTTTTATGTTTGAGATTGTAGTTGTTTCTTTGTTTGTTTTATTGCTGGTAATTTGATATGGAGATAATCTTTTGCTAACATCAGAATTTTTTTCCCTTATTATGTCAATGTTTTTCATCAGATAAAGGAGATCAGTTTAAGAAAAGGTCATATTGGCCATGTCTTGGAATTTATTGATTTTCCTGATGAAAGTAAGTATGCTATATGTTTTTGTCTTCTCTAGCTGTTGCTTGGCATTGATGAATTATCTTTTATGGGTTATACTTGTAATAAATTTAGCAAAGCCTAATGATTTGTCTTATATAGGTTATACTTGCTTTAGATTTATCAAAGCATAATTTATGGTACTTTGATTATTTTAGCACATAAAATTCTGCTGCCATATAGTTGATGGATTTAATATTGAACTGTTAAAAAGTCTTATGCTTGTGCTTGCAAGAAAATTATAGTTAGTGAGCAGAAAAAAGGTGGAAAATTTAGTGCTTGGTTGGATACACTTCTTATTTTCTATTTTTAAAAATAGAAATTAGTAATAACTTCTATATAAAATATAGTAAATCTTATATAAAAAATATGTCCTTAAAAATTACTTTTAAAATTTGAGGTAGTTAAAATTTTTTAATATCTTAATTTTTAAATAGTTTTTAAGAATCATTACCTTTTAAAGATAAGTCTTAAAGAGTTCTTGTATTTTATATAAGAGTTACTATCATTTTCTGTTTTTAAAAATAGAGAAAGAAGTATATTCAAATAACAACTTAATAGTTTCCTTTAAAATACTTGATTAATATAAAAGGCAGTGGTTTTTTCCTTCCTAAAATTATATTGATAGACTACTTGGATGGGTGAGTACTATACTCCTGATTCTATTTATGTGAAATATTATCATTTTTAGTGTTGATTAATGTGCACATATCTTTTTAATGCATCTGTGCAGAATTAAATTGGACAAAGTTATATCAGAAACCCCCAGTTTCTAAGAGCAAGTTGAAGGAGAAAAAGAGGGAATTGATGGTACGTCCTTGCTTTCCATCCATCTATCATGTAAGTCAAAAGCCAGACATCAATACGATTGCAAAAGTGATGGTTTTAGTCAATGATGTCTGGAAGGTGGGGGACGAGGTAGATTGGTGGACTGATGGTTGTTATTGGTCTGGAAGAGTGACACAACTATTGGGTTATGACAAAGTTAGGGTAATATTTCTTAGCTAATCCAGTTGTTTGCCTTGAAAATGGAGTATGTTGATGTGAGCTTATTATTATGATTGTTCCCTATGTCTTAGATATGGTTGAGTTTTTTTTTTTCTCAAATTTTTGTAGAAGATTCTATGCTATTTGTCATATGGACTACCATATACAAATTCTATCATTTAGTATAATTTCTCAGTCTTGGTTGCATTGACTTCGATAAATCTTCTTAGTGCTTTCTTTCATTTATGTATAGTAATTACTTTGGGAAAGTCATCTTATGCTTTGTCAAGGCAAACATAGACAATTTAGATATTCTCTCTCTTTTTGTGACCTTTCAATCAAATATTTACAAGAGAGGTAATTATGATAATTTACGTTCCTAAAGTGTATTAAATCCAATAATATGTTGTCCTTGTCTTTTTCTAACTGAGACTTAAAGTCTTAATGTGGCTTAGGGCTTTTGTATAATAATTTAGAATTGGCATTTATGTCACTTTACAAGGAAAAGAAATTGTAGTACCTAGTTTTGTGCAAATTCTACATATGTTTTTGTTTTCTCTTACAAAATTGTATAATATGTCACATATATACAATGGGAGCAATGTAGGAAACAAGATTTACTACTATAAAATCCAAAATAAAAATTACAAAATCAAGGAGAAAATTTATATAAAAACAAGAAACTAGGCAAACTAGGAAACTATCTAAATATGGTCTACCAATGAGCTTAGAATGAAGTAGGAAAAGGCTGGGGTTCAAGATGATATCTTTGAGGAATAGGCCCCTCCTAGGCATAAGGTTATATTGAGCATTTATAGGACACACTCCAACAATTGGGAGGCCAACTGTTAAGTTAGGTGGTCGCATTGTTGCCATTGGAAGGCCATTACTAAGGCTTTATTTGAGAAGTGTTTTTGAAAACAATTTTGAGAACAATTTTTGAAATCCATTTTATGATGTTTTGTAGAACAAAAATCTGTTTGAGAATCTAAAATGTTTTTAGCCTATTTTCCATTTTTTTTATAAAAAAAATAATGTAGTGTTTTTTATTTTTACGAACAAAAACCTATTTTTTGTTCTTTGGTTGTCAATTGCATTTTCCTGTTTTTTGTTCTAGAGAACATAAAATTGTTTTAAGAAACAGTTACCAAACATGGCCTAAATTATTTGGAGCATTTTCTGTTGTGGTCTGCAAGCTTCCACTATTATGTCCGACAAACTTGTTGCATTTCCGCCAATTTTGTGGCTTGCCATGTAGTTTCCAATAGGTGTTCTTTGTATGTCTCATCTTATGACAATACTCACGTAATAGGTTTTCTTTTTCATCTTTGTTCTTATTTGCATTTTTCTGCCCACTTGCCAAAACAGAAGCATCTGAAGCAGTAGAAATCAAGATTAAATTCTCAATATTTAGTTCTCCCATCATCACCCTTCTTCCAATTCATTCCTTCTAACTAATGTTTTAAAAGGTTAAAGGCGGTCTTGAGGCGTTTTGCCTAAATGAGGTGAAACATAAGCCTCAATTTAAACAAATAAATAATGAAAAATTATCAAAAAATAAAAAATACTCATAAAGTCACAATGAAATTGAAGAATTAAAAAGACATAAACTTCATAATGCTAAAATTAATTATTTTTCATTGTTAATAATTTTAATTTAGTTCCTTTTTCTAACATAAAATTTAGTTTTGTCACATGGTTTTACCAAATAATTTTCAATATTACTATTACCATCATTAGGATCCTTGAAGAAATATAATTATATTCAATTGTTATATTATCCTCCCCGATGGTGTTAATATCCACCCATTCTTCTTCTTCGTCTACCAATTGTAGTGGTATCTTTTTTTATTTATTAATAATTAGATTATATATAAGATCAACCACTAGGACAATCAACAATTCACTTATTCTTCCCAATCTCTCTTTTTCCCTTCCATTTAAAATGTTTATTGAAAGTCAAGTAAACCCTTGTTTTGTAAAAGGTTTAACCAAGTAGAAACCTAATACAAAATTCATGAAATTTATAATAGGAGTCTACAAAAACAATAGATGATAAAACCCATTAAAACTCATTGAATTGAGACTTAAGCCTTTTATAAAATATATACCAAAAGCCCATATAGGCCGAAAACCCTTTGGATATTTGAGGTTTAGGTCGAAAACCCTTTGGATATTTGAGGTTGAGGCCTCAACAACCTTAAGGCTATAGCCTCAAAGCTATAAACCTCGAATGGGTGAGGCCTCAATTACCCTAACCGAGGCTATAGCCTCAAGGCTAATTTGTAGAGCCTTACCTTGAGGCGAGCCTCGAGGTGTAAGCGTCGATAGCATTTTAAAACATGGCTTCTAACAAAGGTATAGACCTGTCTAAGTATCAGAACAGGTTCTTTGTTGAGAACTTGTCCATATACTTCATCTAATATGATTTTAAACCAGCTAGAAATTCAAAGACTTGTTCTTTTTTCTGCATCTCCTTGGGCTTGTTATCATCAGTTCTCCATTCCAATCTCCATAATAGAAATTCAACTCTTCCCATAACTAATTCATCATATTATAGTATGCAGTTGCTACATTTCCGCCATTTGTTCTCATGTGTGTGACATTTAAGATCATACAATTAAGTTGCATTTCCCAACTGTGAATAGGTCTCTATAGCAACCACCCACAATTCTCCAGTGGATAAGAAAAGAAAAACCTGGCTAATGCGTAGATCCACTGAGTTAATGAGCCGAGACAATACCATAGAATTCTCATCATCCCAATCTTCATATGCAAGATCATTTGTCTTTGGTTCTCACAATGAGCCATCCAGGTATCCAATCTTCGCTTTTGCTTTCATAGAAATCTTAACAAATTGTGACCATTGCGGGAAATTTTGTTGATTTACATTATAAGTGGGGGGTTATATGTACAAAAGGATTGTCTGTAAGACCTTGAGTTTGAGATTGACTGGTGGCTAGGTCAAAGCTAACATCTAGAGTGATCTCTAACATTCTTCTATTAAATAATAATTAAGTTAGAGAAATATCAAACTCATGTGTCAGAAATGATGAAGGTGAAACCAAACACGGGCCCATCTCGGTAATGAAGGCCACCTGATAGGGTTAACAGTGGTGCAGAGAACCACACCTATGATTTACATGGGAAAAAACCCAACTGTTGGCAAGAGGTTACCCATATATCCTAAGTGTCCTTTGATATCATGTTGTGCCAATTTTGAATATATTTTTATTTTCTCTTATAAAATTGTAAAATATATCATTTACATAAAACAATGGGAACAACATAGGAAAGTAAGATTTACAGCTATACAATTCCTAAATCATAATTCGGAAATCAAGGAGAAAAACTTGTTTCTAGGGCATTTATATTTTACCAATCAGCCTAGAATCAAGTAAATCAAAATCTAGAAGTTGACATTCCACAAGTTTAACTACCTAACCAACAGATTTTAGCAATCCGTCCAATATGGCATTCATGTTTTATAGCAATTCTAAAACTTAGTCACATAACATAACGATACAAGACAGCATTACATAACATAATGATATAAGCCCTTGGCCTGAATGTTTGTTCTCTATGTATGGGCAGTGGAGAGCTGATAAATCACATGTTTTTACATTGTGTCACGACTTTGGAGTTATGGCACAAACTATTCATACTAGCTAGTTTGGTCTGGGTTCCTCCTAGATGTGTTAGTTACATGTTGACTATTTCTTTTAGGGGTTTGGGGAATACTCCTAGAGGCAAAGTGATATGGTAAATCACTCGTCTTTCATTGATTTGGATAGTTTGGAGGGAAAGAAACACAAGGATCTTTGAGGACAAGTGCAAGTCAACCAAAATGATATGAGATCTAGTCTACTTCTATTCATCATTTTAGGCTTCTACTACTACAGCTGCCCAAGGCATTTCTCTCAACATAATTCAACTTGATTGGATATCTTTAAGTAGATTCAAAGGGTTAAAATAGCAATATTGAGTTGTTTTGATGTATTTTAGGGACTATTACTTTTCCTCTCTTTTGATTAGTTTTTGTATTGTAGGGAAGAATTTCTCATCCTTCTTTTGTACCTTCATTTTTAATGAAAATGTGTTTGTTTTTTACCAAAAGAGAGAGAAAGAGAAATGAAAAGATGACAAACTTTTGAAAATATTATTAAATAAATGACCATGATATTGATAGAATTTTGCCACCACTCTCTATCTCTCTGTGAATGATGTTGCATATTCTTTTGCCCTAATCTAGAAATACCAGAAAACTGTTAACATATATAGAAACATCGTCTAGAAAATGATTGTTATTTGAAATAAAGCTGCTGAAATGGATTACTGTCTATACAAGAATAGATAGAATAAAAAATGGATGCGCTTTAATGAAAGTGAAAGGGACCAATTAAGGACAAGATAAGGCAAAGTCATTTACTATGGTCTGGTATGCAAGGTGGTGAATGCTTTTCATAAGGATAGTGTTATATGATTTGGTGAAGAATATGTACTTGAGATAGAGCTGAATGGTGAGGAAGAATTTACAACTGGCCTCAAGTAATCCCAAAGCTTTTTTGAGTTGGTTTGAGTTGAACTTTGCTGTAATTGTACAAGTTTTATGTCAAAATAGAAAAAATAGATGCATGCTTAAAAAAACCACCATAAGTAGTCAAGGAGAATGGTTCTATGTAAAATAGAAAAGGTGAAACACTATGAAAGTACATTATAAACGGAATTAGAAACTATACTTGTTTTCTATTTGGTAAAAGTAAGTAAATATTCAAAAGAAGGAAGGGAAATCCTTCCTAAGTAAATAAATAAAATGAAAAAGAAAAACAGAAAAAGAAGATGCATAAGAGTATAAAAGGAAAAATGGAAAATCCAAAGTCCTTGTAGTAATCTTTTACTTTTCACGCATAAGGAAACAAAGCATCAAAATTCAAAAGAAGCATGAAATCCCTACAAAATCAACTAGAGAAGATGCTTCTATCTTCGCATTATATTAGAAAAAGGTAAATAACCATACAAAAGAAGAAAGGATCGGAAATCCTTCAGAAAATGTAAAAAAATGTACAAGCGTATTAAAAGAAAAAGGAAAAACAGAAGTCTTTGGTGGAAAAAGTCTTTGGCATTGGAGGAGAGCATCAAAACTCAAAGGAGCATGAGATCCCCAACAAATTCTACAAGAGAATGGGTCCCTCTCTTGACCAGCCTATTCATGTATTCTGATCTAAGCTTTTGTGAGAAAGAGCAACCTATTCACCTACGAAGATCCACAATCATCTACTTCAATGATTATATCTCTAATAGATTGATGACATCATGCTTAATTGCAACTATGCAATCTCAAGGAAAGCTATTATTTCTACCTCAATAGCTAGCCAAACCTGATTCTCTTTGAAAAGCTCGAATGTTCACCCTTACGATTTTGAGTATGTCCTCTAATACTTATATCATCCTTAGTACCTATGAAGCATCATCAAAATTAAACTTCAAAACACCGATTGGCGAAGGAACCCACAAAGCCTGTATGTCCATTTTCCTAATAGGGAGGCATACTGAACTTCATTCTTGCAAAATGGTGCTAAAGGAAACTCCTTGGAACTGCATTGATCTCCTTGCTAAGTGACATCCAAAGTACACAATTAGGAATTAATCACTTTCTTTACAGTAACCTATTGTTGATGTGTAAAAAAACCAACAGGAAAGACTATGTTAGATGAAAATGGAGATTTCTAGATAGACTTTGCTTGGACGGTGCCTATGTTGAGTCTAGTGATCAAAGGATAAACCAAAATACTTTATAGAGTAACATATTCTGTTTTAATACATAGGAGTACAGGATGTATCTGTCTATTTGCAACATTATGCATAATGCTTACAACTGATAAAAATGCTTGAGGAAAAGTTCTTTGCTATGTACAGCTTATTTTTTTTTATCTTTTCTTGCTTTTCTAGATTGACTTGCTGCCGCCTCCTGATGGTGAAGGCTTGTCATATGAAGTTTTCTGCAACGACCTACGACCATCTTTAGATTGGTCTCCATCATATGGTTGGAGAGTACCCATTCCTACGGTGGGTTCCTTGTACTCCTTCATTTGCATCTTTTTTCTGTTCTTCTTTTCATGTAGAATCAGTATTATTTTATCTTAGAACCAATCCATTGTTTGGATATAGCTTCAAGGATAGAATGAGACAATCACACTATTACTGTTAACTAATACTAGGGGGGAACATTTTACCACAAAAAATGTGTTTTGAAACTCAAAATTTTTCTTTTATCGCGTAGCTTTTTCTTCCCATTTTTTGTTATCAAAACTGTGCAAGTCTCAGGCATACAGTCTATTTTATTTGTCTCTGTTTACTTCTGATCTGTGTATTTTTATCCTGGTTGGACTTGATCAACTGTTCACATGTTTTACATTTATATATCATTTGATTCTAATCCCTTTGTTCTGATAACAAAAAAAAAAAAATCTTTTTGTTGGAGTATTGAAAGGTAATTAATGACATAGTATCTCATTGCTTGGGTTTTTTGGTTGGGTCATAGGAACCTGGTAGACTGTGTGTAAATTCGATCTTGAGGATGGGTTAGGAATTGAGGTCCCTTTGAGGAATAAGGCTCTACTTGCTCAGTGGCTGGTGATGGTTTCCAATTGAACATAATTCTTTGAGGCACTTTGTCAATAAAAGTAAATATAAGTTGCAGATAAATGGATAGGATGCCAACTTAAGGCTACTGGTCTTTCTCATCGTTTTCCTTGGAAACCCATTTCTCAGCACTTCACTCTGTTTTCTCTTCATGTTAGATACATGTTAGAAATGGTTCAAGAATATATTTCTAGGAAAGCCTTTTGGTAACTGGATCAATCTTACACCCCCCCCCGCAACCAAAGAAATTCTTCTATGGCTATCATTTACTCAAGTCATGCCCCTCTCTTTTTCTCAGTTGGAGATTCAATTTTTTTGGAGAAATTCATTATAGAGAAATTACTAAATTTGCTTCCCTATCCAATTTTTGAACTTGTTCCTTTTCTAATTTTGTTTCTGATGAAACATGTGGGCACTAGATAGAGAAGGCATGTTTATTTCTAGATCTTTGCTTTAATTCCTTACGTCTAGTGTAAATCCAACTGCTTTTCTTCTGGTTAAATTTATTAGGAAGACGAAAGCTCCCTTTAAGATTAAAACCTTGTGGTTAATAGCCATTAAGAAGGTGAAGACGAAGTATTTGCTTCAAATTCAAAGGCATTACAAGGCCATCAGCCTTGAAAGATGTGTTTTATTTGTGGTCAATGGAGAAGTAGTTGACCATCTATTTCTTCATTCCTATGTTTCTTTTCAGCTATTGTTGAGCCTTATTTTCCAGTTAAGTTTTCATTGGGCAACCCCTAAGGGTACTGGTAGTCTTTCGGTAACTCTTTTGATGGATTTGGTAGGGTTGAAAGAGGCACAATACCATGACCAAGTGTTCCCCTTGCTTTGTTATGGGTGATTTGGC